>NC_081405.1:282289307-282599307 GCF_030272615.1 Cryptomeria japonica
CAAGACCTAGTCTGGTTTCAGGAATGACACCTCCTGTATAAGGCAAAGATCATCAAAGCGTTTGGTTTCAAGAATGATATATCATGTATAAGACTTGATCAAAACAATTGGTTCCAAGATAGATACATCATGTCTAAGACATGATAGAATGGATCAAATGGGATCGATAGATAGAATTGATAAAATTGATTGGATAAAGAACTGACATTTTGTTGATATCATGTTGCAGGAAGATACAGATATGCTAATGTTGGTACAGTTGAGGGAGTATCATAAGATTCACTTTGGGTTGAAAACATTTGGAGAGAGATGAGTCATTGTTTTAATTGTGTATACACTTATGATGATACCTTGATGATTTCTGCGATAGATTTGGCCTTGGATAAGATGAGCTTTTGTGATCCTATGCAAGAATGAAATGCAAGCTAAATGCAAATGCAAAATACAAATGAAATGCAAAGCTGCGAGCGGATTAGTCACTGGTTTATTGTGTGTTGTCATCATTGAGATTTTTAAAATATGGGAAGTGAGTGCAAACATTGATGGTATAATCGAACCATGATGAATTGAGCACTACTTTCCAAGAGTTTGATATTGCAAGTGAGCATAAGCATCGAGGTATAATTGATCCAAGATGACCTGAGTGTTGCTTGCATAAAACACGTAGTATTAACCATGTCTATATGCAAATTGGAAATGTCTTTGATGATACTCCGATGATCATGTCCTGAGACAAATTTGCTCATATTAATGATTAATTTATAGACAAAAGACAAGAAAAATATCACATTCCTTCCTTGTTCCTCTAGTCAAAGACATCCTGGAGTCACTCAGAAATCATGATAGCCAAAATCAAGATAAAAAAAAGTTGAACCAAAGTGTTAAAATCATTATCCAAAAGATATCATAGACTGATATGGGATAGTTTGATGGTTAATAATTTCATCTTGTGTTCAACGTTGGATGTATCTCAGTTTTTGCTTGACAAGAGTTGTCTAACTATTATTCTACTTGTTTGATTAAGCTCAAAGCAATGGAAAGTTTTGCCCCCAGCTAGGTGCAGGAGTTTGCCCCAAGCCTAGAAACAAATTTATTATGATATACCCAATGATCCAAACCATGGTGAGAAATCACCCACGATGCCTGGATATGTACAAAGGCTTATTATAGATATGAACAACGCTGATGGAAATGAATGCAAGTGGAAGGATGCATGAACTAATAGATGGAATAACTAGTTGATAGATAGCGCCTGTTGCCAGGTTTTCACCATCTGTTTTTATTGTACTTTTTCTCATATTTGATTTTTTCTCTATTTTCACTGTTTTTGTATTTTCTGCTTTTCCACTATTTTTGATTTTTTTGCCTTTTCACTGTTTTTTGGATTTTTCTTCTTTTTCATTGTTTTTTTTGGATTTTGCTGCTTTTTCACTGTTTTTTTGGATTTTTTTTCTTTTTTAGACATAAAACTTCTTCAAATGCATGCTATTGATGGGTTCTTCAAGCTGATCCCCATCTTATGTTGATAGTTGATATGCTCCTGATCCAAATACTGCTGTGATCACAAATGGACCTAACCAGTTTGGTTCAAACTTCCTTTTCTTTTCTCGAGTTGCTTGGTTGCATGGATTTTCCTTTAGGACTAGTTCTCCGACTTGAAAGACTCATGATTTGACCTTGTGATTATAACTGTGGCCATTCTTTTCTGACACACATTCAAATGATCAAAGACATTTTGTCACCGTTCATGGATCAATTCTAACTCTTGCAATCTAGATACTCATTGTTCTTCATCTGGGATAAGGCCATTTAATGATACGCATAGAGAGGGTATCTCTACTTCTATTGGCAATATTGCTTCTTATCCATAGACAAGAGAGAAAGGTGTGGCACCTGTTGGTGTGTAGATACTGGTACGGTAGGCCCATAGAGTAGGGTTCAATTGAATATGCCAATCTTTGCCAGCATCATTCACTATCTTTTTGAGAATTTTCAAAATTGTTTTGTTTGATGCTTCTGCTTGTCCATTCCCTTGTGGATAATAAGGTGTGGAGAATCTGTGTTGGATCTTGAATTTCTCACATAGCTCTTGTACATCCTGATTCTTGAATGATCACCCATTATCAGTGATAATGGTCATGGGCATGCCATAGCGACATATGATGTAGTTCAAGATAAATGCAACAATTTGTTTTCCTATGATATTGATGAGAGGTACTGCTTCAATCCATTTTGTAAAATATTCTATAGCTACAATGATAAATTTGTGACCATTGGATGAAGGAGGATGTATCTTTCCTACTAGATCAAGACCCCATTGGAAGAAAGGCTAAGATGTTGCCAAAGCATGAAGTTCTTGTCCTGGTGCATGAATTAAATTTCCATGGATCTGATATTGTTTGTATGTTTTAGCTATTTGAAAAGAATCTCGTTCCATAGTTGGCCAATAATATCCCAAGCGTATGCATTTTTTTGAAAGGGTAAAACCACTTGAATGAGTGCCACAAATTTTGTTATGGACTTCATTTAAGGCCTTCTCAAATTCTTCTTGCCCGATACATCTTAAGAGAGTACTGTCCAGACCTCGTTCAAAAAGGGTATCCATGACAAGAGTATAATGGGAGGATTGGTGGATGAAATTTCATTTTTGGGTTTTTGACAAGTCAAGAGGGAAGATATTATCTTTCAGGTATGTATAAGTTTGGCTATAGTAGGAGGAATCATGCTCGACAAGGTGACAGACAGTTTTGGAATCAAGACAATTATGTGTAGGGTAAAACAACTCTTCCACCAGGAATTCGTAACGCTCTTGATTTTCTTGTGTCTGCAATAGAGAAGCAAATGTTGCCATGGCATATGCTACTTTGATGTCATTCCTTGAAATTTGTTCAAAAGTTATTTCGACAAAGTATTTCTTGACATCATCAACCATCTTCTTATAAGGCATTATCTTTCCATCCTTTGTTTGATAATCATCATTTATTTGATTGATGATGAGCTGAGAGTCTCCAAAGACTTGAAGCTGCGTAATTTTCTATTTTATGGCCATTTTGATTCTTGTGACCAAAGCCTCATATTTTTTTGTGTTATTGGTTTATGGAAAGCTGAATGTGTATGACTTTAGAATTATATGACCTTGTGGTGTGATGAATAGAATGCCTACTCCTGATCCATGCTGTGTATATGAACCATCAAAGTACAATTGCCATGTCTTTGTGGTGACTGTTAGGATATCAACATTAGGAAATTCAATGTGTAAAGGATGATCATCTTGAAGCGGTGCCTCTGCTAGTTGATCTGCAATGACTTACCCCTTGATAGCTTTTCTATCCACATACTCAATATCAAATTCGCTCAAGATCATGATCCATCTTCCTGTTAATGTTGCCTTGCTGAGCAAATACTTCAATGGATCGATTTTAGCAATCAACTGGATGCAATGAGATAGTAGATATTCTCTCAATTTTTGAGAAGTGAACACTACCGCCAAGCATTCTTTTTCTGTTGGTAAATAGTTGAGCTTGTATCCCACTAGTGTTCTATTGATATAGTAGATGGCTCATTATTTTCCTTCATTATCTTGTTGTACAAGCAAAACTCCTAATGATACTTCTGTGGTTGATACATATAGTAACAACAGCTTTCCTGGAATTGGTGACATTAGGATAGGTGGTTGCATGAGATAGGCCTTGAGCTTGTTGAATGCTTCTTCACATTGATTGTCCCACTTGAAATTAACATTTTTGTGCAACAGATGAGTAAATGGTTAACATTTACTAGCTGAGCAACAAATCTTTTGATTGAGTGCAATCTACCTTGGAGTGATCTGAGTTGACTGATATTCCTGTGAGATTCCATTTCCATGATTGCTTTGACCTTGGCTAGATCTACTTCGACACCCCTACCTGAAATAATGTATCCCAATAGCTTACCTGAAGTAACACCAAAGGCACATTTCTTGGGATTTATTCGTATCTTATACTGTTCTAACCAGTCAAAGATGTTTTCCAGTATTCCTATATGTTCTTCTTTATTGTATGATTTGGCCAATATGCCATCCACATAAACTTCCATGAATGTATGCATCATGTCATGGAATATCATTGTCATAGCTCTTTGATATATAGCACCTGCATTCTTTAATTTAAAAGGCATGACATTCTAGCAGAAAGTACCCCATGGACATGTGAAAGCTATCTTTTATTGATCTTTAGGTGCTATTTTAATCTGATTGTATCCAGAGAAACCATCCATTAGAGAAAACATGGAGTGTCCAACAGTTAAATCCACAATGTTAGGCAAAGGAAAGTCATCCTTTGGACATGATTATTAAGATCTCTGAAGTCTGTGCATACTTTGATACTTTTATTTGGTTTGGAAATAGGAACGATGTTTGATACCCATTAAGGATATGCTACAGGTCTGATGAATCCTACATCCAGTAATTTTTTTTAGTTCTACTTTGACAAGAAGAGTGATGTGAGGATGCATCTCTCTTAATATTTGTTTAACTGGTTTGGCTCCTAGACTAAGATTTAAGTGATGCATAATAAGATCTGGATCCAACCTTTCCATGTCTAAATATGACCAGGCAAAATAGATTTGCTATCATTAGAAGAAGTCCATATATTGCTGCATTTCTTGTGCTGATATAGAAGTTGTTGGATGTAGAATCTTTGGTTACTCTGTTGTGCCAATGTTAACTGCCTCTGTTGGTTCGATCAAAATGGATGACGTTTCTTGATAGTATTCAGGTAAGGTGTCAAATCTCCCATCTTCCAGTGCCTTGAGGAGGTTTTTGCCATTAGATGCATCCTTTCTTTTTACTTTTTCTTGGTCTAATGCTGCCAATAAATGGTTTTCAACATTAGACCTGATATTGTTTTCTTTATTTTCATTTTTGCGACTGGGAGATTTGGCACCCACTTGACTAGAAGATGCGTCGTTGAAATTCCTGGTGAAAGTTGTTGCAGGTTCGATTGCATTAAGATATAAGGACATGGCATGGTCATTAGGAAAGGTATCAATGGAAGTATGTCTTTCATTTTCCCAATCAATAAGTTCAAGATGGATTAGAGGTAAGGGGTCCTCATGTTGAGATGCTTCAAGGGTATTAAGGGTCATGATAGATATGTCAAAGTTTTTGATATGTATTTCAATGTCTAGAACGATACTCTCATCAGAATGAACTCTCGTAAGTAGCTCCTGATTGTCCTCGATTAAGTCCAAGTCAACCGAATGTGCTTCTAATTCAAGTGGGCTAGTTCCTAACGTTTACCCTGCATACACATGAACTACATCAATACCTACATCTTCAAAGCAAGTTTCTTCCGTTGATTGTTCAGAATGATAGGAATCCCATTCCCATTCATTAGAATCTATCTCACTTGCAGCTTGCAATCTACAGATTTGTTCATATAGCATTTAATTTGTTTCTTCCATTTTTCTTTCTATATCTTCTTCTCTCATTTTCAGCTTCCTTTAGGTTGATATTGAGTTCTGTCAACCTTACTATCAGCCCTCCTTGACTTGTACCAGTTTCTTATTTGTTTTGATTTGGAGTTAACACTTCTTGGGAGGTGCCTTTAGTTTGTTTTTTCTAATGATTATAATCTTACTTCTTTTTCCATTTCATGTTTGTTTGTTCTTGTTGTTTGGCCAATGTTTCTTCCCTTTCAATTGCAAGTTGTTCTTGTCTATTTTCATATTCATCTTGTTGTTGGCTAGAAGATGTGTCTTCTTGTAGAGTAACTTGGCCATACCCTAAGCCTGATTTTTTTGTATCCTACTGAGTATGAGGTTGGATAGGTTCTGAGATACCTTCTTTTCTTTTTCCTACAGGACCCATTCCAATGTATCCCATTTTTTGAAGAATGTTAAATCCTTTTCCATACTTTTCTGTAGGTATTCTAACATTGTTGATCTTTTGTTGAACTTCTTCATCCTTGTATAGCCATTGTAGCACATCTTTATCTTCTATTTCCTCTGATAAGGTCCCAACACTAACAAATGCTCCATCAAATATTGGAAGATATTTCACAATTGGTTGTTTTTTACAGATTGATGGTTTTCCATAGGACTTGGGAGAAAGTGGTAATTGTGATAGTTAATATTCTTCATTCCCTCGATCTCTTAGCTGCATTTGTTTTTCCATACTTGACAAAATTGAGGAAAATATTTTTTCTTTGGATTGTGCGTTTGAAGACGATGCCTCCCTATTATGAGGAACAATGACCTCCTGAGGTGGTTTTAGATTACTACAGTAGTGAAATGGATTTGAATCTGTTGAGATCATGATTTCATGGCCATTGTATGGAAACTTCAGGCACTAATGATATGTTGATAGAATAGCTTGTATGCCATGTATCCAGGGTCTTCCCAAGAGTATGCTGTATTATAATTCCAAGTCTAGAACTTGGCATGTTGTGTCTTTCTCCAAAGGTCCCACTTTGATGGGTAATGCCACAATTCCTTTAGAGGAACACTCTTCTTCATCATATGCTTTGATTGTGATATTTTTCCAGGGATCAACTGCATCTTCAGAATAACCTAGAGCACGAACAAGACTCAATGAGAAAATATTTAAGTCAACTCCCCCATCTATTAGGACATGTTTAATGCATGTCTTATGAAGGAGGACTTCAAAATGCAAGGGAGCATTATGAGGATGTTGCAAGGACATGTCATCTTCTTCGGTGAATGATAAGTAGTGAGGGGTTGTGAGGTGTCCCACCATAGTTTGGAATTGCTCTACATCAAGATCTTTGGACACTGTTGTGTCTACTATTGCTCTTTCAAGAATTTCTTTGTGTGCAGGTGAAAGCTTTAAAAGTTCTAAGATGGATATTTGCGCAGGAGTTGATCCACTAGACTGTATTGTTTTGAAGTGGATGACGTGTTAGTTGTAGGACCCAATAAAACAACTTTGGCTTGCTTCTTGTGATAGAATGAGCAGGTTCTTGATGTTGTTTCTGTTTAAGCACAATCACATTTACCACATTGTCATATGCATGAGCATATTTCACCTTTGCTTTCCTCTTATCATTATCTGCTGCTAATGATTCACCCTTCTCATAGTTAGGAAGCAGAGTTTTGAAAGCTGTATGAGATTCGTTTGGCATATGTCCAACCACAATTATCACTCCATTATCAATCAAATCTTCGATGACATGTTTCAACCGCTGACAATTATCCGTGTGGTGTCCCTTATTTCGATGAAAATCACAATAATGGTTGTCGTTCCACCAATAGGGTTTCACTTGAGGTTCAAAATTTCTTCCTTTTGGAAAAGTAATCAAATTGTTTGCGAGAAGCGTCTTTAATGCGAACCCAAGTGGTTCACCAATGTTTGTAAATTTCTTTCAGAAGACATTGTTGAAAGTTGATTTTTGGTGATTGTTGTTTTGTTGAGCAGCTGCTGAGTGACCGGATAAATTGAAAACTGGTTGTTTTGGTTTTACATTGTTGTTATCCACTATCCCATTGTTGAAAACATTTCAATTACTATTTCAAAATTTTGGCTTATCATTGTTGTTGTTTCTAGTATTGTTGTTAGGAGGATTAACTCCTTGTTTATATAGCTTCAACTCACCCTTCTTTACCATGGATTCTTCCATTCTGATTCCATTATCAATCATCTTTTCAAAATTTTGATGGCATTGCATTTTTATATGATAGCTCATTTGTCTGTTTGGGTTGTCTATGAATATGCCCATTTTCTTGTATTCTGGCACCGTATGAGGATATCATGAAGCTAACCATCTCCATCTCTGTAGAAACGTCATGAAAGGTTCTCCACTCTTTTGTTTAGTATTACATAGGTATAGCATTTTGACCTCATGTTGAATGTTGTAAGAGTATTGTGAAACAAACTTATCCACCAATTTTGTGACTGATCTAATTCCAGGTGGAAGTTTGGAGAACCATTCCATAGCTAGTCCACTTAAGCTCTTTGGAAATAATCTCATCAGGTATATATCCTCATGTGCAAACTCCATACTCATTGGGTAAAATTCTCGTATATGATCCTAGAGATCAATGCTTCCATTATATTTATTGTATCTAAGAGTTTCACAACCTATAGGAAATGGTATCATGTTTAGATTCATGTCGAATGGGTATAGACAGATTTAACACAAAACACTCAATAGATCATTACAAGCATGGTTAGCAAATTTAAAACAAATAAATATTAAACCATGGCTAATCGATCTATTGCCTCCTAATAAATGCGAGTGTAGATTTTCTCTCATATCTAGATAAGCAAATTCCAGTGACTTGACTACATCTAGATGGAGGATTTAAGATGATAATGATGCATTTAAGCTAGAAAAGAGAATGATTAATCTACATGATTCAACAATTATGCTAGAAAATAAGCTAGATCTAAGAATACAATTGTCTATAATAATAATGCTCAAATGATATGCTAAGAGATATTATGCCTATAGTAACAATGCTCAAAATGCAAATGAGATGGGATGATTATTGCTCCAAAATGGGGTCTATTTATAGGATTTCCAAGGCCAGGGGTGAGGTGCAGGAATCAATGGTCAAGATTAAGTTTGAAGATATCAATGGTGAAATTGGAGGAGGTTGGAAAAGAGGTTGGATGAAAGGGAACATTTGTCATCTCTATGGTGACAAGTGTTAACAAGCTTCTAGAGAGGTTGGATGAAAGGAAAGATTTGTCATCTCTATGGTGACAAGTGTCAAGAGGATTTTTTCATGAGAGAGAAAGTGTCTAAGGAAAGGGTACATGTGGCCCAAGAATGCCATGTGTCTCAAGGGAAGAGTACGTTTAATTAAACACAAGGTTAGATGGAAGGAGTTAGGTTTAGAAGGGGTTAGGTTAGGTGGTTAGAAGTTAGGAGGCATGTGGGTAATTTGAATTTAAAATTCAAATAAGACTAATTAATTCTCAACAAATCAAAAATTGATTTATTTTAATTAATTAGAAGATTAGAAGAATTAATTGAAGATAGGGGGAGAATTAATTAATTTGAGTTAATTAATCAAAGGGGATTATGAAAATGAACCTATTAAACAAATCCGTAGATTTATTAATAAGTAGATGAAAGGGGGAATTTAATCAAATTGCTTCGTGAATTCAATTAAATTGGGAAGGGGGATTAATTAAATAATTGCTTATTTAATTAATAATCTTCAGACCATTTTTAGGAGTATACATTTTGCCCCTCTTTGAAGTGAGGTGTGATGACGCGTTGATTCAAAGAATAATTTGATTTTGATGATGATATTGGTTCGATAGGATGCCCCAGCTCTTGATTTCTAAATTGCGGTATGATGATGCCCCCTTGGAAGATCAATTGAAATAATTGATCTTTGGAGTTTTGCAAATTTTGCGAAATGGATATCCTGATTAAAAATGATTTAATTTTTGCAACTGTGTTTGATGAAAGTGCGAGTTCTACAATCATGGTGATGTGGTTCTTGATTATTGATAAAGATTGATTGGTTAGATTGATAAGATTGAGATTCAATCTGGTTTCAGGAATGATACCTGCTATATAAGACAAAGATGATCAAAGCGTCTGGTTTCGGGAATGATATATCCTGTATAAGACATGATTAGAACATCTGGTTTTAGGAAAGATACATCTTGTATAAGACATGATAGAATCGATTTGGTTTGATTTGATAGAATTGATAAGATTAATTAGATAAAGAACTAACAGTTTGTTGATATCAAGTTGCAGAAAGATTTAGATATGCTGATGTTGATTCTGTTGAGAGGGATAGCATAAGATTTTTGTTGGGTTGACAATATTTGGAGATATATGAGTCATTAGTCTGATTGCGTATACACTTGTGATGATACCTTGATGATTCTTGTGATAGATTTAACCTTGGATAAAATGAGCATACAAGATCCCATGCAAGAATGAAATGCAAGCCTAAATGCAAATGCCAATGCAAATGAAATGCAAAGGTACGATTGGACTAGTCACTAGATTATTGTATTTTTGTCATCATTGAGCTTTTGAAATGTGGGAAGTGAGTGCAAACATTGATGGTATAATTAAACCATGATGACCTAAGCACTTCTTTTCTAGATTTTGATATGGCAAGTTAGCACAAGCATTGAGGTATAATTGAACCAAGATGACCTAAGTGTTGCTTGTGTAAATCAGGTAGTATTAATCATTTCAATATGGAAATCAGAAATGTCTTCGATGATACTCCGATGATCATGTCTTGAGACAAATTTGCACATATTAATGATTAATTTATAGACAACAGACAAGAAAAATATCATGTTCCTTCCTTGTTCCTCTAGTCAAAGACATCCCGGAGTCACTCAGAAATCATAATAGCGAAAATCAAGATAAAAAAGTTGAACAATCATGTCAAAATCAATTTGCAAAAGATAACAAAGGTAGTTAACATTGGCACAGTAGAGCAACCAAAGATTCTTCATCCAGCAAGCAAGAAATGCAACCATATGTGGAATTCTTCAAACGATGACAAATCAATTTCACTTGGTCCTATGCAGACATGCCAGGGTTAGATCCAGAGCTTATTATGCATCACTTAAATGTGAGTCCAGGAGCCAAATTAGTTAAACAAAAGCTAAGGAAAATGCATCCTCATATTACCCTTCTAGTCAAAGTAGAACTAAAGAAATTATTGGATGTCAGATTCATCAGACTTGTAGCTTATCCTCAATGGGTATCCAACATCATTCCTGTTTCAAAACTAGATAAAAGCATCAGAATATGCACAGTTCAAAGATCTTAATAATGCATATCCAAATGATGACTCTCCTTTGCCTAACATCGATGTCATTGTAGATTTAACTACTGGACACTCCATGTTTTCTTTAATGGATGGTTTCTCCGGATACAATCAGATCAAAATAGCACTCAAAGACCAAGAAAAGAAAGCTTTCAAATGTCCATGGAGTACTTTCTGCAGGAATATCATGCCTTTTGGATTAAAGAACACAGGTGCTACATATTAGAGAGCTACATCAACTATATTTCATGACATGATGCATACATTCATGGAAGACTATGTGGATGATATATTGGCTATATCATACAACAAAGAACATATAGAGATACTAGAAAAGATATTTGACCAGTTAGAATAATACAAGCTATGACTAAATCCTAAGAAATGTTCCTTTGGTGTCACTTCAAGCAAGCTATTGGGATACATTGTTTCAGCTACAGGTATCAAAGTGTATCCAACTAAGGTAAAAGCAATCATGGAAATGGCATATCCCAAGAATATAAGTTAACTCAAATCACTCCAAGGAAGACTCCAGTCAATCAGAAGATTTGTTGCTCAATTAGCAGATAAATGTCAACCATTTACTCATCTATTGCACAAAAATGCTCATTTCAAATGGGACCATCAATGTGAGGATGCATTCAACAAGATCAAGGCATATCTCATGCAACCACCTGTACTAATGTCACCAATTCCAGGAAAACCATTTTTACTCTATGTACCAACCACCAAAGCATCATTAAGATTTTTTCTTGCACAACAGGATAATGAAGGAAAAGAACGAGCTATCTACTACATCAATAGAACACTAGTAGGATAGAAGATCAACTATTCACCAACAAAAAAAGAATGCTTGGCTGTAGTTTTTGCTTCTCAAAAATTATGACACTATCTACTATCTCAATTGATCAAGTTAATAGCTAAAATTGATCCTCTGAAATATTTACTCAGCAAGGCAACATTAACAGGATGACTAGTAAAATGGATCATGATCCTGAGAGAGTTTGATATTAAGTATGTTGACAAAAAACATATAAAAGGACAAGTCATTGCAGATTAACATATAAAAGGACATTATTGTTCTTTGTTCTTTCAATCAATTTCTTCATTTAAGTGAGTAATCATTTTTCCTAGAATTTTGCACTATTCAATTATTTTGCAACTTAGATTCCAAAATTCAAATTTTTAATTTTTAATTTCCCTCCCTTAGTGCATGAGTTTTACTACTACTAGTCCAACCTATTGTGTCCCCATGAGAAGAAGTTGTATAATTAAGGCTTCTCGAGGTTTACTTATCAAGGAGATGGAGCCTAATTTTGATAACTTCTTCCATCAGGATATTGGTGGTTCTTCCAATCCTACAAATATCCTTGTTTATCCTCTTCTTTAGATAATTCTCATAATTTGGAGGAATCACTAACTAGGGTTTTCATTGACCAATTGGAGAAGATTGACATTCAATTTGAAAATCTTCAACAATGGATGAGTCAACAATACCCGAAAAGTGAATCTCTCCCATTGATTGAAGGATTAAAAAGAATGATTCAAAGTGATAAACTTGGTGTTGATATCTTGCATGGTATTTATCATATTGTTGATTCTAATATTATTCTCATGAAGAGTTGTGTTGAATCCATAGGTTATACACAACCATTTAATCAAGTTAATCATTCAATTTCTTTGACTACTCCTACACTACTCCACATTTACATCAAACATCATGGCTACCTCTAGCCAAAATGTCATACCTACGAATGTTAGTCAAGGGGGAAAATCCTCTTCTTTATTTCCTCCTACAATGAGCCTTCCATATGTTACCCAATCCTCTCCCATACCAACATCATAATGTTCCACCTCCTTATTCTCAACCCCTGCCTTCCTATAACAATATCCCTCCTTATTCTCAACCCCAACCTTCCCATATCACTCCTTATTCTCAACCCCTTCCTTAATTCAAAAATGTTACCCCTCCTTAATCCAACATGTCCAGTTTCAATCCTTCTACCGAAGCTACAATCAATAGACTAGCCCAAACAATCTCTTCTTGACAACAACAAATAGCTTCTATGAATCAATCTATGTATAATGTGCCCACATTTTATGTAGTGATCCCATTCTCCAATGAAATTGCCCAATATATCCCTCCTAAACATGTTGAAGTCCCTCAATTGGATCTTTATAATGGAAAAGGTGATCCCTTGACTCACGTGAAAACATTTTAAACTTTGTGTAGTGACTTTTCTCATGACCAAAGATTGTTGGCTAAATTGTTTACTAGAAAATTAAGGGATAAATCTTTGCAATGGTATTGTTCTTTGCCTCCTTTTTCTATTACTTCTTTTCAGCAATTGGCTAATGATTTTATTCAACAATTTCACAATAATATTAGTCCTAAAATCACTTGGACTAATTTGATGCATTGTGAGCAAGGTGTGAAAGAAAAAGTGACTGATTTTATTGGTAGATATAAGCATTTGTATTCTCAAATTTCTTTTCCTTGTGCTTGATCAAGATACTAAAAAGATTTTTATTGCTAATTTACAAAAATATATTAGAGATAACCTTCCCTTTTTTGAGTTTACTTCCTTTACGCAGTTGTGTGCAGTACTTCACAACTATCATCTTACCATGAGTCATTTGGAACAATCATCATATTCAATGGCTCTGAGTGATAAGGGTGAAAGTGCTCAACAATCTTTTATGAAGTTCAAACCGAATAAGGGATTCATCAAATTCAATGACAACAACAACACTCAAGTGGTATCCGCAATAGGTGTGCATCCTTTGTCCAAATACTTTAGAAAAGAATTCACTCCTCTTAATGAATCTTTGCATAGCATTGTGTCTCAATTGTTACAAAGGAATGTGTTAAAACTCCCCCCTATCAAACCAATTGATACAACTAAGCCTTTTCCAGCCTCTTATTCAGCCAAAGCCTTTTGCCAATACCATCGTCAACCCAGTCATGACATTGAAAAGTGTTATTGTAACTAGGAAAATGGAATCCATCAAGCAATAAATATTAGCTAACCACGAAGCTAAATTGCAATGAAATAAAATCCTATTACAATCAATAGAACAATTGAAAATAAGACATTCAAAATAAGAAAAATGTAACTAGGAAAAATGGAAAACTTCAAAGCAATAAATATTAGCTAACCACAAAGCTAAATTGCAATGAAATAAAATCCTATTACAATCAATAGAAGAATTGAAAATAAGACATTCAAAATAAATGAAACATCATCACCAATGTCTCTTTCAATTGACCTCCATTGTCCTTCTTTCTCCTTCAAATTATCTTGTTTGTGGATCTCACCTACAAGTGCAAGAGAAAAGTATGAAAGCAAGCAAGATGACAAGATGAAAATTGCAGCATAAGGATACTAGAAGCATGGTTGATTGATTGAAAATGTGATCGATTCTGAAAATGTGATTGATTCCCCAAAATGTGATTGATTCCTCCTTTCATTGAAGAAAATCATCCAATTTATAGACAAATTGGAGAGAGGACAAGATTAGCATGAAGATATTTGAAAGGAAATTCAAATCAAGAATGGCAAAATTATGACAAATTATGACAATTTGCTATGCAAGGAGTATGACAAATTATGAAAAATTATGACAAGTTGCTATGCAAAATGCATGACAAATTATGACAAATTATGGCAAGTGGAAGCATAAACATAGGAGAAAATGAGGGAATGAAATTAGGGGAAATATTAGAAAAATTAAAGAAAATAGGAGAAATAGAAATTAGGAATCAGGAGAAATTAGCAAATTAGAAAATTGAGGAGAAAGATGAAATAGAAATTAGGTGAATTAATTAATAGGTTTACATCCATTAATTAATTCATGAAAGAGATCTAGGACTAAATAAATAGATTTATTTAACCCACAAAGAAGAAGAAAATGATTAAATGAACAAATCATAAAACCCTAGAAATAAGAGGACAAGGAATTAGGTCAAGACAACAAGAAATTAATGTAGGTTCGATCATGATTATGATTGACAAAGGACCAATGTTGATAAATGATTGAGATTGGTTGACAAAAATCAATGACAAATTGACCAAGATTGACAAGGAGATCAAATTGATAGGTGCCAATTAACGAGGAACAATGACTAATCGATCCAAATTGACATGATTGAAAAGGACAAGGATCGATGGTGAATCGATCGCAAAATGACAAGATTGACAAGGACAAGGATCGATGACAAATCGATCACAAAATGATGAGATTGACAAGTTGATAATTGCAAATGATTACTAACAAGCTAAGGATGATTGAAAGATTGACAAGAGGACAAAACCCTAATTCTATCATCGATTAGGATTGATGATGTCCAAAATGATGATAAATGAGCACACACCATGATGCAACAGGATAAGATCGACCAAAATCATGACTGAAGATTGCTATCGACAAGACCTAATTCGAAAGCGATAAAAATGAGGAATGCAGAAGAAGGACTTAATGCTCGCAAATGATAAAGACCAAGTGTGCAACATAGAAGAAATGTTTATACAACACAAGAATCCTAAAATAAGGCAATGCACAAATGTTAAAATATGACTCCACAAGCGTTGACCATTTTTAGATGTCTACATTTTGCCCCTCTTTGAGACAATGCAATTTTAAGCATTGTTTCAAAGAACAATAATGAAAATGCCCCAGATAATAACAATGACATATGCATGCCCCCTCGAGGAATTGGCTAGAAAAAATCCAGAAAAGAGGCCAAGTGATCGATAAGAATGACAGAAGACGATAGGTTCGAACGGACTGCCAAGACTGACGGAAGAAATGTTAGTAAGCAGAAATTAGATAGAGGACAGTTAGAGATGAAGGAAAACTTGCTTTTACAAATGCACATAAGTAGGTGAGAACATTTATTTATTGTAGCAAAGACGATGCAGAGCATCATGGCATTCTACTCATCACCCCATAAGGTCATACAATTCCAAAAGCATACAAATTAAGATTTCCATGCACCAACAACATAGTAGAATATGAAGCTTTGGTTACAGGTATCAAAATGGCTATAGAATGGAACATTACACAACTTCAAGTCTTTGGAGACTCTTAGCTTGTCATCAATCAAATTAATGATGACTATCAAACAAAGGTCAAAAAATTAATGCCTTATAAAAAGATGGTTGATGATATCAAGAAATACTTTATAGAAATAACCTTTCAGCAGATTCCAAGAAATGACAAAAAAATAGTAGATGCCATGGCTACACTTGCTTCTCTACTTCAGACACAAGAAAATCAACACCGTTATGAATTCTTGGTAGAAGAGTTGTTTTACTCTGCTTATAATTATTTTGATTCCCAAACTATTTGTCACCTTGTGGGACATGATTCCTCCCACTACGACCAAACTTACAGATACTTGAAAGATAACACCCTACCTCCCGACTTATCAAAAAACCAAAAGAGAAACTTTATTTGCCAATCCTCCCATTTTACTCTTGTCGTGGATACCCTGTTTAAACGAGGTCTAGACGGTACTCTTTTAAGGTGTCTCGAACAAGAAGAATCTGAGAAGGCCTTACATGAATTCATAATGACATTTGTGGCACTCATTCAAGTGGTCTTACCCTTTTGAAAAAACTCATACGCTTGGGCTACTATTGGCCAACTATGGAATGAGATTCTTTTTCAGATAGCTAGAACATGCAAACAATGTCAAATCCATGGGAATTTGATTCATGCACCAACACAAGAAATTCATGCTTTAGCAACATCTTGGCCTTTCTACAATTGGGGTCTTGATCTAGTAGGAAAGATAAATCCTTCTTCATCTAATGGTCACAAATTCATCCTTGTAGCTATAGAATATTTTACTAAATGGATTGAGGCAGTACCTCTCACAAATATCATAGGAAAACAAATTGTTGCATTTATCTTGAATTACATCATCCATCGCTATGGAATACCAATGACCATTATCACTGATAATGGGCGACCATTCAAGAATAAGGATATAGAAGAGCTATGTGAGAAATTAAAGATCCAACATAGATTCTCCACACCCTACTATCCATGAGGGAATGGGCAAGAAGAAGCATCAAATAAAACTATTTTAAAAATCCTCAAAAAGATAGTGAATGATGCTGAAAGAGATTGGCATATTAAATTAAACCCTACTCTATGGGCCTACTATACTAGTATGCGCACGCCAACAGGTGCCACACCTTTTTCTATTGTTTATGGATCATAAGCAATATTGCCAATATAAGTAGAGATACCTTCTCTATGAGTATCATTAAAAGGTCGTATCCCAGATGAAGAACAACAAGTATCTAGATTACAAGAGTTAGAATTGATCCATGAATGAAGACAAAATTCCTTTGATCATTTAAAGGTATATCAACAAAGAATGTGCCAGTGTTATAATCACAGGGTCAAACCACGAATCTTTCAAGTAGGGGAACTAGTACTAAAAGAAAATCCACGCAACTAGGTAGATCGAGAAAAGAAAGAAAAATTTGAACCAAATTGGTTAGGTCCATTTGTGGTCACAATAGTATTTGGACCAGGAGCATATCAGCTATCAACACAAGACATAGATTAGTTTGAAGAACCCATCAATAGCATGCATCTGAAGAAATTTTATGTCTGAAAAAGCAGAAAAAACCAAAAAATAGTGAAAAAACAAAAAATTAAAAAAAGTGAAAAAAAAAAAAATCAAATATGAGAAAAAGTGCAATAAAAATAGACGGTCAAAACCTTGCAAACAGGTGCTATCTATACGCTAGCTCTTCCATCTATTAGTTCATGCATCTTTCCACTTGCATTTATTTTCCATCAGTGCTGTTCATTATCCATCATGAAGCCTTTGTACATATTTAGGCATCCCAGCTAATTTCTCACCATGGTTTGGATCATTGAGTATATCATAATGACTTTGTTTCTAGGCTTGGGGCAGAATCTTGCACCTACCTGGGGACAAACTTCTTGATCATTTTGAGCTTAATCAAACAGGTAGAATGAACGGTTCAACAACTCTTATCAAGCGAAAACTGAGACATATCCAACATTGAACACGAGATCAAATTATCAACCATCAAAATATCACAAAGTCAGTCTACGCACATTCACACACTTTTCAATGGATGATATCTTTTGAATAATGATTTTAACATGATTGTTCAACTTTTCTATATTGATTTTTGTTATCATGATTTCTGAGTGACTCCAGGATGTCTTTGACTAGAGGAACAAGGAAGGAACATGATATTTTTCTTGTCTGCTGTCTGTAAATTAATCATTAATATGTGCAAACTTGTCTCAGGACATGATCATCAGATTATCATTGGAGACATTACCGAATTGCGTATTGAAATGATTAATACTGCCTGTTTTACACAAGCAACACTCAGGTCATCTTGGTTCAGTTATACCTCGATGCTTGTGCTAATTTGCCATATCAAAATCCAGAAAAGTAGTGCTCAGGTCATCATGGTTTAATTATACCATCGATGTTTGCACTCACTTCCCACATTTCAAAATCTCAATGACGACAAAATGCAATAATCCAATGATTGGTCCAATTGTAGCTTTACATTTGCATTTGCATTTAGCTTGCATTTCATTCTTGCATGGGATCCCACATGCTCCTTTTATCCAAGGTTAAATCTATCACAAGAATCATCAAGGTATCATCATAAGTGTATACGCAATCAAACTCATATCTCTCCAGATATTGTCGACCCAACAAAAATCTTATGCTATCCCTCTGAACAAAACCAACATTAGCATATCTAAATCTTTCTTCAACTTGATATCAACAAATTGTCAGTTTTTTATCTAATCAATCTTATCAATTCTATCAATCCATGTAATCTATTCTATCATGTCTTATATAGGATGTATCTTTCCTGAAACCAGACATTCTGATCACGTCTTATACAAGATATATCAATCCTGAAACTAGACGCTTTGATCATCTTTTTCTTATACAGGAGGTATCATTCCTAAAAGCAGACTGAATCTTGATCTTATCAATCTAACTAATCAATCTTAATCAAGAACCACATTACCTTGATTGTAGAACTTGCAGTTTCATCAAACACAATTGTATAAATTAAATCATTTTTAATTGGAATATCAATTTCGCAAAATTTGCAAAACTCTAAAGATCAATCATCTCAATTGATCTCCCGAGGGGGCATCATCATACCACAATTTAGCAATCAAGAGATGGGGCATCCTATCAAACCAATATCATCATCAAAATGAGATTATTCTTTGAATCAACACGTCATCACACCTCGCTTCGAAGAGGGGCAAAATGTATACACCTAAAAATGGTCTCAAGATAATTAATTAAATAAGCAATTATTTAATTAATCGCCTTTCCCAATTTAATTAAATTCACTAAGCAATTTGATTAAATTCCCCCTTTCATCTACTTA
Source organism: Cryptomeria japonica (assembly GCF_030272615.1). Lineage (NCBI taxonomy): Eukaryota > Viridiplantae > Streptophyta > Pinopsida > Cupressales > Cupressaceae > Cryptomeria > Cryptomeria japonica. The sequence continues at coordinate 282,308,495 of NC_081405.1, forward strand.
TTAATAAATGTAAGGATTTATTTAATAGGTTCATTTTCATAATCCCCTTTGATTAATTAATTCAAATTAATTAACTCCCCCCCTCATCTTCAATTAATTCTTCTAATCTTCTAATTAATTAAAACAAATCAATTTATGAGTTGTTGAGAATTAATTAGTCTTATTTGAATTTTAAATTCAAATTTACCCACATGCCTCCTAACTTTAAACCACCTAACCTAACTCCTTCCATATAACCCTAGGTTTAATTAAACCTACCTTAGCTTGCACATCCTAACCTCCTTATCCTAACCTCCTATGGTGTGGATACTCTCCCCTTGAGACACATGGCATTCTTGGGCCACATGTCCCCTTTCCTTAGACACTTGCTCTCTCATGAGCAAAGCCACTTGACACTTGTTACCATAGATATGACAAATGTTTCATTTTATCCAACCTCTCTAGAAGCTTCTTGACACTTGTCACCATAGAGATGGCAAATGTTCCCTTTCATCCAACCTCTTTTCCAACCTCCTTCAATTTCACCATTGATATCTTCAAACTCAATCTTGACCGTTGATCCCTGCCACCTCACCCTTGGCCTTGGAAATCCTATAAATAGACCTCATTTTGGAGCAATAATGGTTTCATCTCATTTGCATTTCAGGCATTGTTACTATAGGTATATTGATCTTAGCATATCATTTGAGCATTGTTATTTTAGGCAATTGCATTCTTAGATCTAGCTTATTTCTAGCATAATTGTTGGATCATGTAGCTTAATCATTATTTTCTTAAATTCTCCATCTAGATATAGTCAAGTCACTAGAATTTTTTTATCTAGATCTAAGAGAAAATCTACACTTGCATTTATTAGGAGGCCATAGATCGATTATCCATGGTTTTATCTTTATTTGTTTTAAACTTGCTAACCATGCTTGTAATGATCTATTGAGTGTTTTGTGTTGCAGCTACAGGTATACACTTTACAAGCATGACACTGATAACACAAAATCTTCTGCTATTCTGACTCGTATGACAATTAACATTGAATAGGACAATAAGCTAGCTTTCTCATTTGACAAACTAGAAAACTCATTCGATTGAGGACAGAGAAAAGACAAAATTTTAACTTTGACAGATTTTTTATCAATGATGTTTGATGTTTTGATTATGTTTTCTAGTTTTAGATGTCCAAGTTTCCATTTCAGGGATGAAAAGACAACAAACATGTGATATGATAAGTGACCTCAAATACATCACGCTAAATCCTAAAGAAGTTGGCTGAGAGAGAAAACCTTTGCTTGCAAACTTAGGTACACACCCAATAGCTAATCAAAATACTGTCATTGAGTCTCACACAATGGATTCTCAATGTCGTATTATCCGGCTCCAAATGCTAATGGGGGCATGATATGGCAAATGTCTTGGGAGCATTACTATCTCTCTTGCACAAAGATTATCCCCCTTTCTAAGGTGAATTAGGTATCTTCTATCTTAGGGTTTGTAGTAAGGATTTTTGTTTGGAATTTCCCCTTGCAGTCATGCAAGAGTGATTGAGGCCTATAGCCCAACAAGGTACCGAAACAAGAAGTAGTCATGCAAGCGTGATTGAGACCGTGAGGCCCTACTAAATGTCTGATATGAGAGATCTCAAAAGAGAAGACTCAAATAATCCCATCCTCCAAGACTTTAATCCCGAGAGGCCTATTTTTTAGAGTGAGTCAGAAAGCTTAGGTCTAGTTGTACTCACTTGGGTCATTCTCACAAGCTGATTACTTTTTCCCACTATGACAGGCCCGCTAAAGGTATTCAAATCTCAAACATATAAGCGCTTAAAGGGTTGGGATTTCTGATTGTCCAAATGGACAAGAGCATACTCTCCTACCTTTTAGACAAATTCTCAAGCATAGAAAACAAGATGGTCATTAACTAATAGAAAATTAAGTGTGCTTAGAAAACTTTAAGAAGGCATAAAGTTTGGTTGAGCTTCCTTTAGGCAACCTACAAAAAAAATACATTAGTAATCATGTTTTTTTGGAGTAATTGATTCTTTAGCCCGCGTAATCTTGGACAAACGTTCTACAGAAAACCAGTTAAGCTGCTAGAAAACTCACAAATAGACCAAGGTTAGCATTAGTGATATCCAAATTTAAGCATTAAAAACCTTAAAATGCAATCTATTTTGAAAACCCAGAAGCAGAAACTTGTACGAGTATCTTCACTTGATAGTATGAGTATTCTTACATACCCATACAAGTGCACAAAGAAACTCGTACGGTACTGTAAAGGTAATCGTAAGATATTTTGAAGCAGGCCCGACCAAAAACCAGTGAGATGGAAGATTTGGTGATGAGAGAGACCAAGAAATTTGATTTGTTGCCCCAAGGTGGGTGCCAAAATGTCATGTGTGTGAAGTAGGATACCTGCAGCTACAACACAAACACTCAATAGATCATTACAAGCATTACAAGCAATATTTATAGGGTTTCCAAGGCTAGGGGTGAGGTGGCAGGAATCAACGGTCTAGATTGAGTTTGAAGATATCAAGGGTCAAATTGGAGGAGGTTGGAGAAGAGGTTGGAGGGAGGGACAATTGTCATCTCTATGGTGATAGGTGTCAAGGAGACTTGCTCATAAGAGGGCAAGTGTCCAAGGGAGGAGACATGTGCCATAAGTGCCATGTGTCTCAAGTGGAGAATATCCACCCCATAGGAGATTAGGATGTGCAAGATAGGATAGGGTTAGTTAAACCCAGGGTTAGGTGGAATGGGTTAGGCTAGGGGATGGTTAGGTTAGGTGGTTAGAAGTTAAGAGACGTGTGGGGAATTTGAATTTAAAAATTCAAATGATAGGAAAAGGCCAATTAACTTTCAACAACTCATAAATTGATCTGTTTTAATTAATTAGGGGGTTAAAAGAAATGAATGAAATGGGGGGAGGATTAATTAATTCAAATTAATTAATCAAAGGGAACTATTGAAATGAACCTATTAAATAAATCCTTAGATTTATTATTAAGAAGGTGAATGGGAGAATTTAATCAAATTTCTAATGAATTCAATTAAATTGGGAAGGGAGATTAATTAAATAATTGCTTATTCAATTAATTATCTTCAGACCTTTTTTTAGGTGTATACACATATATATTATATATGTATATATATATATATATATATATGTATGTATATTTATACATATGTACATATATATACATATACATATACATATACATATACATATATACACACATATATAAACACACACACATATACATACATATATACATACATATAATTATATACATATATATACATACATACGCACATAAATATATATATATACATATATACATATGTATACATCTATTTATGTATATATACATATGTATACATACATATATGTATATAGATGTATACATATGTATGTATATAGATGTATACATATGTATGTATATAGATATATACATCTATATACATACATATGTATACATCTATATACATACATATGTATACATCTATATACATATATGTATGTATACATATGTATATATACATATATAGATGTATACATATATACATATGTACATATACACATATATGCATATACACATATATACATACATATATATATTGTTGGCATATGCACACTGCAATGAGACATTGTAGGTGATAGAAGGTTTTGTCATTGATGGCAACCTTAAAATCCTATGGCACCGGTAAGGCATTACACCGGCAAGGCATTACATTGGCACTAGCAAGATCAGACTCTACACCGGCACTCAGACCACCGACACCAGCAAAGAAAGGAAGCATACCGGCACAGAGGCCGATAGGATTTTAGTTATATTATATTTTGTTTATTATTGTAAAATCTTTGTAAGCCGACTTGGCATCATTGTAAAATGATTCTTATATAAGAGAGATCATTATAGAATATTTGAGAGTAAGTAAGAAGATTATTATTAGGTGAATTAAGGCAGACCTATTATGCGAATTATAGGTTAAGGGTTTATGTAAGAAGCAAAGCAGCAACTGGTACTAGATTTGGCATTGTAGATGCTATTTTGAAGCAGTACAAGATACTGGATTCATATAATCCATCATTGAAGTCAGTGAGACTTCCCATTGAGCAGTGAGCTCTAGGCAGTTGGCCTTCCTACATGTGCAGGCCCCTCTTGTAGTAGTAATATTCTCTTATTGGCCAGTAAGTGAATATTATGGGTCACAAATCCCACTGAGGTTTTTCCCACACCGGGTTTCCTCATTAAATCATTGTGTTATGGTGTGTTTCTCATGTGGTTGTTTTTAATTCTATTTATTGCATTACTTCTTGCATACCGATCTGTTATAATATATTCTACATGTTTTAAGTTAAGAAATTCAATTCACCGGTTAGATACTGATTCACCCCCCTCTCTCACTATCTGTGGGAATCCTAACGATTGGTATCAGAGCTTGGTCCTCTATTTACAAAAGCCTAACAACTTGAGGAAGATCTTGACACCGGTAGATATGGAAAATTTGATGAAGCAACTGAAAGCAGCTCTTTCAGACTATGATGTAGAGAAATTGAAAAATATCAAACTATAAGATGATCTAAAGGCAGCCCAAGATATCATTCAGGCACTTCAATAAAATCTTACTATTTCAAGAAATAAGAGAAGAGAACTTTGTGAAAAGATGCAAAATGAGAATGATGAAAAAGAAACTCTTAATGATATGATAAACAAGCTGAAACAAGAGAACATGATAACAAAGAATGAGATGCAGGATATGACTATGAGATTTTGTAAAGAAATTGAAGATAGAAAGAAGAATGAAGAAGATTTGACTAGAAGGCTAAGTGATGCTGCAAATCAACATAAAGAAAAATTCAAGAAAAGCTCAGAAGAACTTGGTAACTTGCTGAAGAATCAAAAACCTAAAGGTGACACTTTTGGAATTGGCTTTGAAGTTGGTGAAAGCTCTGGTACTGCAAATAAACAGGATCATAGCAAACTAGTAAGGCAACCTAATGCTTATAAATTCAATGAAAAATTCTTTAACTATAATAAGTATGGTCATAGAGAAAATGAATGTAGATCTAGAAATTATCAGAATATCAACACACCCACTAGTCAATGTTCAAAATGCAACAAAGTTGGTCACAACTTTGAAAATTGTAGAATGAATGTGAGATGTTATGTTTGTGGAAGATTTGGACACCTATCTAATCAATGTAGAACACAAACCAGCATAGGTTATGGGAAAGCTATTTAGAAAAATAATGTGACTTGTTATGCATGTAACAAGATTGGGCATATTGCAAAATTCTGTAGAAGTAAAGGATCACCGACAGACAACAAAATTTCTAGCCTGAAAGGTAAAGAAAAGGTTGAAGAGGTTAATCAAGAATTCTCAAAACAAAGGATTAGAAATTTTGACCTAAATATTGTTTGGAATACTCCTCCACCGGTAGAACCAATCAATGCTTCACCGGTAGGACAAAGTGATGCTTCACCAGCAGGACAGAGTGATACTCCACTGGCAGGAAGCTCTTCATCAAATTGAAGAAAATTTTCTTTAGGGTTTGGCAATCAATGAGACATATGCTATAATTCCCTCGGTTAATGGTGAGAAGTTGGAAATTAATTCTATACTGGCAGATAATGTTAAGTGACTACTTAACTGACATACATTAAATGTGATCGATGGCAAAATAAACATTTTAAATTTGTGGTTTTGGCTCCATTTCACTTCACCGAGATTTCAAACATTCGAAGAGCATGAAATTTGCAGAGCTAAGGGATTTCAAGAAAAGAGGCGAAGCACTTTAGAAATCAATCCATCCAAAGGCAGAAAAAGGTATTTATCATCATGGCATCCTCCTCTGCACCTGAATTCATAGCAAACCCTACAGTATTCAAGGTTATAAAATGCCCTAGGCTTGTATTTTAGCTAGTTCCCAAGGTAGCTAAGAAAGATGACAATGTAGGTGCTTTTTCCCAAATTCCAAAGGGAGTTGTTTTTGCAGAAGATCCCCAAATATATATTCATTGCAACATAGAGGAATTAGGATATGAAGAAATTAAAAGCATGTATAAGACTGCTATATGTGACAATTCCGATAATGTAAAACCTGAACATAAAATTGTTGAAATCCTCTGCATTCCTAAATTTCCCAAGGAGGTGATTAGGATAGTTTTAAGAAGGGTACATGGTTCATTCTTTTGGCTTGATTCAGTACAAAAAATAACAAAGGAAGCTGTGAAAGCAGTAACAAGGTTACCTTCCACCGGTAATAGACTAGACAAAACCAAGAAGGTCTCCAATGACCTAGTAATGAACTTAACTGGTCCAACATTAGACAGAAGGTCTCTGAGAGTTAATGATGTGATTGATACAAATGTGAGATTTGTTAGCATGATTTTAGGGTACAAAGCAACTCATGCAAATAGACTTAACTTTGTTTCTAGTTTATGCATTAAAAGTGCTTACGACAAGGTTAAAGACAATGTGAAAATTGATGTATGTGAATGGTTAAAAGATGAGTTGATTGATAACTTAGGCAAAATCAACAATGATAAGAAAGGAACATTTAGATTTGGAAATCTACTTGTATGCTTGATGCTACACATAACCAAATAGGTTCTTGGTATTGGCCATAAGAACCTTGGATTTGATATATCGGTAAGAAAACAGTTAACATACCTATTCAATAACATGGGTGAAAACAAAGAAAAGAACATTCATGACTATTTTCAAGCACTAAAGGTTAGGATGAACAAAAGAATTAGACTATCATAGAAAATTGTCAACAAATACAAGGATGATATATGCTTTGTAATAAAAAAGGATGAGATCTGGATGGAAGCAGTCATCCCAAGAATAATTTGGGTAACAGAGATGGCTTATGAGACTGATGATCATATAATTGAAACTTATGCTAAAGCACTTTTGGAAGCACCAAATGAACCAAAGGAAGAAGTATTTGGTAGTGCTGAGACCATAGAAAAAAAAATTCAATCTAAGAAGAGAGTGAAAAAGGTTGAAGCAGTTGTGAGAAGAGGTTCTAGACAGGCTACGGCTATTAAAGAAGATGTATTGAACAAACCGGTATCATTGAGGATGAGTTAGGAACTCTACAGCCTGAGACTCATCTATCACCGTAGCTACTTCTTTGGAAAGTGACATGCCTACAACTTGCAAAAGAGTTGTAAGGAAAAGGGATCCTTCACTGGCATCCACACCTTCGCCTAGAAGGACTAGACAAAAATAACAGGCAGTGAGGTCTCTGGTTAGAAAGACAACACCAAAGAAGAAGAAGAATAAACAAAACATGGCCCCTCTTGACAAATTTCTATATGAAATCACAGAGGAAGGGAAACTCAAAAATATAGGAAAGGTCTATGATACAATGTCAGCAGATGATAAAGAACAAGTTGAAAACAATGTTATTTTACACATGGACATCTATAAGAAGTTCTTAATGGAAGTAATAGATGATCTACCAGATGAATTGTTCAAAAGACTGGAAGCAAGAAAATAAGTTGTTGTAGAGATTGATAAGAAAATCAAAATTGAAAAGTTACTTGCTGTTTACCTAGTAAACTCACTTAAGGAGATAGATGACTTAATTGCAGAAGCCAACCGGTCAGTATTCTCTACTGCACACCGACATATTGCATTAATGGTTGGAAGAGTGAATGAAGTAATAGAGGAAATAGAAAATGCATGTGACATATTTCTTGTTGAGAAAGAAAAACATGAGGAATTCAGAATGTTGGTTCCTCCTCAATAGGTTACAAATCAACTAATGTAACTGAAGTACTTCTGGGCTCCATCAAAAAGATAACAAATTGTAGTTCACAGGCTTATAAAGCTATAGATGACACAATCCCAATTTTGAAGGTAATAGCTCCTAACTGTAACATAGACAATAAGGATTCTTTAAGACAACTTGATACTTTGTGTAAATACATCACTAATAACATAGTGACTATTGAGCAAATAAAGGAAGAGGCATTGAAGAATAAGGTAGAAATTGAAAAGCAAAAATTCTTTGAAGATCAGATAAAGAAGTGTACTAGGGAATTTGACACACTTCTACCAGAACTATGTAACTTATTAAAGGAATTTAAAACTCTATATAAAGATACTTGCAAGACAAACTTTTTGACAGTAGACATAGATAAGAAAATGAGCAAGGTACAGGATGAAATCAATAAACTTGCAGACAATTTTGTTAACTCACTTGATACATTATCAATTTTTGAGCAAAGGATAACAAGTTTCAAGGAAGAATTACTTAAGTTAGAAAGAGAAAAGGAGAGAATAGTAAATAAGGCAAAGCATTTGAGACTAAGACTGAGTCCAAGATTGGACTATCTAGCATCATTACGGAAAGAAATATCTGAGGCACTAGTATAGGGATAGAGAACACCGGTAGAGCATATGCAGCACCTCACTGGTACAGTTAAAAGAATAGAGATAACAATAAAGGACATCAAGAAGTTTATCGAAAGTATAAACTTGATTTTGGCAGATCTTTTTCAAATTGTAACAACCCAATTACAAGGTTGAGTGAGACTACAACTCTACTAACATCTTGACAACCTTTGTCATTGATGCCAAAGGGGGAGTAGTAGTATGAGAAAATAACCAGCAGAAGACTTATCTGCTCAGGGGAGCTCTTATATTTTTGGATTAAAGTTTTGGATACACTTTTGAATTTTCTCATGATTGTTGCCATCAATGCCAAAGGGGGAAATTGTTGGCATATGCACACTCTAATGAGACATTGTAGGTGATTGAAGGTTTTGTCATTGATGGCAACCTTACAATCCTATGGGACTGGCACTAGCAAGATCAGACTCTACACCAACACTCAGACCACTAGCATTGGTAGAGAAAGGAAGCATACCAGTACAGAGGCCGACATGATTTTAGTTATATTATATTTTGTTTATTATTGTAAAATCTTTGTAAGCCGACTTGGCATCATTGTAAAATGACTCTTATATAAGGGAGATCATTATAGAACATTTGAGAGTAAGTAAGAAGATTATTTTTAGGCGAAATAAGGCAGACCTATTATGCGAATTATAGGTTAAGAGTTTATGTAAGAAGCAGAGCAGTAGCTGGTACTAGATCTGGCATTATAGATGCTATTTTGAAGTACTACAAGATACTGGATTTATATAATCCATCATTGTAAGTCAGTGAGACTTCCCATTGAGTAGTGAGCTTTAGGCAGTTGGCCTTCCTACATGTGCAAGCCCCTCTTGTAGCAGTAATATTCTCTTATTGGCCAGTAAGTGAATATTATGGGTCACAAATCCCACCGAGGTTTTTCCCACACCAGGTTTCCTCGTTAAATCATTGTGTTATGGTGTGTTTCTCATGTGGTTGTTTTTAATTCTGTTTATTGCATTATTTCTTGCATACTGGTACACTGTTATAATATGTTCTATATATTTTAAGTTAAGAAATTCAATTCGCCAGTTAGATACTGACTCACCCCCCCTCTCAGTATCTGTGGGAATCCTAACATATATATACATACATATGTATACATATACATATGTATATGTATACATATATACATATACACATATATACATATACATATGAATATATATATGTATATATATACATATGTATATATACATGTATATATATATACATGTATATATATATGTATATATATATATACATGTATATATATATACATGTATATATATATGTATATATATATACATGTATATATATATATGTATATATATATACATATGTATATGTGTATATATAAAATTGTTGTCAAAGCATAAACCTGATGTTTAGTTGTAATAGAGGAGTAATAGTCATTTATTTAGTTGTGTTTCTTACCCGATGACCAAATCGGTCATTTATTTAGTCATTTATAGTTGTGTTGCAAAAAATGACTAAAATTTGGTCATTTTTACTTTTTGTGACTAGAAGTTTTAGTCACCTGGTCATTTATTTGCCATATTGTTACTAGTGAATTAGCAAAGATGTCTGCAACCTGTTCTTTAGTAGGTATATACTCCATTTTGACTTCCTTCTTTGCAACCTTCTTTCTTAAGAAATAATACCAAATTGTAATGTGTTTAGTTGAATGCATTATCAGATTCTTTGAAATGTTAATAGGACTTGTATTATCACACATAATAGAAATTGCCTCATCCTTCTTTACTTTAAGATCACTAAGGTTTCTTCATCCACATAACCTGAGTACAACAAGATGTTGTTGCAATGTATTATGCTTATGCAGTAGATAATGGTATTGAATACTATTTCTTTCTTATCCAAGAGACCAATTTGTCTCTCAAGAAAAATGCACCACCACTTGTACTTCTTATGTCATCTACACATCTATCCCAATCATCATCTATATATGTTGAACAATTGGAATACTGAGGGGGGGAATCAGTATTCTCTTCTGATACTATAAAATTAACTAGGAATCAGTGTTCCCTTCTGATACTTTAAAATTAACCCAATTATCACTTTGCATATTCACGTCAATTAGCTTGTAATAGAAATAAATTAATGATCAAATAAACAAAAAAAGTAAAAATACTATCCACAACAACAAACAAGAGAACACCAATTTTTTTGCGTGGAAACCCATTAGGGAAAAACCATAGAGAGGGTTAACTTTGAATATAATATAACTAGTTACAAAATATTATAAAATGCTCACTACCAGAGGGCTTATTGCCCAAAAGATGAAGGCTCACTACCGAAGGGCTTACTACCCAAAAGAGAACAAGTAGACAAAATGAACTGCTATAGATGCATCTTACATATGCATGGAGTATAGTTCCAATTAGGCTCAATAGATAGAATTCACACACTTCATTAAATCGTTAGTCTCTCTATCTATATGTCTATGTCATCATTGAAAGAGTACATCTCATATATATACTGATTTATATCTCAAGTCGGCTACACATGCCTTACAAAGAAAATACTTTACATGCTACCACAATATACCTCATACATTTCACACACATAGGTCAACCAAGATATACCAAAAGTTAATGCCAATTGGAATACACATGTTATCCACAATGCTTAATCATGTCCCAAAACCGTAGGACCAAAAATAATCAATTGATGAAATGCAGATGTTTAGATAAATTATCCTATTCTGAAGGAACAGAGCAATTGATAGACCAAATTGTTTAACCATGTATTTTTTGAAAGTATGTGTTGCTATGGTTGTCATTGATGTTAAACTTGTTGCTTCAAATAGTTGTTGTTTTAAAAAATTTATGGTGTAGAGGTATCTTGTTGTTCTATTGTTTGTTCCAAAAGTGCTTGGGTCTGGAAAGTGTTGCTGATGTTATTTTTTATTGTTATCTTCTTTGGATATAGTTTTGATATCATGGATATGATAGTTTTGTGGTTTGGAAATATTGTTGTGTTCTCTGGATGATTATGGCATTGTTCATAGTTGGTTGTGATATTATATGCTAGACCTATCTTTGGGTCTGGATATGATTTGTGGAGGATTGTTTGATGTGTTATGGGTCTCACCGTTGAGTGTGGAGATCTGGATTTGAGTTATTTTTATTAAAGGATATGTTTTGATTGTTAATTGCTTTTATTGATTTCTAGCATGTTGATATGTTGTTTGTTATGTTCCGATGATTACGGATCAGTGAATTAATCTTTGGAAGATGTGTTTTGTTCCTTTCTTTCTCTTGGAGTGGATCAACATGTGTGTTTTTGGTACAGAAGGTATATTTTGTTTCAGGATGACTTGGTTCAAGCTTTGATGTTCTATCTTGTATATAAGGAATGTGTACATGATTGACTTGAGTGTGGGAGGTGATTAGAACTATGAGAGTGTGAAGAGTAGTGTAAAGAATGCAAGAGGAAGTGTGCAAAACTCAGTGAAGAGAAGAGAAGAAGAGTTGTGTTCAAATGATATGAAAGTTGTTTTGAGACTATGGTAGAGATATGAGACAAAGTGTTGACAATTGAGGTTTGATTTGTGTGTGCTGACATTGGTTTCCTTATGTAGAGTTCAAGGATAGCTTTATGATCAAGAGATCCTTCTTTTCAGATCATTTTTGTATCTTGTCCTGTTGCAGTTAGCTTCATGTTTTGCAAGTCCTCTTTTTTATCTTGCCTCAAGAGTAGTTAGCCTTGATTTGCATGTTTGAAGTGGTGAGATCTTTTTATTATAATTTGATATATATAGTGGATATTTTTGTGGGAAAGTGCTCGATGTTGTTTTTCCTTATTTGGGTTTTCCACGTAGAAAATCTTGGTGTTTATTTGTTGGATGTGTTGTTGATCATTAATTGTTTATGTGATGCAGTAATTTCTATTTGGATTGATTCCCCCCTCTCATTCATGCCCTAGGAACAACAATATCTCACCTTTCAAAGATCCATAACATGTACAAACTAATATTTATGCAACCATAACCGGTAAAACCCTCAAAAGAGAATTGACCAACTTATGCAGCAAGAGTAACACAATGAAAGAAACAAGAAAACATAGAAAGATTACAAAAGAAGATCATATTATTGTCTTAAAACCTCCAGCAAACAACTGATTATCATCATACAGTCATCATAGAACATCTGATAGTCAATCGGTTACATGCAGGGTACAAGCTAGATACAATCCGATCGGAACTCTTAGAGTCAACTAGATCACTAATCACGAATCTCAATCCTTATTCTAATTTTCAGTTTTACCTTCCCACAATTGATTACAAAATACCCTATATATACCCTCTGAAATACATCTGGGTCAACACCAAAATATTACATTTATCAATGTAGGAAAATGAAACATGTAACTATGTCGACCCTAAGAATGAAAGAAAATCTTCCAAAAAATAACAACCAAGAAGTGCGGATCAACAGGAAGTCCGACGACATGCCAAAGAACATCGAACAAGACCCCAAATAGATCCACATGTCAAGAATCGCTCTGGTAATGAAGGAAGACCAATCGATAAGCACAAGAACTATCTCGAAACCCAGAAACAGTCAACCAAGAATGATAACTAGCCAAAAAAGAATCCCAGTGGACTAAAAATATGGAATTAAGCACATGAACCGGCCTAGAGACTTAAAAAAGGATCTGCAATGAAAAGAAAGCAACTATCGTCACCTACCGATAGGAACACAAAAAATTGCACAATGAACTGAACAAGAACTAAACTGAAAGGAAATATTTTTGGTTGATGCAAGATTTCTCATAGACCAGGGATGATCTTGCATCAGATATGCAAGTACATCCAATATTCATGAGTGTACTACCTGAACCACAAACCCATAGAAATGAGGAGCAAAACATGATAAACAAAGTCACAGAATTATAGGAGCAACAATATTATAAGTCAACAGAAGTATTTTGACATCAATTAAAACCGGTATAGCCTATACAACATTCTCCTTTACCGAAAGACATCAAGACAAAACTCCAACAATCTCCCCCTTAGTCATTGATGGCAACATGAAAAAAAAAATTATTCTCTTTAAAGTACTTTTGAAAATTATTTTTCAAAACTTTACTTTTCTACTATTCTCCTCCTATGCCATACAATCCCTTACCATCACTTACTTTTCTTTTTTGTCACCATTTGTTTCCCTTTTTTGCTTATTCTCCAATGTTCTACAAACTTCTCATTCTCTCTGAACTTCTCATTCTCTCCCCCTTTGACATTAAGGAAAAAGGGTATTAAAAAAAACCTTCACACAACTTCCCCTTAACACCAATAATTCAATTCAGAAAAAAGGACAAGGTCTCAATTACCTTTTTGGAGGAAATCTCCTTATACTTTTCTTTGAGTTTCAAGAGAAAAGAATTCCAGGAAATGATAGCAGATGTCAACACTGTTCCTGACTATTGCACTACATAAGTAGGTCAATAACACCAATCAAATCATCCGACACAAACAAACTCAACTCAACTTTCTCTGCGTCTTCCAATAGATGGGTAAAATGATCCATTTTAGTTTCAATAATGTCTTTAACTGTCTAGACATTCTTGACAAAAATATCTCTCTGTTATTGCACCAAGGACAGTTCCAAGTGCAATGAATTAATCTTACTTCTTACTACACCATCTTTATCCTTGAAAATATTAAAATATTTCACATACATGTTCAAGTCAGACTCAAAAGCGTCAATCTTTGCTTTGTGGTTTGTTGTGGCAGCAGACCACCTAAGACAATATTTGTAGACACTAGCAACTACACCCGTATATTTCGTCATGTTCTTTATACATTCAAACAATTTCTTTTATGTAGAAATACATTTTCTAGTCATATCTCTTTGCACTTCATCTTTAAGATATGGTTGTCCTTGTTCAATAGCTTTCAAGGATAATTGTTCATTTAATTATTCAAACAAAATATTCAAGAGAAAATTTTTCAATAGAACTAAGAACAATATTATTCCCGAGCAAGTAAACAATCAAATCTTCTTCAATCCTTTCCTTTTCATAAGATGGTTTTGATAACCATACATCTCCTATTCTCTTTATGCCATTGGGTTCCTCAAGTATTTTCAACAATTTATCAACTTCAAAAGGATCTTCATCAGAAGAACTAGAGGGTTTATTCTTCATTTCTCCTTCTAAAAAAACTCTCTTTCTACTTCACATGAACTTCAACAGTCTCAACATCATCAATGCTAATGATTTTAGTCTTTTCTTTTCTCAATAGATTTTTTTTCTTCTCTTCTTACTGGAGGAGGATCCTTCCAAAGAAATTTGTCCAGTAGCATATGATCCAATGAGTTCTTCATAAGTACCAAAATTATCTTCAATAAGATCTACCTAAAGTTCAAGAATCTCATATACATACATCATACACTCTTCAGTGCTAATTTCATATCCAAATTTTGTTAGCTGGAACTTCCGGGGCAACACAACTTCCATGAAACAATGATATGTATTAACCAAGAAATTAATGCTATCCCTTTACATCTCAACACATCTTTCCAAGATCCTAAATTTTGAAATCCAGTTCTTCCAAAGTTCATAGAAATACTCTTTATAGGCCCTATCTTTGTCATTCAGATTATCCAAATATCTTTTGATTTTACTTCCTATAGGTAAGTTCTCATCCCAAACAACATTCTCCTTCGTTGTTAATGAATTTATAAATTAAAATGCCAGACATACAATCAATGATCCAAAATGAAAATCATAACCATCATTCTTTGTCAAATCAATATTGCTCAATACTTTTTGTCTCAATAGTTCACATAAATCATAGTCCTTTCCTGTTTTAGCCATATGATAAGCAACATATACTACAATAGTAGATGTAGAACCTTCTATGTTCCAAAAATAAACCTTATAGGTAATACCCATATCAACATATCTTACTATAGAGTCTATAATGGTGTCAATCCGTAGAGTTCTTTAGTTTGAAGTCACCCATGTCAACGCTTCAACTTCTTTGTTTCTTATTGTCTTCATCACAGGTACAGTTCCATCCAAACAAAGACCAATAACAAATTATAGGGCTTTATTTGTGATCTAATATGGTCTATCTAGCCAAATGCAATCATCGTGAATTCTTCTCAACACAATCTTGACAAATTATTCATCAACTATCTTAAAAAAATCACTCCAAATATTCAAAACCATCTGCCCTAACTCAACGATTGACTGTAAACCTTCTCTATAGAGAGAACCTTCAAAATTCTTTATTTTTACATTGCCATACTCCTCAGTCTTAGCTCTACTAATAGCAATTCCGCTTGAATACTTCTTTTTGCTCCTCAAATTTTCCAATTCACTGATAAAAAAATGAGCACCAAAAACTTATGTAGTATGCCGAATAACATAGGGTTTTACCGCCAAAATTGTCATATCACCAAAAATCTGCTAAACATCTCTGCCTGTGTGAACATTCACTTTCTGAAGCTTCACATTCTACCACATAGAATTGTTTTCTACCGTAATCTTGACTAATAATTTAATTTCATTAGTTTATCCAACATATCAAAATGATGTGACAACAACATCAATCTCTTTGGCGGGAGAAAGAGATCTTAATTGTAAGCTTCTGGACTAGTTTCCAGAGGGGATCTCTGTACCGGAGCCAGATGCAATAACATTTTCCATCAAGTCTACTTTCTTCTTTCTACAAATATTTTTTATTTCATTCGTCACCTCTTCTACATCAATCTTCTTTATAGGTTCATAAAATTTACTCAATTATCTTTCTTCATGTTTCCATTTCTGCATGTTTTAGCAATGTGCCCAGCTTTGTTGCAACTAAAGCACTTGATATTCCTCGGTTCTAAATTTCTTGTAGCCATTCTAGATCAGCATTGATTAGATTTATGTCCAAAACTATTGCATAACTAATAATAACCATAAAAGAATCTATTTCTTCCAATCATAGTTTGACTTCTATGATCACTAGCCTTATGACCAAATCTCTTGCAAGTAAAACATTGAACATATTGGTTCATTCTATTTTTACATTCTAAAGCCTTATGCTTAAATTTATTATAGGAAAAACAATAGCCATGGAATGAAAGGTACCTTTGAGTGCATTAGGTTCTCTGACCAAAGGTTTTATTGCAAAACTTCTTTGAGTTTGGGATTGTCTTCCTTTGTTTACTTATTTAGTGCATTGTTTAAATTTAGTCTTCTTCATCTTTCCTTTATCTTCAGTCCTTTGATTTGAACATTCACCCACTTCAAAACCTAATCCACTTTTATCTTCTGGGGTTTCTATATAGCCATTATTTCATTCAAGTTTCTTAGTACTTTCCTTGAATTATCTTCAAATCTAAAGGTTAAATGTTCCTATTCTAGTTTTTTACATTCTTTAGTCTTATGTTTGATTAAGTCATTTAGAAACTCCCCAGTTTTCTTACTTTCCTCAACTTGTAATTTCAGATCGACAATAGTTTCATTTTCTTGTTTCAATTCCTTGCTGACCTCTTTATATCTTTCTCTGAACTTCTTCAACACTTAACTCAAGATTCTGTTAGGTCCCAGAGACAACTGAGAGGGGGGGATGAATCAGTTCTCAACTAATTTCAAACCAAAAACAACTTAACCACCTTAATGCTTAATACCAGTAAACCAGTTAAGTATGTCGGTAGACAGTGTTAACAGTTATTAGCTATACCGGTAAAGATTAATGCATGAAACACAAACACAAAGTCATCCACAACATATGACACCAATATTTGTACGTGGTGTTACTACTTATCAAATTGCCATTAGTTTTTGTATTCAAAGTCATACTATATATTCTAGTCAGTTAGCACTTCCGAATCATGCAGTCGGTATATACATAGAGAAGTCGATATGCACAGTCTAGTCGGTTACAGCAGAAAGCAGTCACAGAACGTAGTACACACTGAGTTGTCTACCAAGTATCTTTTTGAGACTACCGAGCAGTAAAGATGACACATAGAGTTGATATTCACCGAGTGAAACATGTTACCAGATACATTGAACCTAGACATGCATATGAAAACGTGTTACAAGATCAAGGCACATCTAACCGTTATTACATTGGAAATTGCACTAGAAGATTGTGTATGATTACAAGGACAATCTAACCAATGAAATATTTTGTTTTGTTATTCATTCGAAGAATCTTGTTTGTAGGATTGAAGCAATGAATTGGATCACCCTTTTAAGAGATCTATTTATACAACATTAGTGAAGTGTATGTATGCATGAAGGAAGACTGTTATAGAGACACAGAAGTCACTGAGAAAGTTTTCAGAGAATAGTCAAAGAATAGAGTAAACAGAAGGGTTTACTGAGTTACTATATGGGTTACCGAGGTATACTATAAGCAAGGTAATCTTATTTTGAGCACATAGAATCTGCTATAACATTTCAGATGTAAAGTTGCAGATATTTGTAATGATTTTATTGTAATATTGTGAAGTTGAAAGAGAAACCTTTAATAGGGTAAAAGACTCTAATCAAGTCTATAAATTGTAAAGCCTCTAACCAGGTGCAACATTCAGCATAATTGTTGTAAAATCCTTTAGCAAGGTAGATCTAACAAATCTTGTTACTCCTAATAGGGTATGCTATCAGAAATAGCTAAATGTATCTCTAACCGAGAATTCTTTATTATTGTAGTAGTGAAGTTGTGGGTGCCATCCCCACTGCAGTTTTTCTCTCTAACCAAGAGTTTCTGTGTAACCAAAATATATGTGTTATGGAGTGAATCATGTATGATTGTTATCTATTTGTTTTAACTTTATTTTATTTTCTTGCACTATTCTATTTATGCATAATAGTAAAGTTATTATTCAAGAAAAGTTTTGGAGTATTGATTCACCCCTCCCCTCTCAATACATTAGCTTTCCATACAGGGCCTAACAATTGGTATCAGAGTTCGAATCTTGGAAAAGGGTTTAACTACCTAAAGAGAAAGATCTTATCAATGGAAGGCTATAAACAATCTCGGAGGATTGTATATCTGCAAGAAGAGCTGGATCATGCAAATCAAGTGATTGCAGACATGCAAAGGCAAATGCAAAAATCTCTGAAAGTAAGAAGAAGATTATCTAATGACTTGCAGGATTCTCGAGAGTTAGTGGAACAAATTGAGACATCATCTGAGAACAGTATATCTAAAGAGACTGAAGAAATGATTGGAGTGTTGAAAGAAAAGAACAAAGCATTGACTGATCAACTAAAACCAATGAAAAGAGAACATGAACATTTCAATACACAAATGATTGAAAATCTAGATGCATTGAGGACAGCTGAGGATAAAGCAAGAGATCTACAAAGAGAGAAACAACAACTTGAAGTCTTAGTATCTGATAAGAATGATGAAATAATAAGGTTAACTAGGATTCAACAAAATATGACATATCAACTAGGGTATGCACATCATGAAGCAATTCTGAAGAATGATGAAAATCAAGCATTGAGACTTAAGTATCAAGGTTGACCAATGAACTTGAAATAGAGAAGAAATCCAAAGAAACACTAAAGAAGAGTTATGAAGCATCAAATATGTTGGATGAGCAACTAAATACAAGAAGACCCAACAAAGATGCAGGACTTGGTTACAAAGGAAAAGACTCTACCGAGAAAGGAATTCATACTACCGAGAGAGGAGAATCATCAAAGCAAGCTGGAAATAGGAATAACATCAAAAGGAAGAAGCCTATTTGCTACTACTATGGAAATCAAGGTCATACTGCCAACATGTGCCAAATCAGAAAAGGTAAGCAACTGAATATCACTAAGTCCAATGATTATTGTTACAATTGCAATAAATATGGTCATACATCTAATCAATGTAGGACAAAGTCTGTTAACAACTATTAGAAGGCAAAATTAAAAGGGTTTTGTAAAAACTGCAATAGATATGGACATAGTATCGAGAAGTGCTGGCTTAAGCAAAAGAACTACATGTGGTCTGCACACCTAGCAAACACTAGAGGTTACCAAACTCACACAAATCCTTACTGATAATATGCAACTGTACCATGGGATTACAATACAAGGATATGGTGCGAATGTTGTGGAAGATATGGACATATAAGTGCCAACTATTTTATAAGGTTTGGAATGAACAACAGAAGATCATGGAGAAATCCTGGTATGGCATGTTTTCATTGTCACAAAGTTGGACACTTGGCTGGAGATTGCAGAGATCAACCTAGAGGAGACACTAAAGAGATAAAACAAAAATTCAAGATGATTTGGAAAAAGAAGGAAATCATGTCAGATGAAGAAAGCACCTTACTTATTGAATTAGGTTCACCTATTCCAAATTAATCAGAAAAGGTATGAAGGGACTGCATTCTCTAAAGGTTAAAATCATAATAGTTCCTATTCTATTATGTACTAAATTCAAAATCTGCATAGTCAAGATGCATTAGTAAGTTTGAAATTCTATCAAAAGTACTTTATAGGAAACCTGTCAAGTCGGTGTATATAGGAAGCCTGTCAAGTCGGTAAATGAAGGGAATTTGGTTACTCGATTAAAACAAAAAAAAAGGAGTAAATCAGTTAAAGGTAAACTGAGTGCATTTAATGTTTTGACCTAACCCGCACAGAGCCCGATAAGGTATTTTGTGTACTTAAAGGTATTTTTGCGGTCATTTTCATTCACCAAGTTTTCAACAGAGCAAAGCAGAGAAAATCAAGGTGATCAAACCTCATTCAAAGCGAATCCAAGGTATTTACACAAATCTCAATCACACTGTTAAGCTAGTTTACCAATCTTATCAAATTGCTATTATCTACCGAGTGTGAAGCGTCTGTTGTTTGTAAACTGTCAAACCCTAAGGATAGTTTGCTAGTTTTATCTGAAATTTACAAATGGAACCCAAGATCCATGATCCCGTAGTTGTCAAGAATGTTGAGAAGCCCACATTGAAATACACTTTGACTCCTAAAGTTGCCTTTGAACTGGATGACAAAACTACCTTCTCACTCATCTTGGATCGAGTCTTGTTAGTTGAATATGTTAGATTTTTCACCAAATGCCATGTTGAAGAACTCGGTCATGTTGAGATTAGTGACACATATGATTAGCTATGTACCGATGGCAAAATGGATAGCAAGTATGAGCATATCAAAATCAAGGGATTAACTGAAGCCCTAGCCTATCCCCATGTGTTCAAACCCCAGTGGGTTAAGTTTTTTTTGAGCAGAGTTCATGATGATTTTATGTGGCTAGAAGAGTAGCCATTCAAAATCACTAAGGAAATCATTCATGTGATCATCGGATATCCTATCTATGACCATGCACGAGCACAGAAGATGATATCATAGAAGGAGTTAATCAGTTTAACTGGAGTAGAATCTGATTACCGAGGACTGAAACTGAATAATGTCATTGATGCAGAACTTAAGTTTGCAATTAGAGTAATTGGTTACTATTTCTTCCAATCTGCAAGGGAAAACAATATACCCTGTGCCGCAGTTGACTTAGCCTATAAAATAGTGAAAAAGGGAATGAAAGTTGATTTATGTGAAGTGCTACTGAAGAACTTGTTTGAGAACCTGAACACAATAAGGAAGCCAAAGAAGAACAACTCGGCAAATACACTGAAGTTTGGTTCACTTCTTGTATGCATGCTTTTCTACTTTGAGAAGTTCTTTCCCTCAGTCGGTAAAGTAGTTTGGGAGCTACACCAACCAATCACCCATAAAATTAATGACTTTATCAAGAAATTGGGAGATAATTTTAATGATATCATGGATGACTACTTCAGCAAATTTCAAGAGAAGATGCACAACATGTACCGGATTCCACCATAGCTGGTAGAGAAATATAAAGATGATATATGTTTTGAGGTAGACACCGATTACTGTTATGTGAATGTTGTAGAACCAAGGACTCAATCTTTGCCACCAATGGGTTATGAGATTGACTATGACATCACACAACAACAAATTGATGCATATCTTACACTGCCAAGGCATGCTACCGAATTGAGATATGGAACTTATGAAGAAGTGAAAGAAAAAGTTAAAATGAGCATTGTAGTACCCAAAGCTACAAGAAAGGTTACAAAGATGATAAAGGTTTTATCTGAGAAATTCGGAGAAGAATCTTCCTCTACACCTGTCAAAGGCACTCTTGCCATTACTAAAGAGGAATCTGAAGCTCAAGAGGCAGCAATAACATTGAGTACCTAGTTGCCTAAGGGTATAGTGTTAAAAAGAAAGAAACTAGACATTTCAAAGGCCCTACGGACTCCTCCTCCAACAAAGAAACCTAATACAAGAGCATCAGCTGCATCACCGAGTAAGAAACAAAAGAGTGTTACTGCTCCCAAGGTAACCAAGACCTACAAGAAATCTACTTGGAGACTCATTCTGGCAAAAGAGTCTAGTGATACAGAATCTGAGGATGCCAACAAATTCTAGATTGTCAAAAGCAAAAAGGTAAATATACATAGTGTTGAAAACTTTTGTGCAAATCTAAAAGAATATGGTGGATTTGTAGCATTTAGATATGCCAAGTATGAGATGAGGAATAATGATGAGAAGAGACAAATCAAAGAAGCTGCCATCTGCACACTTCTAAAGTTTCGGCTAGCTCCATTAGAACTAGTAAAGTCACTTTCGAGTGAATTGTATTTACATATTGATAATAGGTGGAAATATGCAATGGACTCAGAAAAACAAATTAGAGAAAGAAGTCTAGTCCATCTATTTCCTGATATGTCTATAGCAGAAATTAAAGAGCATCTGACAACCTACAATTCTAAATTTCTTGTCAAACAGAGAGCTTTAAAATTGATGAATGGGCTATATATCGATCCTGATGTCACCGAGCAAGGTCGTGATGCTACCAAGCAAGACCCGGCTGACACTATTCAAATTGGTGAAGATGTCATGGATGTAGAAGAATAGGAGAAGGAAATGATAGAAGGCACTACCTATGCAAAACTTGTGTCTAGTGAATCTATCTTAGAACAAGTTCAGCCTTATCCGCCAGTCAAGCCACCTATCTCTACCGAAGCACCTAAGGATACAGCACAAGGCATCAAAGGTCACAAGTCTGAAGCAATAGAAGGTACAACTCAAGACCAGACCTCTCAAGCACCATCAAGCACTGAAAATGTAACAGCTGAGACCATTAGTACCGAGACACCCAAGGACACCACAACGGCTACAGGAATAGACCAAAGTGTTGCATCTACTGAGAAACCTACCGAGGGTCAGCAAGCCTCACAAGCTATTGTCTTGGAACAATCGACCAAAGGTAAAGAGAAGAAAGTGAAAAAGCATAGTTTTAAAGTTGATTTATCTAAACCGATAGTGTTGCCCAATGTGGATATCTCAAAATTAAAGGGGCAAGCACTTATTGATTTTGGGGAACTATGCAAAGCAAAGGCCGAACAAGAAAAACAAATGGCCATTCAAAAGAAGAATAAAGTACTTTAGAAGGTAAAGACACTGCTGACAGATATGCTACCTACAGCTACAGTGCCAACCGATGTAGCCATCCACATTCACCTAGATGAACTCCTTACTCAAATAGAAACATCTGGAGTTGACGCATCTGAGTACTTGAGAAAGCTAAAAGACAAAGAGCTTACTGCAAAAATGATAGAAGAGGTACAAAAAGCTCTAGCTATTGGAAAAGTCAAGCTTGTCAAATTCATTGCTGAGTTGTCCCCTCAACTCAAGCATATTCTTTATTTATTTCAAAAACTTTGTACATTTTCCATACTCATTAAAGATATCAAGAATAAAACTAATGCAATTGAGAAAGAGATCACCAATCTCACAAATAAGTTGACCACAGAGCCTAATTCAATTCAGAATTTTTACACCAAGCTTCAGCAGCTCATGGCTCAATAGTTAGAACTCCAAAATGAAGAACATAAGATCAGGATGGATATAATGACACTCCAGACATTATTCCTTCCTCATCTCTCATCATTTCAAGAACATATTAACTGAGCTACATGCCTATCTACTACACAAGAGGGAGGCACTCTTGATGGCTTAATATCACTATTAGCTGATATTCAAGCACAAAATTCTTTAATGGAAAGTGTAAAGGATGCACTCTCAGTCACTCTCACCGACACCCGGAAAAAGTATAAATCTATTTTTGATCAGTTACCGCCCCCGGATGGAAATTAAGTTTTTGATGTTTGTCAAAAAAGGGGAGTAATACTACATAAGGGGAGTAATATAATATATTTAGGGAGTGATACAGTTTTGATAATACAGTTTTGAGTATTGTATACAGGGGAGTATACCGAGCAGAGTATACAGAGTATGCAGAGCACACAAGCATAGAATCGAGCATGCAGAATTAGAGTTATGTACAATATAATGATAAGGGGAGTATATCTGAATATACTATTTCATTGACTATTGTATATATTGTCAAGTATAGTCATTTTGCAAAATATATAGATTTTTGAGTTATGGCTTTGAAAGTAGTTTTTGTCAAACATCTCAACTAATGTCAAAAGGGGAGATTGTTACTGTATATGGTGAAAATGGATAACAATAATAACAATATTGAAAGGCTAAATGAATTCAACCACAAAACCCTAGCCTAACAACAACAAAGATCCACCATAACATATGAAGATTACCTAAGACAATGCAAATCAAATGAAATCACAAAGATTATACCATCACATGTCCAATAGGGTTTTGATCTCCATTCTTCCTATCTCCATTGATCTTGTTTGATATATTTGCTCTCAGATTTTATGTGCACAAGAGCTCAACAAAGAACGGAATGTGGTTGCAAGTAGGATCATCTATGTTCAAAAGCGTAGTGCAGTCAAGTAGTCAACGGGGGCTTTGATAATGAAGGAAGCATCTCCTTATATAGAAGACACTATATGAAATGGAGGGATAAGATTGAGAGGTGTAAAAGGAGGTCGGCTATGATTAGAGGGTAGGTAAAAGAAATAATAAAATAATGAAAGGGGTAGGTAGTGTATGAATTAAGAGATGAATGACATGTGTCATGGGTAGAAAAGGTTAATGAATTAATTAAATAAATAAACATTTATTTAATTAATAGAAGGAGTGAGATCAATTAAATAAATAAGATATTTATTTAATTTAGGAAAAGGATAATTTAAATAAATAAATGTATTTATTCAAATGAGAAATAAGGCTAGAAGAGGATACATGAATTAATTAAATAAATAAAGATTTATTTAATTAATAGAAGAATTAAGCTTAGATAATTAAATAAATAAAATATTTATTTAATTAGACTGGACAATTTTGGGTGTCTAAATTTTGCCCCTCTTTGAGACAATGCGGCTTGTCCCGTTGTTTCAAAGAAGATAAGATGAACTGATACAGAGTTGCCCCAAGATGGGAATGATATGCCCCCTTGAGAGATTGGATGAAAATGTGTGAAAAGACCACAGACAATCTCTCGATGAGAAAGAAAGGCTAGAATGGACTGACTAGATAAAGTGACAAAGTCACGGGATAACGAAGACTGACACAGGAGACTAGGGCTAGGGTAGTCTATAATATAGACCACAAGGGAAATACATCCTCATTATCATCTACACCTCCAAGAGATCAGAGTGCAGAGTGAGATAGAGCAGCAGCAGTTAGCAGCGATGGGAATGGCTCACAGATTCGATCGCGTTCACCGATTTCAGAGGCTAGCAGAGGCAGGAGAGCTAGTAAGTACCAAAAAACCTCCTTGTACTTTGATGCATTTATTATTGTCATTAATGCATGCTAGGTAGAGTAATAAATGCACTTATAATAGGGTCCAAAAAATGTCAAAAATGTGTAGGCGCATCTGCATTGGTGCCAGGCGCGTTTATGCGGTCTAAAAGAGTGTTTATGTCATGAAAGCACGTTTGTGTCCAAAAATGTGAATTTGTGTCTTCTAGGTCAAATCGGCAGTTCTGTGATGAACATACGCTGTCGATTGGATAAGCTACTAAGAGGATACACTCAAGCAGGTCCTCTAGGGAAGACTAGGATAACAAATAGGGCTAGGATTGACAATTCTATGATAGAACATACGTTGCCAATTAGGAAACTTATCAAGAGGATTCACTCAAGCAGAGGCCCTAAGATAGGATAGATCAAGGCACTTTGTGATGAACAATGAGTACCAAGATATAGAACTTTGTGATGAACAGGGAGTACTAAAATATGAGCAGCACTTTGTGATGAACAGTGAGTGCAAATGTGAGCAGCACTTTGTGATGAACAGGGAGTGCCAAACACATAGTACTTTGTGATGAATAGTGAGTACCATTAGGATAGAAGCAACACTTTGTGATGAACAGTGAGTGTCACTAGGACTGAGATGATTGATTTGTGTGACTGCAAGAGTATTTGCCTATGCTGGAGTCATGGGAGAGATTCCCATCGACGCAGAGGTTACGACCAAAGTTGATAGCTGAGGACCGAGTTGCGATTGAGGCTATGGGATTGAGACATATTCTGTATGTGCCTGAGTTTCGCGTGAACATGGGATTGCTGACTGCACTAGCGGAGAGGTGGCACTCTGAGACTTGCACTTTTCATTTGCCGATGGGGAAGATGACAGTCACCCTAGAGGATGTATACAGGATTCTGTGGATACCAATCGATGGGGAGCTGATTCCGTACGATCGAGATGGAGACAGGGATGCCCTTAGACGAGTGTTTTAGGATCCAGGACTAGAGATGAGGGTGGGAAATGTGGCATGGGATACCATGACATGGACAAGATTAGCACTACCAACAGTGTTGGCAAGAGTTATCAGTGGGTTCCTCTGTATCAGTTTTGTACCATTTTTTATGATGATGTAGACACCTGCAGGTGATTGTAGCCATATGATTTTGACATCATTGTATCATGACACTTATGATTATATATATGAGATGATTCATCTTTGTGGTAGCTATATGCATGCATACCTATGTGATAAGATGTTTCATGATGTATCTTTCTATGTGATGGTTATGATATGGATGCAAATATGTACATGATGAAATGCCATATTTTTGTTCTTTTATGTATTTTATGCTATGCCAATGCAAATGTAAATGTATGCAATGCAGATGAATATGATAATGCAAATGTAAATTGTGCTAACAGGTGTTGTGTGCAGGATGTGATGCAGTTGTGATATCTATATGTATGTATGAAATGCTTATATGTGGTAATGCAGGTGCAACTACATGAAATGCAAATGTTTTTGGTGTGTCATTATACTCAGTCGTGTGATAGCAGGCTACGCGGACTCGAGAAGGATGATGGAAGTCAATCAAGAAAGGGGGATGGAAGACAAAAGATATGAAAGTGAAAGAGCTTCTTGTGCATTATCATCATTGAGCTTTATTATGGCAAGTAGGTTATGACAATCGAGACATATGTTTGACCCAGAAAGTTATTGTACCTGTTTGCATGGAGATAAGATAGTCACAAACAAAGAATGCCCCAGTTCATACTAGACTCACAGTGTCCTCATATCCTTGGACAAGTCATAGCATTACTAAGAGACAATCCACAGACAACAAACACAAATAGATGACGATACCCCATCCTTGCTTTTCTAGTCAAAGACATCCTGGAGATAAAATCTCTAGTCAGAGACATCCTGGAAAAGCTAAAAGACATGTCACCAGAAAGAAAAAATCAAAAGAAAATCAAGACTCGACACCAACATCCACTGTAGTCCTCAAATTTAGTGTCTCTTGTCACTTGTATAAGTCTTATTTGATTGTGGTCACAATGTTTACTTTCACAAAAAGGATAGATAGCATGGAACCATATGTTGTCTAAGTCTGTTGAAAGATTTGATTTTGTTGAAGCCCATTGTTGCTGCTATCTCATCTGAAACTAACTGAATCCATGAAACTGATGCTTTATTGCGGATCTGTGATGCAAATGTTGCTTTATTGCTGATTGTGCACAGATAGACTGAAGGAAACTGGAAGAAACTGTACTCCTCGAAACATGTGATGTTCTTAGTTCCACACCCATCACTAGACGTAGGATTTGCCTTAGCCACAGATAGGATCTGATTTATTATGGATGGAAAGGGAGGTGAAAAGGGAGGTTTATTATGAATGGCTAATCAATCTTGGGTAGATCAATAACAAGCCATGATGGGAATGGGTAAGTTTATTATGGATATGTAGGCTATGAGTGTGTGCAAAGTGAAAGATGAAATGGAGTCCTAAAGGAGGGAGGAGCAATGTCTCTATGCATGGCGCTGGTGATCTAGTTTTCACCATGGTACTTGCCCAGGGCTCCACCGAAGTGGTTTTCACCGTTGGACAGAATTATTTCTCTTTACTTTTTTCGATTTTTCAATGTTTTTTTTTTTTTGTGTGTCACAAGGTGCCTGTTTGTCAGGTTTTCACCAAGTAACGACTTTTTTGTTTTATAGTTTTTTTTGTATTTTTGAAATTTTTGAATTTTTTTGTGTTTTTGAATTGGGATACTCTGAAGAGCTATGTGTAGAACCTGCGAAGGTGCATGTTGTTGATAGGATCCTCCAAAGGTTCACCTTCTATAGTTGAGAGTTGATATGCTCCAGATCCATATGCTGCTGTGATGATGTAAGGACCAAGCCAGTTTGGTTCGAACTTGTCCTTCTTCTCTCTATCTTGTTGATTTTTAGGATTTTCTCTAAGAACCAAGTCACCTACCTCAAATGTGTGAGGCTTGAATTTATGATTGTAGCTGCATTGTTCCTTGACTGAATGATGTGTAGCTTGAGTGACTGTCTTCCTTGATAAGGGAGCTGAGATAGAATTACTAGCATGTGGACTACACAAGCCCATATGCGTGTCACCTAAAGAAGTTTGGGCATCCTTGATAACAAAGTCCCTTGAGGAAGCTCCATTAAAGGTCCATG
The DNA here is from genome assembly GCF_030272615.1 of Cryptomeria japonica. Taxonomy (NCBI): domain Eukaryota; kingdom Viridiplantae; phylum Streptophyta; class Pinopsida; order Cupressales; family Cupressaceae; genus Cryptomeria; species Cryptomeria japonica. The sequence continues at coordinate 282,336,792 of NC_081405.1, forward strand.
ATGTATCGCCATAAGGGGATGGATCTGTAGAACAAGTGGATGAGTGATGAAGGCTTATGATTGTGAAAAGAAGTGAGAGTAGGATAGCATGATGGAGACTTAGGATCAACAAATATGATTTTTGACTTAGAATTGTAGAACTTTTGCCCCCAGTTATTTTGGTATTAGTGGAGATCATCTCTTGATCTTTTTCTTTCATAGGATTTTTGTCTTTGACCTTGATTTTTGCAGAGTCCAATAGCTTTTGATTTTGATTTGGACTAAAGAACTTTTCTTTATTTTTTGACTTTTAGATTTTTCTTTTCAAAGCTTGATTTTTTATCCCCAATGAGTAAGGGCTTTTGTGATTCTTATTGATCCAAGGTTGGGAGAGAAGTGGAAATGGAATGAGTGGATGATATGGTAAGGCTATGTGAGTTCTCAAGAGGGTTGGTGATACGCTCAATATATTCTTTGTTGGAACCACTCTTAGGATTATTGATATCAAAAGATGCTTGCACCACTAGAGGAGATTTACATTCAAACTCAGTAGCCACAGCACTAGGTGGTTCATACCCAATTCCTTGCAAATTGTTTATAGATTGTTTCTTTCGACTGAATGTCTTAGGAGATAATGGGAGTTGATCAACATGAAAGATATACTCACCACATCCCAGGTCTTTAAACTTGAACTTTTCTTTGATCTCTGTTTGTTTTGATGTAGAAGCTTTGAAGGATTCTAGATCCACATATGCTGAAGATGGAATAGCCTCTCGATTGACTGGTATTGTTATTCCTGATCTAGGTCACAGATTGTTACAATATATGAATGGATTTGGGTCAGCTTTGATAGTCACTTCAACTCCATTATGTGGAAACTTGATGCATCGGTGATATGTAGATGGGACTGTGCTCATTTCATGAATCCATGGGCGTCCCAAGAGTATGTTATATGTGAGATCAAGGTCAAGGACCTGACAAACCACATCCTTTGTAACTAGCCCAACTCTGAGAGGTAAGGTGACTGTGCCTTTGGATGAACGCTATTCGTCATCATATGCCTTGATGGTAATTTTGTTTGTAGCATTCACAGCTTTATCAGAATATCTCAATTGTTTAATAGTGCTCAATGTACAAATGTTTAGACCCACTCCTCCATCTATCAGGACTTGTTTTATTTGATGTTAGTGTATAAAGGCTTCAATGTGTAAAGGTGCATTATGTGGCTGACTCACATAGGTGTCATCGGCTTCTGTGAATGTAAGAGAGTGTGGAATGGAAAGGTATCCCACCATGGCTTGAAACTGGTCCACATTCAGATCAGTAGGAACAACAATTTCTCTCAAGATTTTGTCAAGAATGGATTTATGTGTGGGGGATATGCGTAGGAGCTCAAGAATGGAGATGAGTGTGGGTGTCTTCCCTAACTATTCTACAAGGTCATACTCAGCTTTGGTTGATGAGGAAGTGGTGTTTTTAGCTGGAGCACCTTGCAAGGTGAATTTACCTCAGCGGGTTGTAACATGACATTTAGAGGTAGGTTCAGAAGAAGATCCAATGCCTTTCAGAATGATCTTGGGTCTCTGGGTAGAATTCTCAAGGTTTTTGTCCTTGATGATAATGGTAGAGACATAATTATCCATCGAGATGTGATTGATGGTTGAATCATAGTTATAAGATGCTCTGGTATAGTTGGTTTGGTCATCTGTGGCTACAACTTTTCCCTTGTCATGCTTTGGGAATGGTTCCTTAAACATCTCATGTTCTTGATTGGATGAGTGCCCTTCAATCTCAATCTCACTTGTATCAATGAGATCTTGTATGATGTTCTTCAGTCGGTAACAATTTCCTATCTTATGAACCTTGCTCTTATGAAATTCACAATATTCATCATCATTCCACCAATTTGGTTTAACCTTTGGTTCATATGGAGGAAAATCTGGAATATCGATTACCTTGTTTGCCACTAGCTTTTTGAAAATTGACTCAAGTGGTTCTCCCAATGGAGTGTACTTCCTTCATGATTTAGAAGTTGTTTAAGTATTCACCTGATTTGATCCAGAAAAAATGAATTTGGGTCACACTATATTGGCATCAACAACACCATCATTGATCATGTTCTTGTTTTTATTCCAAAATCTTGGCTTGTCTTTTCCTTTAAAGTCATCTTTGTTTTCCTTGAATATCTTAATGACTCCTTGTTCAATTAGGACCTTTTCTGTCTCTAATCCTTTTTCAATGATGTCCTTGAAGGTGGACAAACAAGCTTTCCTTAGATCATAGCCAATGTCTTTGTTAACATTTTGGGTGAACATCTCTACCATTTGTTTTTGTGGAATTTCACAAGAGCATCTGCTAGCTAGATTCCTCCATCTTTGTAAAAATGATGAAAAAAACTTTCCATCTTTTTTCTTGGTGTTGCACAAAGTAGTGATTGATATGTCTGTCTCTATGTTGTAGGAGAAATGTTGAATAAATGCCTCTGCTAAGTTACCCCATGACTTAATACTAGGTGGAAGTTGGGAGAACCATTCCATAGCTTGATCACCTAGGCTTTGTGGGAATAATCTCATCAAATATGTCTCTTCTGAAGCTACCTCAATGCAAGCTATGAAAAACTATCTTATGTGTGCCTTAGGATCCCCTTTTCCTCTATACTTATCAAACTTAGGTGTCACAAAGTATGTAGGAAAAGGAGGCATTGGAATGCTCTTGTCATATGGATAAGGATATATGTCTCTCATTGTGTATGTTGGCTTCGGTGTATTTATGTCCTCCATTTTCTTTTATAAGTCCCTGATTTGTTGCTCCAAGTTGTTCTTCGGTGGAGATTGACTTCTTGGACCGTACCCTATGCTTGAGGCACCAATTGGAGGAGAAGCATGTTGCATATATGGATGATATTGATCATACACATGTTCATTTGGAGGAGGTCTATAGTGATGCTGCATATATGGACCACTTGGTATAGATTCATGTTGAGGAACGAAATATCTATTTTGTCCATGTATACCATAATCTACAGGCATGTCATGTTCTAATGTGTTGCCCCCAAATTTGACACGGGGTTTCCTTGTGTCCAAATTTTGAGCATGCCTTTGAATATCCAATTGCTTTGGTGGTTGATCCTTAGCATTGATATGTGATTGAGCATATTTCTCTACATAAGAATTTCATAATGGTCTGCAAAGGTGAGTATCATATGCTTGACCATGTGTATGTGGGACCTCTGGTTTTTGAAACAAAGATGATGGTGATTCAGGAACAAGATGTGGTCTTCTATTGCCTCCACTATTAGGCCTCCTTTGATCCATGTTGAGTGAGGTTGTTGCAAAGGTTGATTTTCCATTATTTGAGACATGTCAAAATCATGAGGTATCTTGGCTCCACTTTGTGCCATCATTTGTAAGAAGTATTGTCTATCCCTCCTCATTATTTCCTCAACCAATCGATTGAAACAGGGATCCATAATGGATTCTTCCACATCTGCTGAATGTACTGAAAAGTTGTCCATATCATCATTGTGTGTATCATTGTTGTTTGTAGTGTCCATGTTCTCAACATTTGGAATGTTTCTATAGGCATCCATGTCAGGTAATGTAGTATGATCAGAATTGAAAAAGATATCATTTTCATACTCATAAGAACTCATGTTTGCGGACTCTTGAGCCTCTTTAGTTTCTCTGATAGATTTTTGAAGATGGGTTTCAACCATGAACTAGGTATTGACCAAGATGTGTGAGACTAGATGAAAATGGAAAAGAGTATGGAAGACCAAGAGTTGGATGGAATGTAAATGAATCTAAGGTGTACTTACAATGTCCAAAGTGTAAGACCAAGTATGTATGTAGTCGAGTAGGTGTGACTTCCAAAGAGAGGATAGTTTCTCTTGATGAGGTAAGTTGAACTTGACTCTAAGTAAGACCAAATGAGACCCAAAGGTGATAGACCTTGACGAGGGACCACTTAGAAAAATGTTGTTGTATGTAGTGTGTTGACAAAGTATGATGAGGACAAGCAAGTGACCTTTTGACTCAAGTTTAGACAAATGTAAATTGAATGCAAGATGTAAAGCAATGATGGACTTTGTGAGACCTAAAGACAAGTTGAATGCTAGATGAAAACTTGGAGAAACAACCTAGGAAGCTCAAGAACTCTGAAACTGATTGCTCTTGTTTGCTGGACTGTAAATTTTTCCAATTTGTGAAGTTGTTGGTTGTGACCAAATCTGAATGTTTGACTATTTTTCATGACAAGAGGACACAATGGTGATGAGGACTCAATGTTTGCAAGTGTTTAGACTCAAAATGACTCCAAGAAAAGTGTGTTGTTTGATGTAAAAATGTTTTGCATACACTTGAAGACACAAAAGACACAATGTTTTTCTATTTGGTCTTGAATTTTTTGAATGTTTAAAATAAGTCAAGCACAATTCTTATGGCTGGCCAAGACAATAGTTGTTGATCCCACATGAGGTTTTACCCCCAAGGCTACGCTATTCAAAGTGGATACTTAGATGCTTGACCTCACTGGCTCCACCCTTGACACTCACTTCTCGGGTCAGCCAAGCATCAGTCCCCATGAAAACTCCTCGTGGTGAACTTTGTATCTCTACTAAGAACCATATGTGTGTGGGCCGCCACCAGAGGTCCAACTTGCTGCCTCAACAACTAGAAGGATTTTGGCTTCTAAAACAAAAAGGTGCTAGTAAGGGCATTCACTCATGTGGCCATACATGCAGCACTTTCAGCTCTGTAAGTACAAAAGGCTCCCAGCCGGTAGGGGTTATGCCCTACAACTAATCAAATAAATTTGATCAAACGGGTTTATGGGGAGACATAGTGTCGGTATGAACTAATCAGCACACGTTATCCATAATTTTCACCATGAATACAGTTGTTTATAGTGGTTCGGAAGAGGTGGGTTTTCCTCACTACCACTTGGGTCATTCTCTTCTCACTAGTAGTCCTAATGAGCACATGGGAAGATAGGCCCTCTGAAGATTAAACAAAAAGAGCCTATTGCTCAAGACACAAAAGACAATGATTCAATTTTAGTGCACCAATTGAAGTGTTTGATAGTCTATGAAAACAAGGCACACAATAAAAATCCAAAAACCCTTGCCAAGGACCTACAACAAAGATTTATTAGTAGTTTGGATTGTTTGAGATAATCACCCCTTCTTCCAAGCACACAAGTTAGGTAAATTTTAGATCTAAAAGACTTTGTGAAATAGGGGCCTTCAACAATGCATTTTGTTGACCAATTCAAAGATCTGATTCATCATAAAAAAAGACCTCCTGTAAAATTTCAAGAGATTTCTAGAAATGTAAGAAAATCCAAAAAATTTGTTAATTTGCTTCAAAAATTATTTTTTTATGAAAAATCATAAAAAATTCATATAAAATGCAAAATCGATCCAAAAAATTGGAAATTTTTACAGGAGAGTCCTGATGGTCTTCCAAACTTGCATAAATTTTTTTTGCAACAAATCCAAGCAGTTTGTGAGATATGAGTAAAATAATGCAAAACCCTAATTTTCAAAGATCTGATTTTTGAGGAATGATTTTGAATCAAATTTAAAATCACAAAGAACAGATCCTGTGTATAATTATGAGATATTTCCAAAACTATAAGAAAATCCAAAAAATTCGCAAATTTTCTCTCAAAATTAATTTTTTATGAAAAATCATAAAAAAATCATATAAATTGAACAAGTGATCCAAAAAATCTAAAATTTTTACTAAATCCTTCTAAAGCTATTTGTGAGATTTGATCAAAATAAGGAAAAACCCTAATTTTTAAAGATCCGATTTTTAGGGAAATATTTTGCATCAAAATTAAAATCACAAAGAATAGATCCTATGTATAATTATGAGAGATTTCCAAAAATGTAAGAAAATCTGAAAAATTCTCTCATTTGCTCTCAAAATTAATTTTTATGAAAAATCATAAAAAATTCATAGAAAATGAAAATATGCTCCAAAAATTCTGAATTTTGGATTGAGAGCTCCCGATGCTTTCTTCAACTTGCAAAAAACATTTGGTGCAAAATTTCCAAGCCATATGTGAGATATGATCAAATCTCTCCAAGATCTTGATTTTGTGTCCAAAACCCTAGTTGCACAAGATTATTCTCCAAATTGTTTTACAAAACAGCAATATAGGGTTAGAAAAATCTGCAAAAAACATAGATCTAACAAAAATCCATGTCCCACGGGGTATGCCAAAATGTATATGGTGAGAATGGATAACAATAATAACGATATTGAAAGGCTAAATGAATTCAACCACAAAACCCTAGCCTAACAACAACAAAGATCCACCATAACATATGAAGATTACCTAAGACAATGCAAATCAAATGAAATCACAAAGATTATACCATCACATGTCCAATAGGGTTTTGATCTCCATTCTTCCTATCTCCATTGATCTTGCTTGATATATTTGCTCTCAGATTTTATGTGCACAGGAGCTCAACAAAGAAAGGAATGTGGTTGCAAGTAGGATCGCCTATGTTCAAAAGCGTAGTGTAGTCAAGTGGTCAATGGGGGCTTTGATAATGAAGGAAGCATCTCCTTATATAGAAGACACTATATGAAATGGAGGGATAAGATTGAGAGGTGTAAAAGGAGGTCGACTATGATTAGAGGGTAGGTAAAAGAAATAATAAAATAATGAAAGGGGTAGGTAGTGTATGAATTAAGAGATGAATGACATGTGTCATGGGTAGAAAAGGTTAATGAATTAATTAAATAAATAAACATTTATTTAATTAATAGGAGTGAGATCAATTAAATAAATAAGATATTTATTTAATTTAGGAAAAGGATAATTTAAATAAATAAATGTATTTATTCAAATGAGAAATAAGGCTAGAAGAGGATGCATGAATTAATTAAATAAATAAAGATTTATTTAATTAATAGAAGAATTAAGCTTAGATAATTAAATAAATAAAATATTTATTTAATTAGACTGGACAATTTTGGGTGTCTACAGTTACTACTTATCAAATTGCCATTAGTTTTTGTATTCAAAGTCATACTATATATTCTAGTTGGTTAGCACTACCGAATCATGCAGACGGTATATACATAGAGAAGTCGGTATGCATAATCTATTCGGTTACAGTGGAAAGCAGTGATAGAACGCAGTACACACCGAGCTGTCTACCAAGTATCTTTTTGAGACTACCGAGTAGTAAAGATGACACACCGAGTTGATATTCACTGAGTGGAATGTGTTACCAGATACATTGAACTTGGACATGCATATGAAAATGTGTTACAAGATCGAGGCACATCTAACCGTTATTTCATTGGAAATTGCACCAGAAGATTGTGTATGATTACAAGGACAATCTAACCAATAAAATATTTAGTTTAGTTATTCATTTGAAGAATCTTGTTTGTAGGATCGACGCAATGAATTGGATCACCATTTTAAGAGATCTATTTATACAACATTAGTGAAGTGTATGTATGCATGAAGGAAGACTGTTACAGAGACATAGAGGTCACCAAGAAAGCTTTCAGAGGACAGTCAAAGAATAGAGTAAACAAAAGGGTTTACCTAGTTACTATATGGGTTACCGAGGTATGCTATAAGAAAGGTGATCTTATTCTGAGCACATAGAATCTTCTATAACATTTCAGATGTAAAGTTGCAGATATTTGTAATGATTTTATTGTAATATTGTGAAGTTGAAAGAGAAACCTTTAACAGGGTAAACGACTCTAATCAAGTCTATAAATTGTAAAGCCTCTAACCAGGTGTAGCATTCAGAATAAATGTTGTAAAATCCTTTATCAAGGTAGATCTAACAGATCTTGTTACTCCTAACAGGGTATGCTATCAGAAATAGCTAAATGTAGCTCTAACCGAGCATTATTTATTATTTTAGTAGTGAAGTTGTGGGTGCCATCCCCACCGCAGTTTTTCTCTCTAACCAAGAGTTTCTGCGTAACCAAAATATATGTGTTATGGAGTGAATCATGTGTGATTGTTATCTATTTGTTTTAACTTTATTTTATTTTACTACACTATTCTGTTTATGCATAACAGTAAAGTTATTATTCAAGAAAAGTTTTGGAGTACTGATTCACCCCTCCCCTCTCAGTACATTAGCTTTCCATATTGGGCCTAACACGTGGAAAGCCTGTAAGGAGAAAAACCACGATGGGAAACCTTACCCACAATCAGATGATACTACTCTAGATAGTAAGTGTACATAAATGGGGTTTGTACATGCAGAAAGGCCAACAACCTAGAGGTCACTGCTCAATCACAAAATGGGAGTCACACTAACTATAGTTGGATGGTTAAATCTAATAAGAATGTACTGCACAAAATAGCATCTTCATATGCTGGATTCAGTACTGGTGTAATGCTGATATGCTTTCACAAAAAGCTAACTTCACATTCAAATGATGTCTTCATGTATAGCTCTGCTTAATCTCGCATATACCTTCACACAATTCTTTTTTGTATTCTAGATTCGATCTTACAATTAAGATTGTACATTTATACCATAACCTAAGACCAATTTTAGTAGGTCGGCTCTACAAGATATTACAATAAAAACATTTTACAAACAATATAATATCTGATGCAATAACTGATTAAACATGTCAGCTTAATGCATTTACAACAATAATTAATCATCTCCATAGCATGCCATGTTGATTTGGAAAAGATAAACCTACTAGTGTAACCCTAGGTAACCCTGGACCTATTTGCCGATAAAAGCAAATATGCAAATATGAATATACCAATGAAAAAAACTCCAAGACAAGATGTCCAAAAGATGTCTTTGACATTACCAAGTGTCTTCCACATAATTCTGAGTGCCAGTGATCATTATATCCTGTCGGTGAACCATATACCAGTAATTGTGCAATAGTTACTTGCTTGTCGGTGAATGTTTCTGGATCTCCAAAGTGCTAGTGTTTTAGTAGGTGTTGACATCAATGACAAAACCATACCAAAATACCAACAAATTCATTTTTTCAACCAACAAGATCTCCCTTAGGCGGTTAAGCTAAAACAAGGGACCGGGCTCTTATACCAATTTTTGAACAACCGAAATATTGAGAGAGGGGTGGGAATCAATATCCCCTTTTGATACTTTAAAATCAACCCAATTATCACTTTATAGATTCACATCAATTAGCTTGTAACAAAAATAAATGAATGATCAAATAAGCAACAAAATTAAAGATACCATCCACAACAACATACAAGAGAACACCAAATTTTTTGCATGGAAACCTGTTAGGGAAAAACAACAAAGATGATTAACTCTTAGTATAATATAACTAGTTATAAAATATTACAAAATGCTCATTGCAAGGCTCATTACCTGAGGTTCACTGCTAGAGGTCTTACTACCCAAAAGATGAAGGCTCACTGTCGAAGGTCGTATTGCCCAAAAGATTACAAGTAGACAAAATGGATTGATATAGTTGCATTTTACATATGCATGGAGTACAATTCCAAATAGGCTCAGTAGAAAAACTTCACACACTTCATTAGCTCTTCAATCATTCACATCTTCTTCAATCACATATCACATCTGACCACTCTGTCACACATCTATGTCTATATCTCTCTATCTATATGTGTGTGTCATCATCCAAAGAGCACATCTCATATATATACTAATCCATATCTCAAGTTGTCCACACATGCCTTACAAATAAAATACTTTACATGCTACCACAATATACCTCATACATTTCACACACATATAGACCAAGATATAACAAAACTTAATGCCAACTGGAATAAACATGTTATCCACAATGCTTAATCATGTCCCAAAACAACAAGACCAAAATCAATCAATTGATGAAATGTGGATGTCTAGACAAACTATTTTGTTCCATAGGAACAAAGCAAGTGACGGACCAAATTGTCAAATCATGTATCTTACCTTCCGAAGATCCATAACATGTACAAATTGATATGTAGGTACATCTGATATTCATGAGTGTGCTACCCAAACCCCAAATCCATATCTGTAATTGTAGAACAACACAGAGAAAATCATTATGGATAGAGTCACAAAATTACTAGAGCAACAATAGTATAAGTCAATAGAAGTATGTTGACATCAATGACAACCAGTATAGCCCATACAACATTATCCTTTACCAAAAGACATCAATGACAAAACTCCAACAATATATGCTTTTAGTGTGAAATCATCATCTTCCTTATACCATAATCAATAATTCAGAGTCCCTTTAAAATATCTAAATATCCTCTTTACTAAATGATCATTAGATTGCTTAGGGTTAGATTGATATCTTGCAAACAAACAAACAACCTACATAATATACGATCTTGAAGCAGTCAAATACAACAATCCTCCAATCATACATGTCTATACTTTTTCTAATCAACTTTTGGAGATCTATTGTCCTCGCTTAACTTACAACCACTAGTCATAGGGGTTGCAACTAGTTTAGAATTCTCCATCTCAAACTTCTTCAACATCTCTTTGATATACTTGGTTTGAGAAATGAAATTTCCTTTTTGTAATTGAGTAACTGGAAGACCAAGGATAAATGACATCTCAGCTATCATGGACATTTCAAATTCCTTTTGCATCTCTTCTGCAAACTTCCTACATACATCATTAACTCCTCCAAATATGACATCAACATACATAACAATAATCTACAATTTATTGCCTTCAACTTTGAAATAAAAATTATTGTTTGTAGTACCTATACCTTTCTTGAAGTTTTGCTACAACAAATACCTATCCAACCTTGCATACCAAGCTCTAGGAGCTTGCTTGGAACCATAAAGTTCCCTCTTGAGTCTACAAACCATATTTGGATCTTTTGACAGCTTGAATCCACCTGATTGATCAATGTATACTTTTTCTTCAAGTTGTCCATTTAAAAATGTTGACTTGCCATCCATTTGATATACTTTAAATTTTTTTCAAGTAGTAAATGTAAGAAACAACCTTATAGTCTCCATTCTTGCAACTAGAGAAAAAATCTCCTCAAAGTTTATGCCTTCAACCTGTGGATAACCCTTCCACACCAATTTTGCCTTGTTCCTTGTAACTTTTCCATCTTCATTCAACTTGTTTATGAAACACCTAATTACTTGCTATCACATTCTTATCCACCGATCTATTTACCAATTCCCATGTTTGATTTTCTCTATCTGATTCAATTCCTCTTCTATTGCCTTAATCCAACTTTCATCCTTTCTAGCTTTCACATAGGTCTTTGGTTGCACCTAAGATAAGAAACAATAGTTTTCTTGATCAATGGTTTCTAGAAGTCTTCTTCTTGTCTGAAATCCTTTATTCTTGTTTCCAATAATCTGTTCTTTTGAATGATTATTCCTTACATACTTTGATGGTGTCTTAGGAGTGTATCTAGATTCCTTTTATTTTTCTCTTGTCTATTCTTTCTCTTTTGGAGTAGCCTTCTCTTCTACAACCACCAGAATAACCTCTACCTTACTCTCAGATTTAAGTACATTCGGTCTAATTATATCCTTCACTAACTTACATTTGCACTCTCCATGATCTTGTTTAGCTTCTTGTTGTAACACGAGTATGCCTTACTCCTTGTAGAATATCTCAAGAATATGTCTGTAGCATCATAAATTGTGCACCCTTAATTGGGTGGTATAATATCATGCTTAGGTTTAGCACCACCTTAGCCTGTCTTCATGTTGAATTTTAAATTCACTTTATACATTTAATTAATTAATTAAATAAAATCTAAAGTCTTCTTATCCCTTCACACATCATAAAATTGTGCCCTTAATCCTAAGTGTGCCCCTTTTTATTTTATTTTTTCAATTAATTAATTCATCAAAAGCCCTAATTATGTCCTATTTCAACCTTCAAGGCTCGATTTTGCATATCAAAACATCTCAAATCATCGCATCCTCCTAGGCCCTAGGGATCACTTTATAATAACAATACCTTGCATCCCTAAAAAATTGGAAAAAAATTGGTCAGACCGATGTGAATCACACCGATCCCTACTTTTTCTCCCCAAATTTTGGGATCATGTTTTGGCAGTGTTATGTAGCATCGTAAAAATGTACCCCTTGAAATTTTTGATTGCATTTAGGTCTTCACATTTGTGTTTTCACCCCTTGGCCAGATTGAAAACCTGATTATACTCTTGCACATCACAAATGCCAAAAATTTCAAACTTGCACCTTGATCTTACCCCAAAATAGGGCTGGACTGGGGCGTAGCGCCCTAGTTCTCACTAGGACCAGAGCATGGCATCATGGTCCTCCCTAAATGGGACCTAATTTGAACCCTCTCTCCCATCTCAAATTTGAGTAGGATTTATTTCTCCGTGTCGGCCCATGTCAGAAAATTAGTCAATTTATCTGATAAGCAGGTAAATAAAGAGGATTTCTCCTCTCATTTGAAGATACACACACAATCTATCAATCACATGAGAAAGTATTGAACACACAAGAGACAAAGCATTCAAGCATTCAAGAGAAATTAAGCATTTTCAGTCTTCCTTCAAGCCTTGGAGTAGCAATAAAGTCAAGGATCAAGCATTGAAGTGGAGATCTACATCCTATTTCATGAAACCCTAATTCTATGTGAAGGCAAGCAAAACTTCACAAGGAGGTATAATCATTTGAATTTCAGTCATAATTCAACATCTCCCTCAAAAGGAGAAGATTTCCTTTCAGTCATTTCATTTACATTTACATTTATCTCAATTTCATGGTTAATTTCAAAACTGAGGTTTGACTGAAGACAAGCCCCTATTCCCAACCTATTTCTCTTTCTTTTTGTGTGTTGGAAATAGGTGCACAACCTTTCTATTGGAGTTAAGATTTATTTGTAGAGACGGTAAAACCCTTTTCGACGCATGGAAAATTTGGAGGACCAAGAGGCAGTATGATAGTCCCTGCTATTTCAAGCAGTTTTTGCAAGGCATATCCGAACCAACTCATATTTCTCAGATTCAAGTGCATGACTAAATCCTGCATCTATAGCTTAGTATTTTCTCAGTTTTGTCTTCAATTTCAACACTTTACCCTAATGCAACATTTAAACTTACAAAAGAGGGAAAATATATGACAATCAATCAATCCACTTAGTATTTGGTTCTTATCTTATTTTTGATTGAATCTAGTGGATTTCTCCCCTCTTTTGAATGTAAAGGCCATCTCTCCATCAAAGCAAAAATTGATTTGGTGATTTCTCCTTCTATGTTGCAAATTGCCAAATCAAATTTTTGCCTTTACATTTTGGTGAACTTGACTCCTTACACCTTTAATTTTGATTTTTATTTCAGATCTGAGTGTGTATGAAATTTAAAACTCAAATTTTCATTTACAAGTTTGATTTCCTTGCAAATTTTAAAAATTTAGACGTTAATTTCACTAAAAACCCTAATTTTTATTTTTGAAATTGGGCTTGTGAATTGCAAAATTTGGGTTAATTGTTTCAGATCTCAGTGCTCTTCAATTTTACAATTCAAATTTTCATTTACAAGTTTGATTTCCTTGTAAATTTTAAAAACTTAGAGGTCTAAAAATCCTAATTTTTATTTTCAAAATTGAGCTTGTGGGTTGTTTAAATTTTGAATTTACCTCTTCAAATTTGCTAGTCAAATTCAAAATTGCTATCTTGGATCTAATTTCAAATTTCATATTTTAAAATTAAGCAGTTAATTGAAACCTTAAATTTTAAATTCTTGTGCATTTTCCAATTTTTCAAATTTCCCTTTAAGCATTTAATTAATTAATTTAATTAAATCTAAATTCTTCTTTTATCTCCCTCCACATCATAAAAGTGGGTCCTCAACCCAAAGTGTGCCCCTTTTTATTTTATTCTTTCAATTAATCATTTCATAAAATACCCTAATTATGTCCTATTTTGACCTTTAAGGCCTAATTTCACATATCTAGACATCTTGGATTTCCACATCCTTCTGGAATTTGGTTTATAACAATATCATGCTTCCTAAAAATTTTGGCAAAAAATTTGGTCGGACCAAGAGGTATCCTCTTGGTCCCGACTTTTTGTCCCTGAATTTTGGGAGCTTGTTTTGGCAATATTTTACTGTTTAGATCAAGAGATTTGTGAAATTATATTGATTTTAGGTCAGTCTAATGTTGAAAACAAAGTTGGGGTTTCGACATCATAGTTTACAATTTAAATTTTAAATTAAGAGGTCGTTTTCAACCGTAATTTTAAATTTAAATTTCTATCTCTTAGTGGGTAAATTTTAAATTTACATTAAGAGGTTATTATAGCAAGGCCCTAATTTAAAATTTGAATTTAACTAAGAGGTTACATTATTGTTGTTTGTTCTTTCAATCTATTTCTTCATTTAAGTGAGTAATCATTTTTCCTAGAATTTTGCACTATTCAATTATTTTGCAACTTAGATTCCAAAATTCAAATTTTAAATTTTAAATTTCCCTCCCTTAGTGCATGAGTTTTACTACTACTAGTCCAACCTATTGTGTCCCCATGAGAAGAAGTTGTATAATTAAGGCTTCCTGAGGTTTACTTACCAAGGAGATGGAGCCTAATTTGGATAACTTCTTCCATGAGGATATTGGTGGTTCTTCCAGTCCTACAAATATCCTTGTTTATCCTCGTTCTTTAGATAATTCTCATAATTTGGAGGAATCACTAACTAGGGTTTTCGTTGACCAATTGGAGAAGATTGACATTCAATTTGAAAATCTTCAACAATGGATGAGTCAACAATACCCGAAAAGTGAATCTCTCCCATTGATTGAAGGATTAAAAAGAATGATTCAAAGTGATAAACTTGGTGTTGATATCTTGCATGGTATTTATCATATTGTTGATTCTAATATTATTCTCATGAAGAGTTGTGTTGAATCCATAGGTTATACACAACCTTTTAATCAAGTTAATCATTCAATTTCTTTGACTACTCCTATGGCTATTGTTCCCACATTTACATCAAACATCATGGCTACCTCTAGCCAGAATGTCATACCTACGAATGTTAGTAAAGGGGGAAAATCCTCTTCTTTATTTCCTCCTACCATGAGCCTTCCATATGTTACCCAATCCTCTCCCATACCAACATCATAATGTTCCACCTCCTTATTCTCAACCCCTGCCTTCCTATAACAATATCCCTCCTTATTCTCAACCCCAACCTTCCTATAACAATATCACTCCTTATTCTCAACCCCTTCCTTAATTCAAAAATGTTACCCCTCCTTCTCAATCCAACATGTCCAATTTCAATCCTTCTACCGAAGCTACAATCAATAGACTAGCCCAAACAATCTCTTCTTGACAACAACAAATAGCTTCTATGAATCAATCTATGTATAATGTGCCCACATTTTATGTAGTGATCCCATTATCCAATGAAATTGCCCAAGCTATCCCTCCTAAACATGTTGAAGTCCCTCAATTGGATCTTTATAATGGAAAAGGTGATCCCTTGACTCACGTGAAAACATTTTAAACTTTGTGTAGTGACTTTTCTCATGACCAAAGATTGTTGGCTAAATTGTTTACTAGAAAATTAAGGGATAAATCTTTGCAATGGTATTGTTCTTTGCCTCCTTTTTCTATTACTTCTTTTCAGCAATTGGCTAACGATTTTATTCAATGATTTCACAATAATATTGGTCCTAAAATCACTTGGACTAATTTGATGCATTGTGAGCAAGGTGTGAAAGAAAAAGTGACTGATTTTATTGGTAGATATAAGCATTTGTATTCTCAAATTTCTTTTCCTTGTGCTTGATCAAGATACTAAAAAGATTTTTATTGCTAATTTACAAAAATATATTAGAGATAACCTTCCCTTTTTTGAGTTTACTTCCTTTACGCAGTTGTGTGCAGTACTTCACAACTATCATCTTACCATGAGTCATTTGGAACAATTGTCATATTCAATGGCTTTGAGTGATAAGGGTGAAAGTGCTCAACAATCTTTTATGAAGTTCAAACCGAATAAGGGATTCATCAAATTCAATGACAACAACAACACTCAAGTGGTATCCGCAATAGGTGTGCATCCTTTTTCCAAATACTTTAGAAAAGAATTCACTCCTCTTAATGAATCTTTGCATAGCATTGTCTCTCAATTGTTACAAAGGAATGTGTTAAAACTCCCCCCTATCAAACCAATTGATACAACTAAGCCTTTTCTAGCCTCTTATTAAGCCAAAGCCTTTTGCCAATACCATCGTCAACCTAGTCATGGCATTGAAATGTGTTATTGTAACTAGGAAAATGGAATCCATCAAAGAAATAAATATTAGCTAACCACGAAGCTAAATTGCAATGAAATAAAATCCTATTACAATCAATAGAAGAATTGAAAATAAGACATTCAAAATAAGAAAAATGGAAAACATCAAAGCAATAAATACTAGCTAACCACAAAGCTAAATTGCAATGAAATAAAATCCTATTACAATCAATAGAAGAATTGAAAATAAGACATTCAAAATAAATGAAACATCATCACCAATGTCTCTTTCAATTGACCTCCATTGTCCTTCTTTCTCCTTCAAATTATCTTGTTTGTAGATCTCACCTACAAGTGCAAGAGCAAAGTATGAAAGCAAGCAAGATGACAAGATGAAAATTGCAGCATAAGGATACTAGAAGCATGGTTGAT
Source organism: Cryptomeria japonica (assembly GCF_030272615.1). Lineage (NCBI taxonomy): Eukaryota > Viridiplantae > Streptophyta > Pinopsida > Cupressales > Cupressaceae > Cryptomeria > Cryptomeria japonica. The sequence continues at coordinate 282,353,426 of NC_081405.1, forward strand.
TGATTGAAAATGTGATTGATTCCCCAAAATGTGATTGATTCCTCCTTTCATTGAAGAAAATCATCCAATTTATAGACAAATTGGAGAGAGGACAAGATTAGCATGAAGATATTTGAAAGGAAATTCAAATCAAGAATGGCAAAATTATGACAAATTATGACAATTTGCTATGCAAGGAGTATGACAAATTATGACAAATTATGACAAGTTGCTATCCAAAATGCATGACAAATTATGACAAACTATGGCAAGTGGAAGCATAAACATAGGAGAAAATGAGGGAATGAAATTAGGGGAAATATTAGAAAAATTAAAGAAAATAGGAGAAATAGAAATTATGAATTAGGAGAAATTAGCAAATTAGAAAATTGAGGAAAAAGATGAAATAGAAATTAGGTGAATTAATTAATAGGTTTTCATCCATTAATTAATTCATGAAAGAGACCTAGGACTAAATAAATAGATTTATTTAACCCACAAAGAAGAAGAAAAGGATTAAATGAACAAATCATAAAACCCTAGAAATAAGAGGACAAGGAATTAGGTCAAGACAACAAGAAATTAATGTAGGTTCGATCATGATTCTAATTGACAAAGGACCAATGTTGATAAATGATTGAGATTGGTTGACAAAAATCAATGACAAATTGACCAAGATTGACAAGGAGATCAAATTGATAGGTGGCAATTGACGAGGAACAATGACTAATCGATCCAAATTGACATGATTGAAAAGGACAAGGATCGATGGCAAATCGATTGCAAAATGACAAGATTGACAAGGACAAGGATCAATGACAAATTGATCGCAAAATGATGAGATTGACAAGTTGATAATTGCAAATGATTAGTAACAAGCTAAAGATGATTGAAAGATTGACAAGAGGACAAAACCCTAATTCTATCATCGATTAGGATTGATGATTTACAAAATGATGATAAATGAGCACGCACCATGATGCGACAGGATAAGATCGATGAAAATCATGACTGAAGATTGCTATTGACAAGACCTAATTTGAAAGTGATAAAAATGAGGAATGCAGAAGAAGGACTCAATGCTCACAAATGATAAAGACCAAGTGCGCAACATAGAAGAAATGTTAATGCAACACAAGAACCCTAAAATAAGGCAATGTGCAAATGTTAAAATATGACTCCACAAGCATTGACCATTTTTAGATGTCTACATTTTGCCCCTCTTTGAGACAATGTGATTTTAAGCATTGTTTCAAAGAACAATAATGAAAATGCCCGAGACAATAACAATGACATATGCATGCCCCCTCGAGGAATTGGTTGGAAAAATCCAAAAAAGAGGCCAAGTGATCGATAAGAATGACAGAAGATGGTAGGTTCAAACGGACTGCCAAGACTGACAAAAGAAATGTTAGTAAGCAGAAATTAGACAGAGGACAGTTAGAGATGAAGGAAAACTTGCCTTTACAAATGCACATAAGTAGGTGAGAACCTTTATTTATTGTAGCAAAGCGGATGCAGAGCATCATGGCATTGAAGGCCAGAGCTAGAACACAACCCCTTTTGCAAAAGATAGACACATCGCACACATGGAATGAGTGAAGCATCCTAGGGTGCATACATCAAGGGTCAAGGTATGTGCGGCATTCACAAAGTGAACGTACTTATCACAGACACCCAATGATATAGTTGCCCTAGTTTGTGACAAACATTCCACAAACAACAAACACAACAAAAAATGAAAGGGACCATGAACCATCCCGGTCACTCTAAATCACTCAGTGACATCCTCGAGCAACATTGGAACATGATCGAAGCCAAAGATAAATCAGTAAAAATATAAGATGCACAAATTCAATCAAGTCAAACAAATAGTCTGATCGTCATTGTCAAAAGTGGAAAAACAACAATGATCATGTTGTCTGGTTCCAAGGAATGTGGTACCCCATCTAAGACAGGACACAGTCTGGTTTCGAGTATACCACACCTTGTATAAGACCCATGATAATATTGACAAGGACCAATGGTAATGTTAATGCTATTTTGATTGATGTGACAACTGTGATTAGGTTGAATGCTTGCTTGGTCGAACAATTTCTCTGTTAATGCGTGATTTCATTGAAGCACAATGTTTGATTGATTGTCGTTGGATGTATGCTCAGCGATCTGTCTATGCACAAAGGGGACCATTTATTGACAAAATGCAAAATGCCAAAGAAATTGTTTTTGGATTTTGATGTTTTTCACTTTGTAGGAATTTCGAGTTTTTTTAAAATTTTTTTGTTCATTTTTCAGGATTATTTGACTTTTTAGGGATTTTTTCAGGACATTATTTGATTTTTAGGGATTTTTTTTTTTCCAGGACATTATTTGATTTTTAGAGATTTTTTTAGGACATTTTATGATTTTTAGGGATTTTTTCAGGACATTTTATGATTTTTAGGGATTTTTTTAGGACATTATATGATTTTTAGGGATTTTTTAAGGATATTATTTGATTTTTAGGGTTTTTTTTTCAGGACATTATATGATTTTTATGATTTTGCCCCCAGTGTCTGGCAAGGCAAGGAATATGACAGGTGAATAAATAGGCTTTCTAACATGTTGGTGGATAGAGGGAAGACAAAGGCCTTTTATTATGGAGACAATACAGATGCAATTTTCAAGGGCTATTGCGTTATGTGACAAGAGACTGGATATGACAATGTAAAGTAGGAACATGGCATGAGGGACATGTGAAGAGGTTTTTGAAACTATGTTTAAATTTTGCGTCCTTATGTCAGATCAAGATCAAGGAATGAAAAAGAGTGTATGGATAGTGATAAGATATGGATAGGATAATCAAGACCAAGAATGGATAAGGGACATGGACTGAAGGTCGGGATTGGCTAAGGGATAGTGGCAGAAAGTTACAATAAGCTACGGAATATGGATGAAAGGTTATAATAAGAAAATGGATAAAGACCAAAAGCTATGATGGACTAAAAGCTACAAACAAGATGCATGATGCTCATGACGATCCTCAGCCTTGTCAAGATCAAAGGTGGAAAGAGGAAATGGACCTGAGGGACAATAGGATAATGGAGTATGACATGGTATGATAGGATAATGAAGGGCAATAGGATATGAAGGAGGAAACCTACCCCCAAGTGTGGTGTGCAAGAAGTTCATAGATTACGCATGATGCCTGTTTGCCAGGTTTTCATCACGGTACTTGCCCAAGGCACCTATTTGCCTGGTTTTCACCAGTGGATGAATTATTTGTGCTTTACTTCTTTTTTTTTGTCTTTTTTTTTTTTCACTTTTTTTGATTTTTGCATTTTGACTTTTTCAATAGAAGATGGACACATGATAGGGGATGGAAGAACGACTCAAACATCTTTTTGTTTGGATAGTAGCCTTGAAAAAAATAGACCTTGACCTTTAAAAGTATGCTCAAAGATGTTGGTAGGATAAGGACATGGAAAAAGAGATGAAATTAAGGCAAGGATTTATGCAAAGGATGGGATCAAAGGGATCGAAGGATGGAAAATATGCATTGGATAATGGATAGGGTATTGGAAGAATTGGGCTTCAGTGGATGGAAATGAAGGCAAGATCAACATTGGCACACACCTTGAGGGGTGATGGACTGATGGAGGAAAAATGTATTTTGGATATTGAGATTTTGATGGAGGAAAGGCTATGGATTTTGGGACATAAGGGCCCAAAATGGAAGAAGGAGGTGGTGGAGGAATAGACTTGGAAAGTTTAGATGGAGGAATAGCAATTTTAGATGCCAATTTTGATGTTTCTTTAGGCTTTTGTGCTTCAAGAAGCTGCTTAGGAACCCACATTATTTTGGATTTTTCATGCTTTTGTTGTTCTTTGGTGTGCATTGCTTGCATAAGGGATTTAGGAACCCATATATATTTTGAAGTTTGTTTTTGAGAAATGGGTCTTTGTGGCCTTTTGGATATTTCTTTTTCTTTATAGATCATATTGTTCTTTGTTTTGACATGTTGATTATATTGGACATGTTGATCCTTGAATACATGTGGATTGCTAGACTTATGACTTTTATACTTGGCATCCAAATTGCTTGGAGGGGGAAACGAATGCATGGATGGATAGGAATGAAATGGAGTTCTTTTGGATTGATGAAATTTACTCAAGGATGTGTGCCTTTGTTGACCTTGCATAGAGGATGAAGGGATATAAGGACCTAAGATGGATGGAAGGTATGATGGGGAAGGTGTATGTTTTGATTTTGATGGGGGGATACCAACGTCTAGAGAGTGAGTTGTGTAGACATGACCCTTAAGATCTTCTTTGATATGGAGGGGTTCTTTCTCATGAAGGTCTACCCCTTTTCTTTTATGAATATTTTGACTTGTAGGATACTCTTTTCTTTGGGAAGAAGACGCAAGTCCATTATGAGGTGGATATGATATGAGAGAAATAATGAGATCATGAAGTGAATCAGATTGCACCAAAGTGGAAGAACCCATTATGCATGTCTAGGGTTCATGAACATCTTGCACTGACACGTTAGAATCATGAGGGGGACGAGGATTGTGTAGTGGACATGGTTCAATGACAGGCTCTTCAAGAGATGGAATGGGAGAAATAATGGGATCATCAAAAGAAATGAGATCTTGGAGTGTATATGGAGAATTAAGACAAGGAGATGGAGGAACAAAAGGATCTCGTGGAGGATTTAAAGGAATAATTTGATCTTGACAAGGAGGAAGATCATTGGAATCCTCTTTAAAGGTGCTTTGCTCTTGACTTTTAATGGGATCATCGGAAAGGATGGAAGGGATATCTTGATCTTTCTTAGGAAGTGGAATGCCAATGGGATTTGAAAGGACATTTTTTTCATGAAATGGAAGGGGATCGTTTGGGATTGGATGGACTGGGATATCTTGATCTTCCTCAGGGAATGGAGTGTCAATAGGACTTTGGATAGGATGGACAAGAATAATGGAATCATTGTGAGTGTCTGGGGAAATGGGATCTTGGTCAACAATTGGATGGGATGATAAGGTTTCAAGATCTTGATCTTCATCTATTTCAAGACACGTTTCTTCATGCTCTAAATTATCCTCTTGACATGGGGTTGGACTTTGGATATGCATGGGGGATTTTGGCAAGGGATTAATGATTTGGCACGAAGGGGATGGAATTTGAATGGGACTCTCTAAAAGAGAAGCATTTGATGGCATTGAATCTTGCATTTCCAAATAGTACAAGGGATTTGTATAAATGAATCGATTAGCATATATTTTTGTGGCAAACAATCCTTGGGAGGATGCATTATTTGATACATCATTTGGAGGTGATGGTGTAAATTGCTCTTGTGAAACTTCAAAATATGATGGAATGGGAGGGGAAGTGGAGGCAAATTGAGGGTCAAATTCTTGATGGATGGATGAGCCATTGCTAGACATTGGTGTATGATTTTGATCATCCTTAGGAAAATCACTTAGGACTCTCTTTAAGATTTGTCTAATAAGGCCACCTTTCTTTGGAGATGCATTTGAATCCTTGCAAGGTTTTGACATGATTGGATTTATATTTTTAACTTTCTTGGCAAGAATTTGGTCTTGGTTTGATGTCATGTTTTGATATTGGACTTGGTTCAATTGTTCTGACATGTTTGAAACTTGGGTTGGTGTGTGCTGCAACCTTTGTTTTTGAATGTTTGGTTGTAGTTGTTGACATTGATATTCCACCATTGGTTGAACTATTTGTGGACATTGTATAGTTGGTTGGACATATTGTTGAAATTGAACCATTGGTTGTGTCTATTGGAAATGTTGTTGATTCGAGATTTGATTGAATGAAATTTGACCAAATGAATTTTGATTTGGGACTTGATTGAAATTTGTGCTTGTTTTTTGAAATTGTTTCATCATCTCTATTTGAGAGATGAGAGCTGGTATGCCTGATCATTCAATAAGAGCTTTTGCATCAATTGGCTCAAATTTTGGGTTTGGACCTTGAAATTTTTTAAATGTTTTGGACATTTGGGATCTAATCTTCTCACTATTTTTCACTTTTTGTTCCAAGATCTCTTTTTCTCGAACTAGTTTTTCCTCTAGTTTTTGTATTTAGACATGGACATCATCATGATAAGTTTGATCCAAGTTTTGAGACATGTAGAGATTGGATTGACATGATTTATTTCTCAATTGTGATGACATGGCTTCGTAAGAAGGCTGAGACCTCATTTCAACAAACATGTCACTATGCAATGCAACTAATGGGATTGACAAACACAACCTAAAAGGGTGACAATGCAATCTATGGCAAGAATGCAACCTATGTTTTTGTTGTTTTTGAAGATTTGGACAAACTTTTTGGAATGCAAACCTACAGACTCAACCTTGGGAAGTTGAAATGAAGCAAGGACCTTAAAGGACAAAGGGCCAAATGACAATAGGACAAATTGACAATGTCTCACCTATATGCTTGGATACTAGGCTAGGTTTGACAAAAATGATATTAATGAAAGGACAAATTTTAGACAAGGTCAAGACTCCCTAACAACAACTTAGGGTATCATCCAAAGTTTTGATTTTTTAAGTTTGACAAACCAAATTTTTGAGACTAAATGCAAGAAGGCAATGATTATGACAATGACTTGGGATATGACATGAAAATGATCTAAGGATATGATATGACAAGATGAAGCCAAGACAAGATGACAATACAATGATAAGGATATGCGAAGACCAATGACTTGGAATATGGAAAATGCAACCTAGGCAAGACCTAATTTTAGGTACCTCACATTTACATAGGTGATGATACACAAGTAGAGGTTGAAGGGAAAGGTTCAGTTGACATGGATGATGGAACATTTGAGAATTTTCTCTATGTTCCTAACTTGTCTACCAACCTTCTCTCCATCTACCAAATCACTCACTATGGGAATGGGAAAAAGGTTGAGTTTACACCAGATTCAGTTGTGGTAAAGGAACTTGATGATGATGCCTTGGTAGCAGTGGGACAAGTCAATGACAACTCAAGGCTTTATTCATTTTCCCACTTTGTGCCAAGTTCACCTTCTAGGGCCTTGCTTACTCATTCAAATTTAGAAAGTAAGCTATGGCATGAGCGGTTTGGTCACCTCAACTATCACTATCTTCAGTAGCTAAGCACTAAAGACATGGTCACAGGTCTACCTTGAATTAGTTTTTCAGAGGGTGTATGTTCAGGTTGTTCCATGGGTAAGCATCCCGAAGAGAAGTTTGATAAAGGGAAAACTTGGAGAGCTTTGGAAGTTCTTCAACTTGTTCACAACGATGTAGCAGGTCCATTTCCAGCACCTTCATTTAGTAAGGTCCGCTATGTTTTTACCTTCATTGATGACTACTCCCGCTTCACTTGGGTCTACTTTCTCATTCATAAGAGTGAAGTATTTGACAGATTTCAGAACTTCAAGACTCATGTGGAGAAGCAATCAGGGAAAGTTGTCAAGATTCTTCGCACAGATAATGGAAGGGAATATGTGAACAAAAGACTTGAGGATTTTTGCACATTTGAGGGGATTGATCTTCAACATTGTATTGCATACACTCCATAGTAGAACGGAGTTGCAGAACGCAAGAATAGAACTCTCAAAGAAATGGCTAGCTGTATGATACATGCACATTCTCTTGATCCCACCTTTTGGGTAGAGGCTATCAGTTGTGCCACACACATCCAGAATCGGGTTCCTCACAAAGCTTTGCAAGGTATTACTCCTTTTGAAGCTTCGGCTGGTAGGAAAATGATTGTGAGACATTTCAGAGTCTTTGGGTGTCTAGCATGGGCTCGCATACCTCCACGGAAATGCAAAGCATTGGAACCTCAGAGTCGGCCTTGCATATTTATTGGATATCCTAAGGGTGTTAAGGCATACAGATTGATGGATCTAGAGACACATGAGGTATTCATTGAGAGGAGTGTTCACTTTGAGGAAAGCTCTCCTATCTTAGCCTCTCTACCTCCTCCACCTTCCTCCATTGTGGATAGTGATGTTAGTGATTTAGATGATGAGACTCCCTCAACTCCGACTCGCAGGGTTACACCTCTATAGGGTCCACTTGCAGTTGAGGAGCCTTGTTCTCCACCTCCACCTAGACCTCGTTGGGCTCAATAGACACTTGAGTCTGTGGGTTCTCTTGTTGGAGATCCTTCAGATACACTGAGAACTCAATCACAACATTAGGATCTTCCACATGCATTCATTGCTACTGCTTCTGATCCACAGACATTTAGGGAAGCATCAGGGGTTCCTGAGTGGGACCAAGCTATGGAGGAAGAGTATAGTTCCTTGATGTGGAACAACACATGGGATCTAGTCCATCTCCCTAAGGGGAGAAAGATGGTTTGATGTAAGTGGATCTATCAAACCAAGTTTGTAGCAAATGGTAGTGTGGATAAGTATAAGGCTTGGCTTGTTGCAAAAGGTTTCTTGCAGGTTGCAAGTGTTGACTATACTGAGACCTTTGCACCCATAGCCAAGATGAACTCCATTCATTTGACACTTGCTATTGTTGCAGCTCATGGTTGGGCTGTACATCAGATGGATGTGAAGAGTGCTTTTCTTCATGGTGATCTTGATGAGGAGATTTATATGGAGCAGCCACAGGGTTTCATCCAAGATACTTCCTTGGTTTGCAGACTAAGGAAATCTCTCTATGGCCTTAAGTAGGCCCCCAGGTCTTGGTACGCCAAGATGGATTCCTTTCTTCTCTCCGCAGGGTTCACCAGGTGTCATTCCGATCCGAATGTCTACATTTTGCGACAGGATGACTCTCACTTGATACTTGTGCTCTATGCTGACGACTTGATCATTATAGGGAGTACTTCATCCATCATTAGCAGGGTCAAATCTGCTTTGCATGACAGATTTGCTATGACTAACTTGGGTCTTTTGCACTACTTTCTCAGGATAGAGATTTCATAGCCACCTTCCAGGATTACACTATTGCAGCCCAAGTATGCTCTTGATCTACTTGCATGCTTTCATATGGCTGATTGTAAGCCTGCCCCGACTCCCTTTGTTTCAAGAGTCAAGCTTGAGGTTTAGTGTTCTTCTCCACCAATTGATGCCACTTTGTATCATTAGCTTGTGGGTAGTCTCATCTACTTGACTCATACATGCCCTGATATTTCATTTGCAGTTGGCATGGTTTCCCGCTTCATGCAGGATCCACATGAGATTCATTGGAAAGCTACCAAACGCATCCTTCATTACATCCAGGGTACATATCACTATGGGATTCACTATGCAGTAGGCACAGGACTTCACCTAGTTGGTTACACAGACTCCGATTGGGCTGGCGATCTAGGTGATTGTAAGTCTACTTCTGGTTATAGTTTTCACCTTGGTTCGGGCCCCATTTGTTGGCAGAGCAAGAAGCAACATGCTATTGCTCTCTCTTTGACTGAGGCTCAATATCAAGGCACTGTTAATGTAGTGACTGAGACCATTTGGCTCCAGTAGATTCTCATAGAGTTTGGATTCACCACTCCACGGTCGACAGTTCTACATTGTGACAATCATAGTGCTATTGCAATCTCGAAGAACCTGGTCCAGTACTAGCAGACCAAACACATCGAGATTCATATGCACTATATTCGAGAGCTCATCCAGGAGCAGGTCATTGATTTGCAGTATTGTCCTATAGCAGAGTAGGTTGCTGACATATTCACCAAACCTTTCACCGAGAGTAAGTTCCAGCAGTTGCGAGCTCGCTTGGGGGTGCGGGATGTGTCATTAGGGGGGGTCAGTTGACTTCTCCTTCCTCTCTTATGGGGGGGACTTTTTCTTCTTTGAGGTTTTGTCCTTCTTCTTTGAGAGTCTTTTGTACATTCATCTCTCTTTTGGGGGGGAGTTTTTTCCCACTGGGTTTTCTCCCTTTCTCCATTTGTGAGAGATTGCATTGCATAGTTTTGCTTGCATTTTCATATTGTACATGGGTACCTATCATGGCCTAGTAGCCAGGACCTATCTTGCATTGCTAACTTGAGTCTTCATTCCCCTAAGTTGCACTTAAGGGGGGGTGTTGGTGTAAATAAATATTCATTTTGGATATTATTACACTTACTTAAGTTAACTTAGGATAATGCATCTCTTCGTAGTTTGGATTTGAGACACTTAGTGAAGTGTGCACTTAGGGATAGAGCTTGTAGGAGAAATTCCACCTTTTGTGGTCTTATTTTGCTGTTACACTCCACATTCGGTGGGTCATCCACCTCTTATGGAATATTATATTATTTCTCCTACCTACCCTTGTTTCTCATTGAGCCACATGTCATATTTGTGTGCTCATACATCCATATGGCCTTGCCTATATAAGCAGGCCTCTATTCATTGTATTGGTTAATCCAGTTGATTATTTTGCATATTGATGAGAATACAATTTGTTCTTGTCATTCTATTGTCTCTTTTATGCTTTTCATTTTGCCCTTGATCTTGGCAAAATCCTACAGACCCAAATCTTAATTAAAACTATGTGAGAATTGTAGGATTCATTTAAACCTCCTAATTAGGCTATGTGAAGATTTGTTGTTCATTAAATTCCTCTAATTAAACTATGTGAAGATTTGTTGTTCATTGCATGTTAAGAAATCCTGCATAAATCATTGTTTAGACTCCATAAAACCCACATGCAATAATAGATCCTATCATAAAACCTGCATGCAACAACATATTAGTGCAAAAAACCTGGATGCAACAATGGATTAGTCCAAAAAATGCACATGCAACAACAGATGCTCACATAAAACCTACATGCAACAACATATTAGTTTAAAAAACTAGCATGCAACAATGGATTAGTCCAAAAATCCTGCATGCAAAAACAAATCCATACATAAAACCTGCATACAAATATCAAACTCACAAAATTGTCAGATTTACGTGTTCACGTCAGGTTCACTAGAAAAATTTAACTAGTAAAAATGGAAAACATCAAAGCAATAAATATTATCTAACCACAAAGCTAAATTGCAATGAAATAAAATCCTATTACAATCAATAGAAGAATTGGAAATAAGACATTCAAAATAAATGAAACATCATCACCAATGTCTCTTTCAATTGACCTCCATTGTCCTTCTTTCTCCTTCAAATTATCTTGTTTGTGGATCTCACCTACAAGTGAAAGAGCAAAGTATGAAAGCAAGCAAGATGACAAGATGAAAATTGCAGCATAAGGATACTAGAAGCATGGTTGATTGATTGAAAATGTGATTGATTCCCCAAAATGTGATTGATTCCTCCTTTCATTGAAGAAAATCATCCAATTTATAGACAAATTGGAGAGAGGACAAGATTAGCATGAAGATATTTGAAAGGAAATTCAAATCAAGAATGGCAAAATTATGACAAATTATGACAATTTGCTATGCAAGGAGTATGACAAATTATGACAAATTATGACAAGTTGCTATGCAAAATGCATGACAAATTATGACAAATTATGGCAAGTGGAAGCATAAACATAGGAGAAAATGAGGGAATGAAATTAGGGGAAATATTAGAAAAATTAAAGAAAATAGGAGAAATAGAAATTATGAATTAGGAGAAATTAGCAAATTAGAAAATTGAGGAAAAAGATGAAATAGAAATTAGGTGAATTAATTAATAGGTTTACATCCATTAATTAATTCATGAAAGAGACCTAGGACTAAATAAATAGATTTATTTAACCCACAAAGAAGAAGAAAAGGATTAAATGAACAAATCATAAAACCCTAGAAATAAGAGGACAAGGAATTAGGTCAAGACAACAAGAAATTAATGTAGGTTCGATCATGATTCTGATTGGCAAAGGACCAATGTTGATAAATGATTGAGATTGGTTGACAAAAATCAATGACAAATTGACCAAGATTGACAAGGAGATCAAATTGATAGGTGCCAATTGATGAGGAACAATGACTAATTGATCCAAATTGACATGATTGAAAAGGACAAGGATCGATGATGAATCAATCACAAAATGACAAGATTGACAAGGACAAGGATCGATGACGAATCGATCGCAAAATGACGAGATTGACAAGTTGATAATCACAAATGATTACTAACAAGCTAAAGATGATTGAAAGATTGACAAGAGGAAAAAACCCTAATTCTATCATCGATTAGGATTGACGATGTCCAAAATGATGATAAATGAGCATGCACCATGATGCGACAGGATAAGATCGACCAAAATCATGACTGAAGATTGCTATCGACAAGACCTAATTCGAAAGTGATAAAAATGAGGAATGCAAAAGAAGGACTCGATGCTCGCAAATGATAAAGACCAAGTGCGCAACATAGAAGAAATGTTAATGCAACGCAAGAACCCTAAAATAAGGCAATGTGCAAATGTTAAAATATGACCTCACAAGCGTTGACCATTTTTAGATGTCTACAATTATTTTTTGAGAAGTAAAATTCAAGACTTGGTTGATAACAATACCATGTATGTGGCTGGTGTGAATGATAAAGGAAACAAATTAGTAGCTCCTCCTAATCAAAACCTTCAAATTTTTACTAAACATTTACCTTCCCATTCCACTAATGTGATTGAGACCAATCATCTTGCCTTCTCTCCCGATGATGATGGCCTTGAATCTAATAATATGGTGAACCTTGTTGACAAAAATGACACTCCTAAGGACTTGAGCATTACCTTTGATCCTAGTGAGACTATTAAATCACCTAATGGCCCACTTTATATAACTATGAAAATCAAAGGCATACCTTCTCGAGGAATGCTTATTGATCCAACTTGCATGATTAATGTGATGACTCAATAATTTCTTTATACTTTGCAATTGCATCAAGTGATATATGATGATACTGATGTGGTAGTTAAATTTTTTGATGGATTTTGTTGTCTTGCTATTGGTTCTATCACACTTCCTATTGATTTTGGCACTAAGTGTTTAGATGTTAAATTTTCTATCATTCCCACATCTAATAAATTTCATGTGAAGTTGGGACATCCTTTGCTCTCTTCCATGAAATCAATTGCTTATATTATTCATAAGTGTTTGAAATTTCCTCATAATGATAAAATCATAACTGTTAATCATAACATATATCAACCTATGGTGAGGCGTGGAGATGTTTGTCTTGATTATTTTTGGTCCGAACAATTCCAACCTCTTCAACCTAAAAGTGATGCTCTCTTCAAATCATATCTAAATTAAAAAAATGAGATGATTTTATCATTGAGTAAAACAAGAAATCCAACACTGAGTATTCCTCTGGATGATCATATACCCCTTCTTGAGGATAAGATTATTCTTCCTCCCAAGGAAAGAAATAATCTTCTTCCTAAAGAGGAATCTATTTCTTCTCCATAGGTTAAGACTATCTTTCCTCCTAAGGAAAGAGATATTCATTTTCCTAAGGAAGGATCTATTCCTTCTCCTAAGGACGAGTCTACTCTTCCTCCTAAGGATAGAGATGTTCCTCCTCCCAAGCGTCAACCTATTCCTCCTCCTCATGATGGACCCGGTCTCCTTCCTACACCTCCCATTCCTCCTTTATATGGTGCGGTTTTGCCTCTTATATCTTACAAAGAGAAGTGACCAACCTCTACTATTATTCAACCTAAAAGACCTCAACCCATTCATCCTTCCTTAAAATAAGAAAACAAGTCTATACCTGATGAAGCTAAACCTTCACAACCTTAAGATAAAACTGAATGAAACTGTTGTATGAGAGAACGCTGACAAAGACTTCGTGCTAGAGCTCATGAACTTGCTTCCCAAACCATTTCTTCTCCTAAAGAACTTACTATTGACATGATTCCATTTTCTTCTAATGATTATGTTCAACCTAATTCTCTAAGATGAAAAATGCTTAAGATAAATGATGGTTCAATTTCTATTCCTATTAGATCTCCTATTGTTATTAATCTTGATGAAGAAATAGGTGAGAATGTTGTTAATGATGAAAACGTGGATCCTAATATTTATGATGATGAATAAGAATATGTTGATGTTGACAATGATTTATCTAAACAATTTTCAAAAGCATTAATCCTAGCTCCTATTAACAAATAAAGTGATCCATCATTAGAGCATGTTCCTTGTTTGGAACTTGTGATACCTCCATCTACTATGCTCTATGTCACTCCTCTTGCATATTGTCCACCTTCCTGAAACAATGATGAGCAAGATCAGGGGGCAGATGGTGTGCTTGATCAGCTTCATTAGCACCATAGATTCTCTCTCTCTCTCTCTCTCTCTCTCTTCTCTTGCTTGTTTGTGACATTATTTTATTCCTCTCCCCATTCTTATATTTTTTGTCCCTAGTGTTGTTTGCTTGAGGATGATGCAAAACATTGAGATCTCTTTTTGTCTCTTCCATGTTGACTCAAAAGACACATGTGTTCCCTTCTTCAATTCTAGTTTCCTTTCTTTGGGGGATGAGGATAATTTTATGCATATATATACACATGATATACATGAGTTATCATAAAAAGCATATTGAATCCAAAGTTAGGTCAAAGCACCTTGTTATTTGTGTTTTGTGTTTCATTATCCTTTGATTTATTCTCTCTTGGGGGCTAAATTTTTGTGATAACGTGCCTGTCTTTTTGGGTGTATCCTACCTTAAAGAAATTGCTCCTGGTAAGGCATACACAATCACTTTAACATGGGGGCATACACTCCACTCAATGATTCTCTCTCCTAGATATCTTGATACTTAAAGTTACTTAGCGAACTTTGTCTTTTGCTTTGTAATTTTTTGGTCTTTTTCTTTTCATGACTCATAGTAACAGAACCTTACTAGTTGTGGTCATGGTGCTCTCTTTCTCTCTCTCATGATCTTCCCTTTTACCTTGTCATTGAAGTCGTGGGATCCTAAAGTTCATTGGGGGCTTGGTGTATCTTGCCTCCTTGATGACTTGGTGAAAGTCTTTCAATCTGAACCCTTTGTACTTTACCGAGAGTATAATTGACTGCATACTCTTGCTAAAGTGGGGGCTAAATGTAGTGTCCTAAAATTGCACTGCTTGCAATTTGACTGCATTTGGATTTTTGCCTTAGTGTTTGCACCCCTTGGCCTGATTGAAGACCTGATTATGCTCTTGCACATCACAAATGCCAAAAATTTTAAACTTGCACTTAGCCTGCACCTTGATCCTGCCCAAAAATAGGGCATGACCAGGGCATAGTGCCCTAGTCCTCACTAGGACGAGGGCATGGCGCCATGGTCCTCCCTAAATGGGATCTAATTTGAACCCTCTCTACCATCTCAAATTTGAGCAGGATTTCTTTCTCAGCGTCAGCCTATGTCGTAAAAATAGTCAATTAATTCAACAAGTAGGTAAATGAAGAGAATTTCCCATCTCATTTGAAGATACACACACAATCTATCAATCACATGAGCAAGTATTGAGCACACAAGAGCCCAAGAATTGAATCATTCAAGAGAAATTGAGCATTTTCATTCATCCTTCAATCCTTGAAGCAATGATAAAGTCAAGGATCAAGCATTGAAGTGGAGATCTACATCCCATTTCATGAAACCTTAATTCCATGTGGAGGCAAGAAAAACTTCACAAGGAGGTATAGTCATTTCAATTTCAATCATAATTCAACATCTCCCTCAAAAGGAGAACATTTCCTTTTAGTCATTTACATTTATCTCAATTTCATGGTTAATTCCAAAACCGGGGTTTGATTAAAGGCAAACCCCTATTCCCAACCTATTTCCCTTTCTTTCTGTGTGCAAGAAATAGGTGTGCAGTTGTTCTTCTAGGGTTAAGATTTATTTTTAGAGACAAAACAACCCATTTTGATGCGTGAAAGATTTGGAGGACCAAGATGCAACACAACAATCCCTGCTATTTCGGGCAATTTTCGCAGGGCAAATCCGAATTAGCTTATATTTCTTAGATCTAGGTGCACAACTAAATCCCACATTTGTAGCTCAATATTTTCTTAGTTTTGTCTTCAATATCAGCACTTTACCCTAAATCATCATTTCAACTTACAAAAGAGGGAAAAACATATCACATTCGATGAATCCGCTTAATATTCAGTCCTTATCTGATTTGTGATTGAATCTAGTGGATTTCTCCCTTCTTTTGAATGTAAAGGTCATCTCTCCATCAAAGAAAAAATTGATTTGGTGATTTCTCCTTTTATGTTGCAAATTACCAAATCAAATTTTCCTCTTTACATATTATAATGTTTAAAAATGACTTGGTGCAAAAAAATACATTTCTAGGTTGATCGATGATCAAAAAACAAATTCTAAGGTTTCATACATATAGCCTTTCCTTTCCTCATTTGAGGGATCCAACAACTAGCAATTGAAGGAGCCTCTTATGAAGTGAAAGTGCAAGTTTATATGAAGTCTTCAATCAGACAATCAAGTCTACATCAGGCATTTTCATCATCAAGTGCATCTTTGAGGATATTAAAGAATAATAGGAGATCGCTGACTATTGATTAGCTTGTACCTCTCCCTTAGGGTTTGGTATGGCTTCATGTTATTCTCAGATCTTTGTATGAGCTTCATGACACTTGTTTTTAGATTTGCATTCATGCTTTAGATCTAGTATTACATTTGAGATTTGAAGCATTTGCATTTACACTTACATGCATTTAGGGTTTACTCTCTCAGCATAGGGTATAACTCTAGATTTACATTTAGGATCTTGCATACACACAAGGTTCTTGCACACACACACTTTTTTAGTATTACATTGCCTATTTATTGAGGTGGAAATCACCAAAACAAGGGGTTTGACTAAGGCAAAACCCAAAATAACAACCTAGACACCACTTTCCAAGTTGCAGGTGCAGATACAAAAATATGATGAAGGCATGATCATTGGAACCAAAAGACACATAGGAATAGACCTCAGGATAGAAGCAAGTCTCATATTTTTGAGACTAGGGCATGGCACCTTGGTCCTTTGCCTTTTTTAGCTTCTTTTGGCAGTTTTCTAGTACAGAGTCTTAGTTACTAGATTTCAGAGGTACAACTCAGTGCAAAAAAGTAGGGACCAAGGTGTGGCGCCCTAGTCCAACTCAGTCAGGCTTGATTTCCAGTGATAGGTACACATCCGAGATTAATTTTCTGCTTTATATTCTATGTTTTAGTTTTAGATCTATATCTTTCTACATTTTCAATAAAGGAATAGAAATCCTAAAGACATTCCTTGACTCTCTAGCATAAGAAGTTGTCAAAGTGAATCATCTCATTAGGCTCTTTCATATTCCAATGTGTGGATCAGAGTGGAATTAGGTCTTTGTCTACCCAATTCCATTTTTACCCTTCACATTTTGGTGAACTTGACTTGAAGTGCATCTTGATTCATCTTTGTTGGATTCAACCTCCTTAGATTTGTATTTCTTGTTTAGATCTTGTTATCGTATGTTTCTTTCCTATAAAAAAAACTTAAAAATCTAAAAAAAAAAATCATTATATGCATTGTGTATGTTCATTACATATTTGTTTCCGTTGGCAATAATGCAACAAACTAAGAGGGGGGGATGAATTAGTTTGCTTACAAACTTTAATCAACTCAAACATAATTTAAAATCAGTTAATTAACAATGAAAGCACAAATCAACACCACATCAATAACACACATAACACCAATATTTTTGATGTGGAAAACCCAGTTAAGGGAAAAACCATGGTGGAAACCTACCCACAATGAGATGGTACCCTGTTAGGAGTATATGAAATATTACAATGGGGAATGCACATGCATTCATGCACACTGCCTAGATCTCACTGCTCAAATAAAACAAAGGGCTACAACCTTGGGAAGGTTCACTACCTTACAAAAATATTTGGATTACATCTGGAAGATCATGATAGAATAGCATCTCCTCATGCCTGGTTACAGTTCCTATTAAGCACAATCTGATCTGATCTGCCACACAACTTCTTCACACTTCAGAAAGATCAAAACATTAGTTCACACACTTATCCGATCACACACATTCAAATACACTCATAGATACCACACATATACATCTCTCATATGATTATTGCATATATTTATACAAATCATCAACCTATATTTCAAGGTCGGCTCAACACTCATCACAAATTACAAAGATATAACCATACATTCTACAATATAACATGTAGACCAAAACAATGGCAGCTAAGACAAAGTATGGACCTAAACCACCACCTCGAATAAGAAACACCTTCAAGAATTATGCCTCTAACATCCGCAATACACCATAATCATTCGGTCGGCCAAGAACACCGCATAACATGAATATACCAAGGAAATCATCAACAAAAAGCACAACGATCAATGCCGACCATCAACATGGATTGGACATGATCTATAAACATCCACAAGAACCATGAAGTACCACATAAATAATTCCAACATTACTACTTACTATAATCTTCATCATTATTATACCAAACCTCAAGAACATCAACTATACTGACTGTCAAATTGAAAGATTCACTTGCGGACCTCCAAATCATGAACCATCTAAATTGAGGAAACACTAGAACATCCCAAACACTCTTCCAAATCCGCAAACAAAGATATTACAATATGGAGCAATGCAGAACAAAATCCAAAACATTGATCAACAATGAATAATTGAAAAACCAACCGCAATACCAGATCTCATAACTCAATCAAATCACCATGCAGACAACTGAAAATTTAGCTAAATCAACTAGAGATACTTATATCAAAACCCTTTAATCCACAACAACTCATCTGCAACACACAGGTCAAACCAACTCATATAATCTGACTGCAACACTGAAACACATAGAGGGATATGTTGAAGTCAATGACAACACATCACTCAACAAAGTTCTCAAGAATATCCAACAATCTCCCCCTTTGGCATTGATGGCAACATATGAATGTGAAAAAAAATCAATGCAAAGAAATAATTTAGCTACCAACAATCTCCCCTTGATATCTAGCACATGATATGATAGTTTTCACATGATTCTCTCCCCCTTTAACGTCAATGCAAAGGGCACCTATGCAAATCATGATTATCTCTCTCTTTAGACAAAATCTCTCCCCACAAATGAACCACCACACTGACTACTCCTGAGTAGAAGCCTCACTAATCAATCCAGATCACAAGAATTCTTTGTGAAGTTCACCGGACTGATGCAACTCAATGCATCTTAGTTTTCATCGGGAGGGGCAATAACCCGTAGCTTCTCTCTAAGATACTCAAAAGTATCCTTAGGCAAAGGATTAGTGAAGATATCTGCAATCTGTTCCTTTGTAGATACATACTCCAACCTGACTTCCTTCTCATTCAGCTTCTTTCTTAAGAAATGAAACTTGATTGATATATGCTTAGTCTTTGAATGCATCACCATATTCTTAGAAATGTTGATAGCACTTGAATTATCATAGTATATAGCAGTAAGATCACAAAAAAAACTCTAATATCCTTCAAAATCTACTTCATCCATACCACTTGAGTACAATTGTTGGCAGCAATAATGTATTTAGCTTCTGTAGTAGAAAGAGAAATAACATTCTGCTTCTTAATTATCCATGAAACCAATCTCTTTCCCCAAAAAAATGCACCACCACTAGTACTTTTTATGTCATCCACATCACTTGCCCAATCAACATCAGTAAAATTACTCAAATTAAAGTCACCATCTTAAGGATACCACAAACCAAAATCAAATGTCCTTTTCAAATATCTGAATGTTCTCTTCATAGCTACAACATGAGATTCCTTAGGATCAACTTGAAATCTAGCAACAAGACATACAACATTCATAATATCCAGTCTAGTCTGAGTCAAATATAGCAATCCACCAATCATAGATATGTATCTAGACTGATTTGCTTCTGAAGAATCATCATTCTTTGTCAACTTACATTCAGTCACCATAGGGGTACCAACTAGCTTTGAATCATCTAAACTAAACTTCTTCAACAATTCCTTCACATACGTGGACTGTGATAGAAAAATAATTTTAAGAAATACCTCCAAACACACACTTCTTTGGGTTTAAATACCATATTCCAAAGCTCTGTTAAAAAATTTCTCCAAATGCTCACAATGTTCATCTTCCTTCTTGGAATAAGCAGTCAAGTCATCTTGGTATACTACTAGAAACACATTAATGAAATCAGAAAATGCAACATCCATTTCTCTTTGGAATGTTGCTTCTGCATTGGTAAGCCCAAATGGCATCCTTACATACACATATGTCCCCCAAGGTGTTGTAAATGCTATCTTGTATTGTTCTGATTCTCTTACCACTACTTGGTTATAACTTGTGAATCTATCCATCATTGACATAATAAGCTCACAACCCGTGACTCTTTGTAGCATTTCTTCCATATTTGGTAACGAATAATTATCTTTTAATGAAGATACATTCAAATTTTTGAAATCAACACATAACTTGATATCTTTGTTCTTCTTTCTTACAAGCACCGAGTTAGACACCCATGACGAATGTGTAATAGGCTTGATAATTCCAACATCCCTCAGTTTCATTAGTTCTTCTTGCATCTTGGGTTCTAAAGTAGGGTTGATTGGTCTTCTCTTTTGTCTGAAAGGCTTGGCACCTTCCTTTAATGGAATCTCATGTTGGAATAAATCTTCTCGATAAGCCTTCAAATCATCATATAACCATGCAAAAACATGTCTGTATTTCCTCAATAGGTCAATTAGAATCTTTCTGACTTTGGGTGACATTTTCCTACCAATGTATATTTTTCTTGGTTCTCCTTCAGTTCCAAGATTAATCAGTTCCAAATCTTCAGGATGTGGAGCAGTAGTCGTGACTTTTGCCTTATCCTGATGATCAAACACTCTTTCCAATACAATGAAACCATTTGGAATCTTGTTAGTCTTCAACTAAATTACTTCATTCCCAAAAACCATTTCCTTTCCATCTCCTGTTTCTACAAAAGCACTAAAATCAATTTCTTGACCTTCATACTTATCTATATGGTTTAGAAACCTCAAGATATCTTCATCATCATTAAAAATTTGCCAATTTTCAATATTATCAAGAATTGATGGTTTGGTCAGAGCCTCACCCTTTGATATTCCTATAAAATTTATATCATCTGGCCTCAATTCTATTTTAGCCAGTAGGTCTACCACTCCATTGTGGCTTCTTTGTATCCAATCAATACCAAATGCATCACAATTTTCTAATTCATCCCATACAACATTTTTGTACTGCTTCAATCTCTTATTCTTTGATGCATATTTGGATGTAACCTGGGATATGACTAACTCTGAATCTCCAACAACTTTAAGCTTCTTTTTCCGATGTTTCTCTACAAGTCTCAACCCCAACAACAATGCTTCATATTCTGCCACATTATTTGTACATGTAAAAGACAACATGAAAGAAAAATTAAATGTTTTTCCACACGGTGACACTAACAACACTCCTGCACTTGAACCTTCTTTTGAACTAGCTCCATCAAAGTAAATAGTCCAAATTTCACCATCCTCTAATGACTTCTCAACTTCTTTATTAAGTGGTGTAGGTTTTTCCTCAACTCTGAAGGCATTTATATTAGTGTCGATAAAACAAGTCATATTCTGATCTTGGTCATGCTCAATCATATGTGGCACTCTAGGATCTCTAACAATCTTCACATGCTTGTCATCCATATATAAAGTTTCATAAGACAAGTTACACTGCAAACTTCCTCCCATAGAAGAACTCCACTTTCTTGATAACAACATCCCATACTGAGGTGGAATATATACAAGTAGAACATCCATTGTCAATTCCTTTTTAGGGAATGTTGCAAGCCTATAAGGCAAAGCTTTGATATTCCTTATTATAGGTACCTCCCTTGCATCCATAGAAAAACATTTGCCTTCATTAGTATCAACATTCATACCCATAGCTTCCATAATCTTTACTGGCATAACAGTGTTTGAGGCCCCAGAATCAATCATACAATTTTTTAACTCCTTTCTATTAATAATAACACTTAAAAAGAAAGGATGAACATTTTCTGAGCACTCATTTATTGTATTCTCAAGATACATTTGGGGAATTTGTGACACAATTCCCTCTAACTCTTTATTTTTCTTTTTAGTTTCACTTCCTTCCCCCTTCACATCATGACAATTGTTTGCATGTTCAATCTTAACTAATGAAGCACTTTTGACCCAATCCATGACCTTTTTCTTGTGGTTGTCAATTCTCATCATCTCTAATAAAGAGACTTTAATAGTAATTTGAGAAAGCAAGTGCAACATATCTACATGTGTGTAATTTGGTAAAACATAAGGCATACTTGGCTTTTCTTCACTTTCCTTTAATTTGTTGCTTTTCTTGATTTGTTTCTACTTCAGGTCCTCTCTAGCAAGCTTAGCAATCTTCTCACTCACTTTTGTCTTCACCTTTAGTGAAATGGTTTCCTCCTCAGGTTTTGAGACCTCAACCTTCTTAACCCATGCTTTATTTCTGACCTCCTTTATCTTGATTGCATCTTTTTTATCATCTTCTTTCACTTATTTACCCTTATGTTTGGACTCTTTAATGAATTTAAGACTAGATGGTTTTCCTTGATCCTCCCTTATTGTCTTGTTTCTCAAATGGTAATTTCTTT
The DNA here is from genome assembly GCF_030272615.1 of Cryptomeria japonica. Taxonomy (NCBI): domain Eukaryota; kingdom Viridiplantae; phylum Streptophyta; class Pinopsida; order Cupressales; family Cupressaceae; genus Cryptomeria; species Cryptomeria japonica. The sequence continues at coordinate 282,375,982 of NC_081405.1, forward strand.
CTACTTGGGCGGCCAGAGGAATTGTAAATTTGGCAATTTACTCATCAAAAGGTCTTCTTAATAACATTGTATCTTCACCCTGTTAAGCATTGCACCTCTGGTCATCAACATCATATTCTTCATCAAAAAACAATTATTGGTGGTATGATTCTTTCCTCTGCCTCTGATCACTCCTTATCTGAAGAGAAATCTATCTCTTCTAGATAAGAAGTAATCATCAAACAATCCATGTTATCATCCCGAAATACTTAATTCTCTTCAACCTCCTGTGATTCTCCATGGGCAGCAATCAATTGTGCAATTGCACAATGCTCAGATGAATGTGGAGATTGACAAGAAATACACCATGGAGTATCCTCAATTACATTTGTTGTACACTTTTGCAAAGGGTCAGTAGTCTGCTGCTCATGTTTATTCTTCTAATTTTGTTGAATTGGCTTACCATCCTTCCAATTAGTATTTTAAGGGTAATTCTGCAATCTTGGAGGTTTGTTAACCCCGTTAAACTACTTCTTTTCTTGTCCATTTCCTTTCTTATTCTTTTCAATAGTATACTTGATAACTCTCAAGGTATTAAGTACCTTGTCTAATTTGTCTTCATCTTTAGATTTTGAGCCTAAATACTTTTCTATTTTCTCCTTAGAATTCTTAAACAATTTAGGATCCTCTCTTCTTCCAAGCTTATCAGAAGCTCTTCTATTGCTCTCAATGTTAACTACCATCTTGAATGCATCTCTCAAAGTTTGAGGATCCTTATCTCTAAGAAGGTATGCCATCTTTCCATCAAATGCATTGAAATAATTTGTTAGACAAACATTTTCTTCCAACCTTAAAACCTAAAACAATTTATACATAAACTTTTGAAACCTTGCATTGAAATCAATTACAACTTCATTAGGTAACTTCTTTATGTTATTAAACTTATTCAATATAAAACTTGGATTAATCTTATCACCATATTGTTCCTTAAAACAATTTTCAAATTCCTCCCAAGAACTAATGCTTGCAACAGGTAATCCCCTATACCAGTCTCTAGCATCTTCTATCAAAGATTTCACAAATAGCTTCATTACTACATCCTCATGCTCAACCTCATAGTCATTCAACTTATTAGTGAAGGCTTTTATATGCTCCTCTGCTATTATAGCATTATTTCTTGCAAACTTGCTTATCTTGTCTCTTAACTCATCTGGAATTTGGTTAGGGTAACTAGGAATTCCATCAAAATGCAAATGTTTGTATCTCTCTAGATGGATAGGCTTTCTTTGAAACTACCCTATGGCATTTTGGCTACCAGTATTTATTCCAGTGATTTGCATCTTAGTATTATAAGGGTAATTCTGCAATCTTGGAGGTCTGTTAACCCCATTAAACTGTTGCTTTTCTTGTCCACTACCTTTCTCATTCTTTGCAATAGAATACTTGATATCTCTCAAGGTATTAAGTACCTTGTCTAATTTGTCTTCATCTTTAGATTTTGAGCCTAAATACATTAATATTTTCTCCTTAGAATTCTTAAACAATTTAGGATCCTCTCTTCTTCCAAGCTTATCAGAAGCTCTTCTATTGCTCTCAATGTTAACTGGCATCTTGAATGCATCTCTCAAAGTTTGAGGATCCTTATCTCTAAGAAGGTATGCCATCTTTCCATCAAATGCATTGAAATAATTTGTTAGACAAACATTTTCTTCCAACCTTAAAACCTAAAACAATTTATACATAAAATTTTGAAACCTTGCATTGAAATCAATTACAACTTCATTAGGTAACTTCTTTATGTTATTAAACTTATTCAATATAAAACTTGGATTAATCTTATCACCATATTGTTCCTTAAAACAATTTTCAAATTCCTCCCAAGAACTAATGCTTGCAGCAAGTAATCCCCTATACTAGTCTCTAGCATCTTCTGTCAAAGATTTCACAAATAGCTTCATTACTACATCCTCATGCTCAACCTCATAGTCATTCAACTTATTAGTGAAGGCTTTTATATGCTCCTCTTCTATTATAGCATTATTTCTTGCAAACTTGCTTATCTTGTCTCTTAACTCATCTGGAATTTGGTTAGGGTAACCAGGAATTCCATCAAAATGCAAATGTTTGTATCTCTCTAGATGGATAGGCCTTCTTTGAAACTGCCCTATGACATTTTGGCTACCAGTATTTATTCTAGTGCTTTGCATCTTAGTATTATAAGGGTAATTCTGCATTCTTGGAGGTCTGTTAACCCTGTTAAATTGTTGCTTTTCTTGTCCACTGCCTTTCTCATTCTTTGCAATAGAATACTTGATATCTCTCAAGGTATTAAGTACCTTGTCTAATTTGTCTTCATCTTTAGATTTTGAGCCTAAATACATTAATATTTTCTCCTTAGAATTATTAAACAATTTAGGATCCTCTCTTCTTCCAAGCTTATCAGAAGCTCTTCTATTGCTCTCAATGTTAACTGCCATCTTGAATGCATCTCTCAAAGTTTGAGGATCCTTATCTCTAAGAAGGTATGACATCTTTCCATCAAATGCATTGAAATAATTTGTTAGACAAACATTTTCTTCCAACCTTAAAACCTAAAACAATTTATACATAACCTTTTGAAACCTTGCGTTGAAATCAATTACAACTTCATTAGGTAACTTCTTTATGTTATTAAACTTATTCAATGTAAAACTTGGATTAAACCTATCACCATATTGTTCCTTAAAACAATTTTCAAATTCCTCCCAAGAACTAATGCTTGCAGTAGGTAATCTCCTATACTAGTCTCTAGCATCTTCTGTCAAAGATTTCACAAATAGCTTCATTACTACATCCTCATGCTCCACCTCATAGTCATTCAACTTATTAGTGAAGGATTTTATATACTCCTCTGCTGTTATAGCATTATTTCTTGCAAACTTGCTTATCTTGTCTCTTAACTCATCTAGAATTTGGTTAGGGTAACCAGGAATTCAATCAAAATGCAAATGTTTGTATCTCTCTAGATAGATAGGCCTTCTCTGAAATTGTCCTATGGCATTTTGGCTACCAATATTTATTCCAGTGCTTTGCATCTTAGGAACTTAGGGCCGAGTTATGTTTTGAGGAGTATTTTGACTCTCTTGCCCTTTGTTGACAGTTCCTGTAGAACTGATACCTTGGACATTTTGGCTAGGGACATTATCAATCTGTTGTGCCTATTGGCCTAAACTAGAAACACCTTGAATATTGGATGGGCCAGCAACAGATGAGGAATTATTTTGTGTGGACAATTTTATGAAATCGATCTTCCTCTTCATTTCTACTATGACAACTTCCATTTCTACTTTCTCTAACTCTTTTTTAAGAGCCTCACTTTTCCTTTTTGCCTTGTCTAATTGCATATCAGTGTGGGACAATCCATGTGATGGTTGACTTAGATCTGGGGCACAAATAGTCTTCTAATCATTGATCTTTATTCCAAATAACTTGTGTTTACCCTTATACAATTCAATCTTATGGGCTTGAGGCTTAATAGGGTCTAATGACTTTTGTTTAGGATTAATTTGGTCGTTAGGTTTTTCTCTAGGAATCTGTTTTGTTTTCCTATCAAGGTTTTCTCTCAAGACAGGACCCTCAACACTTGGTTTTGTTTCTTTGTAATTCAAGGCCTTAAGTGTGGCTAATTGTCTCAATACCTATCTCTTTCAATCACAACATTGACAACTTCAAACTCCTTTTCTTTTTCTTTCTCTTTTCTTAACTCAATTTGTTTTTTGGGTTTCCTTTCTCAAAGTATCTACCTCTCCAAACACTTCTTCAAGGTTTGGTAAAGTTATTTAAGATCCAAAGGAGTCATCTAGGTCTATTAGATTCATATCTCCTTGTTATTAAACTCTTTCAAATGATAAAGAAGTCTCTTCTGTAAGGCCTAGAGGAGGAGGTACACCAGTGGTGCTTTCTCTTTGGTGACTTCGACTTCTACTCCGATCTCTTCTCTTTTTAGAGAATTGTACTTGTGTTACTTCCTTAATTTGTTGTTGCATTTCCTCTTTAACATGTCTTTTAAATAATGAATCAAAAAATCACATACTATCTGATTCAGAACCTTTAGAGGATGCTTCAAAACTTTCAAGAACGAGATATAAAGAAGACTTACTTGCATTTTGCTTTGGTATTTATGATGAGGGAGTAGTGTTGGTTTTTGCATCTCTTCTTCTCCAACTCTTCTTCTATGTTTTTGGAAGCTCACCCACCAATTTCTCTTCTGGATGCTTCTTCACTTAACTTTTGGTATTCTTTGCTTTACTCATAATGAAAGATCCTTTAAATTTTTTTGACGTTCTTCAAATATACACACGCACTGGCACAAAGACTTTAAATTTGCCACCCAAATAATCTAGGGATACCAAATATCTGCAAATATTTGGCGATTTTCAAAGGATAGTTGCAAATATCAGTTATGGATAACAATGTATTCTCACAAATAACCAGAAACAATACATGATAGAAAATGTGGATGACAGATATAGATCAATAGACTCAACCTTCAAACCACATAAACATGCTGGAAACTGTATTCAAATTCTCAATGGATGACAACACTAAGTAATCTCACAACAACTCCCTAGATGAGTTGCCATTTTGTTGGTTTCTAAACAAGATTTACCCTATCTGATGTAGCAACCAAGTTTCTCTTTCAATTATCTACAGAGCAACCAACTCCAATACTCTATAATCTCCAGGATTTGGACCAACTGACAAGGATCTTGACAAATCCTTCTGCACTTTAGGCTCTGCAAAACCCAAGAGGGTGATCCCTTAGCGAATTTACAACATCTAAAGCACAATTGCAAATAACACTACAATAAAGTAGATAATCTCATATAAAAAGTCTCAACACAAAGGGAGAATGATGTAGGAATGGCTAATTCCACACTAATCCTCAACCAATTGGAGCATGAGATGACAACAAACCTACATAAAAATGAAAAGATATTCGTTATTTATCAAGAAAAATCAAGCCAAAGATGACTCAGACAAAATATTGATAACAAGAGCAGTATTTAGCCTAGATCAGTGCCTTATCCCATTGGGAGATTGGATTCACATAGTGCATATTGATATGTGACTGAAAGTTACCCTAGTATATAGATCTAAGATATTATTTCCTTAAAATAAATCTCATTTGTAACCAAACCTAAAACTCTTATTGAAATCCCTACACAAGTCCTATCAATCCATAATTCTATTCAAGCATTTTAATTAATTCATTAGATTAAAGCCTGAAATAGAAATTACTCACACCACAACAATGAGCTAAATGAAAAGAAACCCTTGATTTATTTCATTCAAAATATGACAGAATTGTACATTGGAGAGAAATAGATTTGAATCTTGTCCTTTTAAATTCAATTACCAGTTCCGCCAAAAACAATATACATTCCAAGGATTCAACAACTTCAAAGAATTTGACACTGAACTTTCTATCTATTTGCTCTATATCAGACTTAACAAATTGTTCTCAACTTCACCTATGACTCTCTACTAGGACTCATCTGGAACCAAAAATTCTAGAAACTAGAAAAAAGGCTCTTAAACATGGCCTTGAATTCCCTTTTATAAAAACAAGGGAGCAAACAAGCTTCAGGCCTGAGAAAACACACATCACAAGCTAATTGGACCGCTTGTGATTCTTCTTACAACAATATTCATTAGCAGAAAAATTTTCTAACTATTTCTTAAAACATTCTTTATGCTTGGCCTTCTTAGAAACTGCCGAAGATGATGCTGGTTCTGGCTCATGACACTATGGATTCAATTCCTGAGGTAATAACTGCTGCAAGATGCCAAAACTGGGAATCAATTTGTTATTCCTGACCATAAGTGGCTAATTGTTTGTTTCTACCTTATTCTTCATTTAAGTACATTCTCACCCAGTTATTATACTCCTCTTCCAATGGCCATTCAAAATTCACAACCTCATCTCCCTTCGCCCTATATGAAGTATATTTAACAACTACTTGGTTGGCTTCCCTCTCAAAAGTATCATAGAAAGTTTCTATGTTGATGATCTTATCCATACTATCCTAAAGCATATCTATATCAAGGTTATCACATATTAATTATACTTGAGAATTAATTACCTTCTCTACCTACTCTTTCCATGACTACAATTATTTAACATCTCCATTCTCTTCCATAATCCCAGGCAACAATGTGTCTTGCAGTTCATTGAAACCTTTCATCAATTCTCTGATTTTCTTCTCTAGATTCTCTGGCAGAGTTTGAAATTCTTGTAATGACTTTACCAACAAATAAGTTGGTTGAAGTGCTTGAGGTCTATCAGTATGAAACTTGGAAGCCATGAACATGATTTTCAATTCATTAGCTCTATGTACCCACTTGCCAAATAATAGCACAACTACCTCTTGATCCCTATCAAAATTAAAATTATTTATGGCTTCAAACAACAAAGAAGATAATGAATGAATGTTGTGTAACGTAGTTTCAATCTTCTCATTTAAATGGCTCAATATTGTATTCACTATCTCCTTCTTTTCTAAGACAACTCTTTCCTCTGTGTCTTTTATTTGCCACTCCAATTCTTTTATTTTCTCAAGAATCTGAACCTTGGTCGGGTCAACTAAATATGTAGGCTCCTCAATAATTGGTTCCAATGTGGAAGAAGAGGGTCCAATTCCAACTGGAGACTTAGAAGCTGACTCAGTGGGGGTGGCTGGAGGTGTTTTAGATGTTGAGGGAAAATCAAGAGGGGCTTCTAATTGCCTTTGCTACAATAGTTGAACTGTAGTTTCCAATTCAATATTCTTTTATTGAACTTTGTTATACTCTGCAAATACGTGTTCATATTTTCTTTGGTATTCCTCTCTATCTACCTTTTCCCTCTTAGTTGTTTCTTGTACCAACCTTGCCACATTCACTGTTAGGTCAGTTGCTTCCACCACTGAAGTCTCTGAAGCTCTTTTTATAATCAGAATTCCCTTCAAATTGGGGTTTATGTCTGCTATGTCAGGCTTTCTAGCCCCTTTAGTTAACATCCATATTGCCAATGTGACATACTCTTGGCTGTATGCAGACCCTTCGAATGCCAATCTAACTTCTTCCTTTGAATTATACAAAGGTTGCAAAGGTTTCCTTATTGCATCAAAAGCCACAACATCTACAATATCCCATTCTGGAAGCATCAATACCCCTGCTTGGTCAACAATTCTTCTTCCCTCTGTAGGAGTGATGGCTTTAAATTCTTTCATCATTTCATTTTTAACTTATTCTTCAACTTCCTTATCACTTTTGGTCAGATTTTGGTCCTTCTTCTCAGCACATCTATTTTTATACTTTTCTTTAGTTGTCCAGACCAACTGTAAAAATGCCTGGTTGTGAGAAAATGTCTCATCCTCCACGAATTTGTCACATGCCTCTTTCCTTGTATCCTAAATGGATTTTCCTTGTATATCTAGTGGAGAAAGGTCCCAATCTAATGACCTTGGTGGAGATGGGATTCCAACCTGCAACTCTTCATTAGTAAGAATGATCAAATTCTCTTCCTCTAGTTCTTGTGCAGGCTATTCTTCAGGCTTGTCATTTTTCTACCTCTTAGATGGGGGAGGTGAAGGAGGAGGTGAAGGGATTCTTTTAGGTGAAGATTCAACATCTATAATCATTACCCCCTTAAGAAGCCCATGTTGAGGTTCAAGGGGTTTTTCTTGTTTCGTTATCCCCTTCCCCTTCTTCTTTATCTCTTGTTCCTCTTCACTATCACTTTCATTACTTACTCTTCTATAAATAACCCTCCCTCTTGAAGTCATGTGAATAGGTCTCTCCTCCTTTGGGTCCCCTTCTAGTGGTGATGCTGATTTTTGTATTTGGGGCCTTTGCTGAGGAGGCTTTGATAGTGGCCTTTGTTGGGATGCTAATTTTGGAGGTTCCTCTCTTATTTCTTGGCCACTTGTTATCTCCAATTGCTCCACCTCATCCATTAGGTCATGTACATAACTTCATCAAAATTTTCTATCAAATAATCAATTTTCTTATAAAATGGATTGAATTCTTTCAACGGATCATACTTTGGATCCAACCTATGGACTTTATCAATAAACTTCTTATAATCCATCCATCTTTCTTTTTCGGCCTCTTTTTTATCCAAATCAAATTCATTCTTGATCAAGTCTTCTGGAAAATTGAAATAATGAGGCAGTTGGGTTCCTTTGATTCTTTTTCTAAATATTGCATAAAAACCCTCTGGGTCATTGTTCCTCTTTGTGCTCACTCTCAAGCAATAAGGATAAAGAACCTTTTCAAAATGGACCCATCCTCCTATAATAATTATAAAATATTGGACTATAGTGTAATCAGGGAAAAAGGTGCCTTTACCTCTCTTTGTTAGCTCATCTTCATGTATGTAGCCCAATTGCCAGATAACTTCTGCAAATCCTAGTCTAAGTGGAACATTGAAAGGCAACACATGTGGATGTCCATGAAAACCATACACTCTTATAACTGTGCTCACATAATAAGGAATGATATCCCCCCAGTTATGCTCAAGTTTCAATTGTGGCATTCTTTCCTTTGGTCTCAAAAAATCATACAACTCTACTGGAATCCTTGGTGGATTTACTATCGACAAAGCCCTGAGCCTGGATGCAAAGCAATTGTCAAATCTTACATAGCTTGCATCCTTTCTGTCCCATGACATATCCATGCTCCAAATTTTTACTGACATATTTTCTCCATCCACCGCCCTTCTCAACTCCATTTCTTTTGCAAAGAAATATACATTTTTGTACAAGATCATGTACATAAGCATGGAATACCAGTAGAATGAGGTATTAATATCACCCTTTTTAATTTGTAGCAACCCCTCATGTATCTTGTTTTCAAGGTATGGAGAAAATTCATAAATCATTGCAAAATTAGGGTGTCGAATGTGAATCCCCATGTGCATATATGGTTTTGGGATTACTGTGCTTGGGTGGAAACCTAAAATCTAACACAGTGTGAAAAAGGTGGCCCTGAAATGATGTGCAAAGGCATCAATTGGAAAAGGCTCTTTAGCACTTGGGCCAATATAATACTGAGTATTTTCCACCTTAGCCAAATGAGATGGGGGAAATCTTGCTCTAATTAAATACCTTGTCTCATATTATTTCTTCAGTTCCTCCAAATTGATAGGTTCCAGGGATGCAGAAGGTTCATATAAGTCAAAAAATTCTTGAAACTCCTCCCTCCGGATGCTCAACAAAACTTCTCCTTTGCTTCCCCTCACAACCCTTGAGATTGGGTCATACTTATTTGTCACTGCTTTCAATAAGTCCACATCCATGAATATAGTAGGTACAACTAACTTTCCCAAATCATATTGACATGCGTATGAAAATGGGGTTGGTAGATTCCTCTAACTGAACTACATCATGAACATGCTTAAACCTGACATAGGCACCCTTGCGTCTGATATCTTATAAGCGTTGTCGACTAAATCCTAACCCAGGGTCTCTCCATGTGCAAACCTCTGCCCTTAGTATTTATCATTTGTTGATGTCTTCAATTGGTCCAAGAAGTCATCATAGAGATTCCTCCTTTGATATTCAATATTACTAGAGTGTGGTCTTTGGGGTGCCATTATGAAAACCTAAGGTTCTTGATTTAAGTTCTACAGGAAACAGAGGCTTTTTTGAAAATCTTGCAACTACTACAATATAACAAGGATTTTAAAATTCTACTTCAAATTCCCCACCTTAGTTTGTATCAAAACACTTTCCCTACAAATTGAAAGCAATCCCTATGCTTGGAAATTTGGAATTCACTAAAGAAGGCTATAGCTTTGACTTATAGTTTTTTTACACTGTGAACCCTAGCTTTGCACTTCAAAAGCTTGTAACAATTCCCTTAAGCTCTTGAAACACTCTTCGCTCTCGTTCGAATGCCTCTAGTAATTGGAAATGGGAAAAATTTTCTCTTTTAATATTTGGTAGACCTACGTCCCGTCCACCATTATTGGTTGTGCGAGTGATGAAATGACTCCAAATACTTTTGAAATGAGTTTGAATATTCACCATAGATCTGAATCCATGTTGTTGAATTGAACAGTCTTCATTAGTCAATCTGACATTGACATCTGTGCTGGCATATGACCCCACCTTCGTCCAATAAGAAAGCTACATGTTAATCTGCCTTACAAGTCATTCCTGTGGCCCCACCTTCAGCTCTGAACTCTCAACATGGACATGTGACATCATGTCGCAATGCCACAGTGGTTAATGCCCTTGCACCATCTGATGATGGGATCGCGTGGACCGTCCGATCAAGGCAATCTTTAATTTGTCCACTTGGCGACCATTCAACTTAGGCTGCTAATGCTCAAGCACCATTTAATAAGCTTTTAAAACATCTTTATCCATTTTCAACACATGCAAAAAGATTCACCATTTAGTTAGCCGAGATTTAACTTATTTCCACTGACCTTAGACTAAACAAGATATTAAAAACCATTTTTAACATTTGTTTTGGCCACCAACTTTGTGATAGATGGCAGCTCTCCATGATGCCACAATGAATAGGATAGTCAACAAAAGTCTTTGTAGCATTGCGGGGACACTTAGCAAAGAACACAAAACACACAGTAAGAAAATCGACCAAAGGAAACCTAAGTCGGGAACCAAGACTTAGGAGAAGTTAAAAATTAAAAAGGGACCGCGGTACATTATAAAGAACCTAGGGACATAATATGGCCCCGCCAATGAAACATGAACCAAAGTCATTTTTAAACCCAAAAAGGTAACAACTAAATAAAACATGCTCAGGGCTTACAAATAAAAGCTTGACAAATGAAGGAGAACCCTAAACCCTAAGCCATAAAAGGTACATCAGAGACCCAATTTAGCCAGAGATAAACAAGTTTTACCAAGCGGCCAAATTTTTTTGCAGGACATATTGTGAAGTCCTATCACCGAGCTCTTGGGGCTTGCTTCAGTCCATACAATGCTTTCCTTAATCTACAAACCATATCTTTCTGATCTGTCAACCGAAATCCATTCGGTTTCTCTATATAGAAAGGTTAACTTGACATCCATCTAATAAACTTTGAAATCTCTGTGAGCAACATAAGCAATAAATAATCCAATAACTTCAATTCTTTCCACTAGAGCAAAAGTCTCCTCGAAATCAATTCCTTCCATCCGAGAATATCCCTTACAAACAAGTCTTTCTTTGTTCCTAACAACTTCACCGTGTTCATTAAATTTACTCTGGAAGATCCATTTAGTTCCAATTACATTTTTATTCTTAGGTCTGGGAACAAGAATCCATGTACTATTCTTTTCTATCTGGTTCAATTCTTCTTTCATTGCTTTAACACAATTTTCATCTTTGCATGCTTCACTAACTGTAAAGCGGAAAAATCGAACCCTAGTTGTCCTCCCCTCCCCAACTCCGAGGAGAGAGAAGGGAGAGTCACTAGGGTTGATGGTTTTCACTTAGGAGGGACTTTACATTCAAAAGAGGGGTTGAAACCCACAAGATCCAATCCCACGCAATGCAAGATTGGATTCTATATGAGTTTCAAGGGTTGTGATAGCAAGGATACCCTCTTTTGTAAAGAAATGTAGATAGAAAGATTGAACTAGAAATGCATGTAAAGTGAGAAATATTCACTTATAAATAGAGATAGGGATATGATATGAAGCTGCGGACCTGGAATTAGCAGTAAAATGTCAAGATGGCACTGTCCTGCAAATTTGAGCAAAAATTGACGGGACGATGGCGCCCGGCGTGCACACGGTCCTTCGAAAAATCCGCGAAACGAAGGGGGATCTGTTCGTCTCTGCACAAGGATTCCAGATCTTCAATTTCAGCCGCGTACCTACAACCTACACACAGAAAAGCGAAGATGATTGGGGGGTTAGGGATTAGGGGTTTGCCCTTAGGTCAAACCCCGGTTTTGGAATTAACCAAGAAATGAGAAATGCTGTAAATGTAAATGACTGTAATGTAAAACAAGTACTAGTACCTTGTTGTAAGGATGTTTGTATCCTTATATGAGAAGGTATAGATGTTGTTGTTTGTTGTATGTTGTATGTTGTAGCATGTGATCTCCTCTTCAATGGTTGAATCCTTGTCTTGAATGCAACACCTAGCCTTGAATGGAGACTTAGAATGATCAATTGTTTGAAGGAATGTTTGAATGCTTGAATGCTTGAATGCTTGAATGTTTGAGTATCGTTTCCACGTCTTGTACACATATGTCCTTCCTTTTCCCAAATGGGAGAGGAAATGTAGTTTTTATACTTGCCAATTAGGGTTAAAAGACTAATTTTCCCGACCTTAGGCCGACCAGGAAATGTTATTTTCCAAATTGCAAACAAAAAGGCCCGAAGTCCCATAGGAGACCGGGCCCAAAATAGGGCCAGAGACCAGGGCGTTGGGCGCCATGGTCCTGGGGGACCAGGGCACTGGGCGCCCTAGTCCTGAAGGACCAAGGGGCTGGGCGCCATGGTCCCACCTCCAGGGACAGCAGGGTGCAAGGAGGATCAGGCCAGGGTGCTGAAAAATGCAGTTTTTGATGTCATGAACAAGTTTCAGGGTCTCCATTCAGGTTCAGTGTTGCGTCACCATCGTGAAGACCCAAATGCGGTCAAAATTGCAAGTGTCACAATTTTAGGATGCTACATTTAGCCCCCACTTTAGCGGGAGTATAAGCGTACACTCATACTTTCGGTAAAGTACAAGGAAACAACATTGAAAAACTTTCACCACGTCAAGGAGGCAAGATACACCAAGCCCCCAGTGGACTAAGGATCTTACGACTTCAATTGACAAAGTAAAAGGGAAGATCACGAGGGAGAACCATGACTGTCAGTAGTAAGGTTCCCTCACTATGAGTCATGCAAGGAAGATATCAAAAATCTTCAAGGCAAAATTTGTCAAGAAATTTTCAAGTATCTTGAAAAGATATGAACGGGATGTATGCCCCCCTACGTTAAAGCGATCACACATGCCTTACCGGGGGTGATTTCTTTAAGGTAGTGATACATATAAGAAATGAGAAGGGAAAGGAGCACGTTATCACAAGGATTTAGCCCCCAAGTGTGAGATAAGCCCAAGGATAATAGACACAAAACACAAAGCACAAGGTGACTTCACTTTCCTCGGGGTCAGTATGTTGTATGATAATTCATGTATATCATATGTATGTATGCATAATTGTTCTTCATTCCCCAATCAAGGAAGGTCACCTAGAAGAAGGGAACACATGTGTCTTTTGAGTCAACATGAGAGAGACCAAAAGAGATCTCAATGTTTTGCATCGTCCTCAAGTAGACAACACTAAGGACAACAAATAGAAGAATGAGAGTAACATATAGAAGAAGTAACAAAAGAAATAGAGGAGGAGAGAATCTGCTATGCTAATGAAACTAGTCTAGCATGTCATCTACCCCCCGATCTTGCTGATCAATGTTTCAGGAAGGTAGGGAACACGCTAGAGGAGGAACATCCAACACAGCAGATGGAGCTATCACAAGATCCAAACAAGGGCTATGTTCATGTTCCGAGCCACGTTGTTCTTGTCTAGGAGCTAGGATAAGTGTTTTAGAAAATTCATTAGATAGATAATTATCAACATCAACATGTTCATATTCACTATCAGAATGTAAAGAAGTAACATTTTCATCATGAATAACATTTTCATCTATATCATCATCAAGATTTATAAAAATAGGATCTTTCACTCGCATAGGATCAAGACCATCATGCATCTTATGTTTAGGAGATTTTGGCTCAATTTCCAGCTGAGGAGAAAATGGAATAATACTAGTTGAAGGTGTTTTTGGGGATTGCAAAGTTTGAGCTCTAAGACGATGCTTTCGCCGGTGTTCACGTGCAGAACGATTTCGTCTAGTCTTAGTAGGAAGTTGTGAAGATTGAGGAGGAGGAATGTTCTCATCCTTATCACTTGGGTGTTTAGGTTCTGGTCTCTTAGGTTGAACAATAGGAGAAGAGGAAGGTCTCTTCTCTCCATAAGAGGAAGGAGGAGGAACTGGTCCATATAAGGGAGGAATATTTGGTTTTGGAAGGAGACCAAGTCCATCATGACGAGGAGGGATAGGTCTACTTTTAGGAAGTTTATTAGATATAGGCATAGTCACATCCATAGGAATGGGTGAGGAATCTTCTTGAGGAAAGACATTAGTTTTATCTTTCAAAGGAAGAACTTCCTTCTCAAGAATGATAGGAATATCAAGTTTTGGTGTTCTAGGTTCACTTAGAGAAAGGATCATATCTTTTTTCCACTTTTGATAAGATTTGAAAAGATGATCACTTCACGGAGGAAGAGATTGGAATTGTTTAGGCGAAAAGTAATCAATAGGAACGCTAGAAGTTCTTTTAGCTGGTTTAAAGAGACTATGATTGACAGTAACAACTTCACCATTATGGGGAAATTTAAAACACTTGTGAATAGGAGAAGCAATAGCTTTCATGGAAGATAGCCAAGGATAGCCAAGCTTCACACGAAATTGTTCGGAAGATGGAATAATAGCAAAGTTCACATCAAGGGATTTGTTATGAACTTCAATAGGTAATGTAATAGAACCAATTGCAGGAGAAGAAAATGCATCAAATAATTTCACAACCACATCTGTTTCATCATAGATTACTTGATTCAATTGCAAAGTAAAAAGAAATTCTTCAATAATGATATTAACCATACAAGAAGGATCAATAAGCACTCCACAGCAAGGTGTATTTTTGACTTTTGCAACTATATATAAAGGACCATCAGATGCCCTGATAGTTTCACTAGAATCAAAGGTGATGGAAAGTTCTTTAGGGATTTTCTGCTGCTCTACAAAGTTAATCACATTCAGAGTCATAGACACGAGATCATTAGGTGAGACAGAGGAATCAATAGTATCAATCACATTAGAGGTATGAGAAGGCAATGGATCAGTAAAAATCTGAAGATTTTGGTTAGGAGGAGCTATAGATGTATTGCCTTTATCATTCACTCCAGAAACAGAGATAGTATTATTATCAATCAAATCTTGAATTTTACCCTTTAAAGCAAAACATTTTTCAGTATCATGCCCAGGTTGACGATGAAATTGACAAAAAGATTTGTTATCAAAATAGGGTGAGTTAATCTTTGCAGGATCAATTTGCCTTATAGGAGGAAGAGTAAGCACATTTTGTTCCAATAACTTATTCATAATACTATGCAATGATTCATTCAAAGGAGTAAACTTTCTTTCTTTCTTGAAAAACTTAGAAATAGGAGGCACACCTGATGCTGCATTCACATTGTTGTTGATGATGTTTTCATTGAATTTAATGGACTCTCTATTCCGTTTAAACTTCCCAAATGGTTGTTGACTACTATCACCCTTATCACTCGGAGCCATAGGATGTGATTGTTCCATTTGACTCACAGTCAGTTGATAATTGTGAAGAGTTGCGCACAACTGTTGGAAAGAAGTAAACTCAGAAAACAGGAGTTTTTCTCTAATGTCTTTTTGTAAATTAGAAATAAAGATTCTTTGAATATCATTGTCAGGCACTGGAAAGGAAATTTGAGCATACAAATGCTTATATCTACAAATGAAATCAGTCACTTTTTCTTTAACACCTTGTTTACAATGCATTAAATCAATCAAAGTAACCTTAGGACTTATATTGTTTTGAAATTGTTGAATGAAAGCATTTGCAAGTTGTTCGAAAGAAGTAATAGAATAGGAAGGCAACGAGCAATACCATTGTAGGGCTTTGTCTCTTAATGTTCTAGTAAACAGTTTTGCAAGCAACCTTTGGTCATAAGCAAAATCAGTACATATTGTTTGAAAGGTCTTAAGATGTGTTAGAGGATCACCCTTACCATTATAAAGTTCCAAGTGCGGAATTTCAACATGTTTAGGGGGAATAGCTCGAACAATATCAAGAGAAAGTGGGCTCGCAACATCAAATGTGGGCACACTAAACTTAGATTGATTCATAGAGGCAATTTGTTGTTGTAAAGAAGAGACAGTTTGTGCAAGATTGTTAATGGTCGCTTCAGTCGAAGAGTTCATATTAGACGTGTTAGATTGTGATGGAGGTGTTATGTTATTGAAAGAAGGTAGAGAGTAAGGTGGTGGGACACTATGATAGTTAGTCATAGGAGATGATTGGACAGGAGGAACACTACAAGGAGGAATGGAAGGGTTAAATGAATTGCCCCCTTGCGTCATGTTCATTTGTGGAGATATAATAGGAACACTCATTGAAGGAATGAATGAAGAAGTTGGATTGAATGAAGGAAGAGGTTTAATTGAAGAAGAAGGATTGCCCCCATGATTAGTGATCATAGGAGGAATGTCTTGTATTGAAGTAGTCATTATGTTTGATGTAAAAGTAGGTATACTAGCAATAGAAGTCGTCAAAGGAATAGAATGATTAACTTGAATAGGAGGTTGTGTATAACCTAAGGTTTCGGCACAACTCTTCATAGGCATCACATTTGAATCCACAATGTGTGCAATACCACACAAAATATCAATTCCATTCTTATCACTTTGAAGCATATGTTTTAGACCCTCAATTAAAGGAAGAGCTTGACTATCAGGGTATTCTTGAGACATCCATTGTCGAAAATCGTCAAATTGGTTATCCAATTTTGAAAGTTGTTCTACAGAAACCTCATGGAGAGCTTCTTCATCATTAAGAGGATTAGAGGAATTACCCATGTCCTCGTTAAAAAGACCATTCAAATTAGGTTCCATCTCCTCAGTAATTAAACCTTGGAAAGACTTAATTCTAAGGCTTCGTCTAACGGGAATAGTGTAAGTAGGACTTATTGTTGTAAAACTCATGCACTAAAGAAAGAGAGAAGATTTTGAATTTTAGAGGTAGCAAATTTTAGTAAAACCAGCCAATCTTCTAGATTTAAGCTGTTAAATACAATCAGGACAATCTCCCGAAATTTCAGAAAAAATGTCCGGGACCGTGGCGCTCGGGGTGCACACGGTCCTCGCAACTTTTTTTGAAATTTGCAGGGATGAAAGTTATGATGATTTTACAGCTAACCTGAAAAAATTGAGTGATTTTACGATCTGTAGATAGGCCAAATTAAAGTTGCAATCTCAAAATTGAACCCTACCAAGATTGTCGAAAAATGCAAAATTTGAATTTTGAAAAAGAGAGGGAAACTGAAATTTTGAATTTTATGATTTTAGAGGGAATACCAAAAGCAATGCAAGTTTTGAAATTTGAAAGTTGACTCAATTTCACACAAAATTCAATTTTGAAAGCGGAAATCAAAGTTGTTGTAATTAAGCACTTAATTTCAAAAGTCACAAATTGCAAAAATTTGAATAAATCACTGAAATTTCGAATGAATGATAACACACTTTTCAGATTTAGGACTATAAGAAACACAATTTTGACACAAATTTCAATTTCAACAATTTTTGAATGATGAGAAGCCTCAATCCAAGCAATCGCTAGACCAACTTTGACCGTAATTTTGAAGGTGTTAAAATTGATAAAATCAGCCAAAATTCTGGATTTTAGTAGAAAAATACAGTAAGATCTAGCTCCCGAAATTTCAGAAAAAATGTCGGGGACGATGGCGCTCAGGGTGCACACTGTCCTCGCAACTTTTTTCCAAATTTTCAGGGATGAAAGATATTGTGATTTTATTGCGGAATCCAAAGTTACAGCTGATTTGGAGATGTTTTGATCAGTGAAATTGTCGGACAAAGGTTGAATCAAGAAGGTTTCAAAAATTAGGGTTTTGACACAACCACTTAATTTTCAGAATTAAAGCACAAATATGAATTGACAATTTGTAATAGAAGGGCAGATCTGAAACAAGCATTAACAATTAAACATTTCACAAGCTCAATTACTTAAAAAGAAAATTTAGGGTTTTTATGCAATTAACCTCTAAAATTTTGCAAAAGATCAAACATGGAAATGTAATCAAGGAATCCAATTTTCAGATCTAACTATGAATAATCAGAAAGGATGTTCACGTCGGGTTCACCAAAATGTAAAGCGGAAAAATCGAACCCTAGTCGTCCTCCCCTCCCCAACTCCGAGGAGAGAGAAGGGAGAGTCACTAGGGTTGATGGTTTTCACTTAGGAGGGACTTTACATTCAAAAGAGGGGTTGAAACCCACAAGATCCAATCCCACACAATGCAAGATTGGATTCTATATGAGTTTCAAGGGTTGTGATAGCAAGGATACCCTCTTTTGTAAAGAAATGTAGATAGAAAGATTGAACTAGAAATGCATGTAAAGTGAGAAATATTCGCTTATAAACAGAGATAGGGATATGATATGAAGCTGTGGACCTGGAATTAGCAGTAAAATGTCAAGACGGCACTGTCCTGCAAATTTGAGCAAAAGTTGATGGGACGATGGCGCCCGGCGTGCACACGGTCCTTCGAAAAATCCGCGAAACGAAGGGGGATCTGTTCGTCTCTGCACAAGGATTCCAGATCTTCAATTTCAGCCGCATACCTGCAACCTACACACAGAAAAGTGAAGACGATTGGGGGGTTAGGGATTAGGGGTTTGCCCTTAGGTCAAACCCCGGTTTTGGAATTAACCAAGAAATGAGAAATGTTGTAAATGTAAATGACTGTAATGTAAAACAAGTACTAGTACCTTGTTGTAAGGATGTTTGTATCCTTATATGCGAAGGTATAGATGTTGTTGTTTGTTGTATGTTGTATGTTGTAGCATGTGATCTCCTCTTCAATGGTTGAATCCTTGTCTTGAATGCAACACCTAGCCTTGAATGGAGACTTAGAATGATCAATTGTTTGAAGGAATGTTTGAATGCTTGAATGCTTGAATGCTTGAATGTTTGAGTATCATTTCCACGTCTTGTACACATATGTCCTTCCTTTTCCCAAATGGGAGAGGAAATGTAGTTTTTATACTTGCCAATTAGGGTTAAAAGACTAATTTTCCCGACCTTAGGCCGACCAGGAAATGTTATTTTCCAAATTGCAAACAAAAAGGCCAGAAGTCCCATAGGAGACTGGGCCCAAAATAGGGCCAGGGACCAGGGCGCTGGGCGCCATGGTCCTGGGGGACCAGGGCGCTGGGTGCCCTAGTCCTAAAGGACTAGGGCGTTGGGCGCCATGGTCCCATCTCCAGGGACAGCAGGGTGCAAGGAGGATCGGGCCAGGGTGCTGAAAAATGCAGTTTTTGATGTCATGAACAAGTTTCAAGGTCTCCATTCAGGTTCAGTGTTGCGTCGCCATCGTGAAGACCCAAATGTGGTCGAAATTGCAAGTGTCACAATTTTAGGATGCTACACTAACATCCTTAGGTTCAATCTTAGAGATCAAGAAATATTCTTCAACAATTCTTCTTCTAGTCATCACACCTTTATTCTTATCTCCTATGATCTAATTTTCTAAATGATTCAACCTTACATACCTGGGAGTCTTAGGATTTTCTTGATTTTCAGAGTCTTGACATCTTTCTTCTGCACTAGTAGTTGTACCTTCCTTCATTTTTTAGGCTTTTATGGAGCAGTCTGAATTTGATTCTAGGTCTACACTTGCTTTCCTTTATCTGAACTAACATCTTGATCATCTAAATCATATCCGCAAGATCTAATTTGTCTCTCATTTCTTTCATCAACCTTCACATTAGCACTTTCAACTATTTTTCTCAATCTCTTATTATAACACCGGTAGGCCTTGCTCTTAGTAGAATAACCATGAAAAATGCCTTCATCACATCTAGCATCAAACTTCTCTAAATCTTCATATCTTCTGATATAGCATTTACTACCAAAAATTCTGAAATGTCTGACTATAGGAACATGACCAAACCAAAACTCATAAGGAGTCTTACCAATATCACCTTTGATATGCACCTGATCAAAAGTATATACAACAGGTACTCACAACTTCTCTCCAATAGATATGCAGAACATTTCCTTCAATCATCATGGTTCTAGCAACTTCCTGAATTATTCCATTCGTCCTTTCCACAACACCATTCTGCTGAGGGGTTCTAGGTGCAGATAATTGTCTCTTTACTCCATGCTCTTCACAAAATACATTGAACTCACTAGAAGTGAATTCACCACCCCTGTCAGATCTGAAACACTTCAGCTTCAATCCTATCTCAGTCTCAACCATTGCTTTGAAAATATTGAACTTCTCTAATGCTTCAAACTTCTCCCTTAAGAAAGTAACCCACATCATCCTTGAATAGTCATCAATCAACAACATGAAATACGTGTCACCCTACAAGCTTCTCACTCTAGAAGGACCACACAAATCAGTACGCACAAGATCCAATAATCCATTAGAACTATTTTGTTTTCTTTTAAAAGTAACTCTTGTTTGCTTTCCTAATTGACATTCCTTGTAGATCAGATTAGAAGGCTTCACAAACTTAGGTAGATCTCTTATAGCTTGAGTAGTCCTTATCTTAACCATGCAATCAAAATTTACATGACACATCCTTCTATGCCATAACCAACTTTCATCAATATGAGAAATTAAACAACTTTTACCACCAACATTCGACTGAAATATATTACCTTTATTCTTTTTATCTGATGCAATCTCAATTCTGGAGCTACTCAAGATCTTACATTTTCCATTCTTGAATTGCAAATAATATCCCTTATCAACCAATTATCCAAAACTCAAAAGATTATTCTTTATATCTTCTACATATAATACATCATCAGTATTGTGCTTACCATCAAGAGAAATAGAACTTCTACCATGGATTATACTAGCTTTGTCATCACCAAATCTTGCTACACCGGCATCATACTTTTCCATACTCACAAACTTACTCTTATCACCTGTCATATGATGAGAGTAGCCACTGTCAATAACCCATTCATCTTTCTCTTCAACTTTAGTAGCCAAAGCTTTCTCCTCATTAATGTATCTAGTAGAATCAGTAGGCATTGGATCATCTTCCATGATAGTAATCAACACCCATTCATCTCCTAAATTTTCCTTATCAGATTCATCATCTATCACACCTTCATTAGCAACATAATAACATTTCTTTTGATATTTAGGCTTGTATGGTTTGGACTTAGGAACTCTTTTCGAACACCTTGAGGCAATATGTCCTATCTTATTGCAAGGAAAACATTTAAGAGGCAATTTTCTTACATACTTATCGGCTCCTTTAGGCAGTCTTCTGGCAATCAGGGCTTCAAGCTCCTCAATGCTCTCTTTCTTCTTCTTCAAGTTCTCTCATCTCCTTCTCATATCAGGACACCCTTGTTGAAATTTCTCCTAGATCATATTTCTGCTTCTCAAAAATAGTAGCTTTGAATGCAAATTTTGACTTAGGAAGAGATTCACCAAATTTGCTTAACTCAAAGGAAACAAGCTTGCCAATTAGCATGTCTCTAGTCACATTTGTCACATTATTGATCTCCTCAATAGTAGTAGCCTTGTGTTTGTAACCAGGAGGCAAGGATCTCAACACTTTAGCTACAATATCTGATTCTTTCAATACTCCATTGGCACATCAGATATTAAACACAAACTCATTCACTTTCTACATAAAAGAAGTAATGTTCTCATCTTCGCCCATCTTCAGCAATTCATACTTTCCCTTCAAGCTATGCAACATGGAAATATTCACATGGCTGTCACCTTCATACAAAGTCTCCAACTTCTTCCAGATCTCATGAGTAGTCTACAAATACATCACATTAGTCATCTTAGAATCAGTCAAGGAACTCGACAATGCTTCTTTTATCTCATCTGAAGTTGTAGGACCATTTGAAGGAACATTATACACATTCTTAGTAATCTTTGAGTAATCTTCACCAATGCATCTCAAGCGACATTCCATCTGGTTCTTCCAAAGAGTGTAATTCGTTCCATCAAATCTTGAACTATCCTTCTTGTAATCATAGGTTTCCATCATGGGTCACCTCAAGTGGTCAAGCTTCTTTCAGAGGATCTAGTTCTTATACCAATTGTTGGCAACAATCCAACAAACTGAGAGGGAGGGTGAATCATTTTGCTCACAAACATTAATCAACTCAAACACAATTTCAAATAAGATATTAAACAATGAAAGAACAAATCAACACCACATCAATAACACACATGACACCAAGATTTTTGACGTGGAAAACCTAGTTAAGGGAAAAAACATAGTGGGAACCTATCCATAATGAGATGATACCCTATTAGGAGTATATGAAATATTACAATGGGGAATGCACATGCATTTAGACATACTGCCTAGAGCTCACTTCTCAAATACAACAAAGGGCTACAACCCTGGGAAGGCTCATTGCCTTACAAAAACATTGAGATTACATTCAAAAGATCATGAACTAATAGAATAACGTCTCCTCATGCTCGGTTACAGTTTTTGTTAAGCACACAATCTGATCTGCTTTGCCATACTTCTTCACACTTCCAAAATTTTAAAATATTAGTTCACACACTTATTTGATCACACACATTCACATACACTTGCAGATACCACACAGATACATCTCTCATATGATTTGGCATATATTTATACAAATCATCAACCTATATTTCTAGGTTAGCTTAACACTCATCACAAACTAAAAATCTATAACCATACATGCTACAATATAACTTGTAGACCAAAATAATGTGGGCTAAGACATAGTGTGGACCTAACCCACCACCTCGAACAAGAAACAGCTTCAATAATTATGCCTCGAACATCTGCAACATGCCACAATCATCTGGTCGGCCAAGAACACCACACAACATGAACATACCAAGGAAATCATCAACAACGAGCACAACGATCAATGTCGACCATCAACATGGATAGGAAATGATCTAGAAACATCCACAAGCATCTTGAATTACCATAGAAATAACGGCAACATCACCACTTACTAGAATATTCATCATTATTATACCGAACCTCAAGAATATCAACTATACTAATTGTCAAATTGAAAGATTCACTTGCGGACCTCCAAATCATGAACCATCTGAATTTAGGACACATGAGAACATCCCAAACACTCTGTGAAAGCCGCAAACCAAGATATTACAACATGGAGAAATGTGGAGCAAAATCCAAAACATTGATAAACCTGAACAACTAAAAAACCAACCACAATACCAAATCTCATAACTCGATCAAATCACCATGCAGACGACTAAAACTTTAGCTGAATCAACTAGAGATACTTATCCAAAAACCTTTAATCTGCAACAACTCATCTGCAACACATTGGCCAAACTAACTCATATAATCTAACTTCAACACTGGAACACATAGAGGAATATGTTGACATCAATGAAAATATATCACTCAACAAACTTCTCAACAATATCCAATAGTTTCATTGTTTAGGCATTTAATTTTTCATTATTTCCTTTATTCCATTTTGGGGAACATTTGCAAACATTTTCATGTCATAAAATTTTCTTGTAGGACTACCAAAGAGGGGTGCATTTGCAAATAATTTTATATTGCAATGAATCATGTGTCTTCTCTTAGTTAGAGAACACTTCAACTTCATAAGTGAATGAACCTCTGTATTCTGTATTTGGCACATTTGTGCATGTGAGCAAACCTATTGCTAACACAAGCTATCCTCTCCCTTGGCTTTCATGGTCCTAGGTGTAAGAGAAAAGTGTTAGCGATGGTCGATTTACTTTTTTTTTAGGTAGAAGGGTCAACCTCTCGACTAGCCGATAAGGCCTGGGTGAGACAGAACAACCCAAGCGGTACGGTCTGCTATATAAATATTCATGATTTTGGTGAAAGCCATAATCAACTAGTGTCATTGTGTTATGCCAATGGTTTCCCTCAGTATCTACATGCAAACGCCTTCATGGTCTTGAGGAAAGTCAAAATTCCTTGTTGCTTGTGTGGCAAATGTGTAAAAACCTATGTTCTATAGGCTTGGATATCTCTTAAATGAGTTAGTCACCGCATATATAACCACTAGATTTTCCCCAAAAGTTCCTGCACTATGAACCAAATTTGTTTTAGTTGCCAGAAAATCTTCTATTTGTTGGCATAGGAGGTCAGACCTTTGAAGTCGCCAACAACCTCATAGTTCATTATTGAGATATCAAATTCCTTGAGATCTTTAGGTATTTAGGAATTCAAAGTCTAGTGTACTTGAGAAGTGTGTGCCATGGAGGGGACCCAGTGTCACTAGAATTTTATGATATCTAATGTGAATAAGTGCGGCTATGGATTAATTTTCAAAGTGGGATCCAACAAGTAATGTCCTTTGCTAGCCTAGGAAGTACATGATTGCTAATGCATTTATCATACTTGCATTCTTGTTGTGTTTGTGTCACAAACAATATTTTACCAAAGAGCAAGTAAAAAATTAGTCACTTGAAGTCCAAACTTGTTGTCCATCAAATTCCCAAACTTGCATCTTCATAATCGCTATCCTAGTCCTAGCATAGTCGCCATTATCATCCAAATTTGCATCATCATAATCATCTTTTTTCATCCATTGTCATTGCCACTAGAGTCATGTTGTCATTACCTTCTTCCTAAGTCAATCAATCCAAACATCAAACATAAAAAAAAAAACATCAAATTTCATCCTCTTTCCAACTTCCTCAAAGTCAGTCCTTATCCTAGTTTGAGCTATATTCTATTGTCCATTTTAATCTTTCATCTCTCCAACTCATAAACTAATCATTATGTTAAAATTTTACTATGATGAGTTTGGTCGTCCTTCATTTTCTTCTACTTCATCCCATTTTGTTGATGATGACAATCTTTTTGATCAAGATGAATATGAAATTGATTCTCTCATCCTTAGAAATCTTGGGCCAAGTGTTAGATACCCAAATCCATATATTCATCCTAGCTACCCTACCATTCCTCCATGCACATCCAATCATAATCATTATCACACCTTTGAAAAGTGAAATCCATTATGTCTTCCACCCACAAATCCCTCATATGCAACACCCATACATCCATCTTCTCCCATGATCCTATCCCAACCTCCATCTTTTCATAACAACACTACCACTTACATCCATAATCCAAATCCACCATCTCATCATGCCCAAATCCATTACACAATTCATAATCCTAATCCCCCATCCTACCTCAATCCTCCATCTAATCATAATCCTCCATCCTACCTCAATCTTTCATCCAATGCTAATACTCCATCCTATTTCAATCCTCCATCCAATCCTAATCCCCCATCTGACCTCAATCCTCCATCCAATCCTGATCCTCCATCCTATCTCAATCCTCCATCCTACCTCAATCCTCCATCCTATCTCAATCCTCCATATAATCCTAATCCTCCATCCTACCTCAATCCTCCATCCTATCTCAATCCTCCATCCAATCCTAATCCTCCATCCTACCTCAATCTTCCATCCAATCCTAATCCACCATCCTACCTCAATCCTCCATCCAATCCTAATCCTCCATCATACCTCAATCCTCCATCCAATCCTAATCCACCATCCTACCTCAACCCTCCATCCTATCTCAATCCTCCACCCAATCCTAATCCTCCATCCTACCTCAATCATCCATCTAATACTAATCCTCCATCCTACCTCAAGCCTCCATCCAATCCCGATCCTTCATCCTATCTCAACCCACCATCCACTTCATCCTACCTCAATCCACCATCTTCCACTCCATCATACACCAAAAGACATTCATCCACCCTATCCTACCCTAATCCACTATTGTCCATTCCATCTTATCTTCACCCACCATCCATTCCATCCTACCTTAATCCACCATCTCCCACTCCATCTTATCTTAATCCACCACCCTTCATACCCTCCTCCATTTTTGCAACTTCCCTTCCACCTCCCATACTTGTCATTCCTCTCCCACCTCCTAACACAACCTAAAAACTCCCATCCATTAAGACCATGCAACCACAATCCCCATCACCTAATCCTACCATCATTCAAATTCAATCCAATGAACGTCCCATCCTTCCATCCACTTCCTCTACTCTTGTTGAAGAACCTCCCATCCTTCCATCCACTCCATCTACCCCAGTTGATGAATCTCCCATCCTTCCATCCACTCCATCTACCCTAGTTGAATAATCTCCCATCATTCCATCCACTCTATCAACCCTAGTTGAAGAACCTCCCATACTTCCATCCACTCCATCTACCCTAGTTGATGAGCTTCCTATCGTTTCATCCACTCCATCTACTCCAATTCATGAATCTCTCATCCTTCCATCCACTCTGTCAAACATAGCTGAAGAACCTCCCATACTTCCATCCACTCCATCTACCCCAATTGATGAACCTCATATCCTTCCATTCACTCCATCTACCCCAATTGATGATGATAGTTCTGATACTAAATGTAAGTACAGATCCAATAGCCAATAAGATGAGAGGGGGGGAGTGAATCATACAAACTTAATCTTTCATAAAAACATCAGATTCAACCTTGGTAACATATATTTCAATAATATAACCAAAACTGTTAAACATGCAAACTCAAAAGCATATAAACATCATAAACCTCATAACACTAGATTTAACGTGGAAACCCAAATAGGGAAAAACCACTGTGGGATTTCGGACCCACTAAGAAATATACTCTTCTAGAGTATCCTCGGTTAAAAGGAAATCCTGTTAAAGATTACAAACACATTGCTAGATGTGACCCGGTTAAGGGACTTCCCTCAGATCTGTTAGGATCTTCACTTTGTTAGAAGTGACCTTGTTAAAGGATTTCAAACACTCAATCAAAATGTCACCTTGCTAGAGGGTTTTACAAATAAGACTGTTAAGTCCACTCAGTTAAGAGATTTTCTGTCACTTTCACAAAATAACAGTAATAAAATCTATCTGGAACTTCACATCTAAAATGCTAAAGTAGATTCTTATTTGTTCAATACAATCTAGACATAGAACTAATCTTGTCTATCTGCTGAGCTTCTATACTCTGTTATTCAAACAGGTCTTCAAGCTTCTGTGCTCGGTAATCACTATGTAGCATCCCTGTGCATACACTTTCCCGCATACATTGTTTATCAATAGTTTCCTATTTATAAACAATTAGGTAACCGCTTAATCTCCTTGATCACATTTCTCATGATCAATCATAGCCATCAGATCTTCGATCTTGTCCAGGTTCAATGCATCTTTCGATCTGAAAATGTTTTACCTCGCCTAGGAACTTGCATATATTTCTTGGAACTTGTGCCAGGGTATTGCGGTTCAATCTACGCTGTAGATCTTCATGCCGACTTTCTATTGCCTTAGATTCATTAAAAAACTATATTAATGGCATACCAATCATTCAATCAGTTCCATCTCATCAGCTTCCTTCATTAAATAATGCATGCAAACATTTAATGCATTTTGTTATAGCTCGGTTACAACTCGGTAACAACTCGGTAAATACTAAACTTCACTCGGTAGACATTCCGCCTTCATTAACTGATAGCGATAACCTTAGGGTTTACCGACTAGGTTCTTTGCTTGATAACATAGTATAGTATTAACCTTTACAATTTACAACATATGTATGATGTTAAAACAATCTAAAACATCATGATCTCATCATTGTCCGACTCGGTAATAGTTGCCCATTGAATACCTTATTCATCCCCTTATTCATCATATTCTTTCCTATGTCTTTTACCAACATCTTTATAATCTTCAAATCATACTTCTCAAGATATGGCAACATCATACTGAATTAGAAAATCAATTTCTTGACATCAATGACAAAATAATAATATCAAGACAATAAACATCCTTAATCAGTTATATCCATAATCATCAACAACCTTATGAATATCCTTATGAAATGCCAACAATCTTTCATTTATCTGTTATAATGTAATATTGCCAACAGATGAATCTCCCATCCTTCCATCTACACCAATCCCATCATGCCAAGATCTTATTTGAGAGCACGTTGACATATTTATTAATCCAAATCAAGATCTTTCCATTTCACCGCATCTAAAGAGCCCTTATCATCCCCTCATCCCAGTGTAGGGGCACTTAGCAAATTTTGGTAACTTTGTTTCCAGGATGTTGGAATCATGTTTTTAGTTTTTTAATAAGGCCAAGAGGCCATTGAGTGTGTGCTCAAATGATTGTAAGGGCCCTAAGAGTCTTTGTTTAGCCAATGTTGGCATATGAACTCTTAAGGGTGCCAGGTAGAGCACTTAATAGGATAAGTCCTTTGTGAGTAATGTAGGTTGGTTGATGTTGTTTTGAGATTGTTAAGGTCATAGGAGTCATTTGAAAATAACCAAGTTTGGGTTTGAGCAAAGTTGCTCACCTATGCAATTAATTGTCAACATTTTCATACACCAACGACTAGTTGGTTGTCAAAGTTGGTTATGAGTGTGTATAACTACTCCAAGGCCAGTATAAAGACTGATGATAAATGGTTGTTATTTTTGTTGTTTTTGAAGATCTAAAAGCAAATAAACAAGTTTTGGTTTCCCATTGGGTGTGTTCTATCGAGTTTTTGTTGTTCTTTGCAAGTTTGCATGACTTATATAGATTGACACTTCCAAAATAGGGAAATGGATTGGTATCCTGGTGTCTTACCTTCATTTTTTTTTTGATTTGGAGTCTTGACATGTTGTAGTTTGTGAATAAACTTCATTTTGTTGTAAGCGGGTCCAAGAGCCCTAAAAACTAGGGTTTTGAGATCAAAATGGCTCCAACATAACGTTCCATGGTGGATATCCTCTCTAAAACCTAGTGGAATGTTAGGTTGTAATGTAATCTATGTTTTGTTTTTGGTTTTGAGATAGGGGAAGTTGAACCAAAGATTTTTCACCATACCCTAAGCTTGGCACGTTGAGTTGGCAAGCATTAGGAATCATGGATAACATGCCCTAATTGGGTGAGTCTGGTGGGTGAAGGTGAAGTATGATTGGTTTGGAATTAAATATGGAAGTAAAAACATTAAATAAACATTAGTTCATAAGGGAAATCAGACGGGTGAAGGAGTTTTGACCAATCCCTACTTTCTAGGCCTAGGAAGGGGAAATTAAGCTTAATTAACTGGTAAGGGTTAGATATGTTAATGAAAAATCCTACCTCTAGTTGTGAGATATTATATGTAAACCCCAAAAGGGTGTTTGGAATGTAAAAGAGTTCATAGGTTTGTTAAGGAATTTTAGTAGATAAATCTAGAATACCCCACTGAATGGGCTACTGGAATTAGGTCTCTGGTTAGGCCTAAAAGTGCAGTTTGTTTGTAAAACACCAAATCGGTAAGTGTAAAAGATCTTGAGTAAGGAATAGGGTTGCTAATCCTTCCAAAATCATCCATCCTAATATTTTTAGTGTGGGGAATGAAGATCCTGTGGTAGAGGGGTTGAACTCTTCGGTTGAGTGTGAAAGGGAGTGGGAAAACAAGGTCTCCTAACCAAGAAAATGGAACTCACAAAACAACAAGTGCTTATCCTGTCCTAAGGACCTTGGGAAGGTCAGAGAGGTTGAGTCTTGCAGACCCTTGTAGGGTGTGAAGTTTAGAATCATTGGATGGTTCTTGTGTAGCTTGTAGGAGATACCTAGACAAGGTAGCACAAATAGGTGAGAGTCAATTCATTCTACATAAGAATGGTATCAGAGCCAATTGATTGAACAAAGTGGTGTATGTCAGAAGCCAAAAACATGCCACCAAAGGAAATGAACCAAGAGGCCATTAGGAAGTTGGTCCAAGAAATGCTTAGTGAATCCCAGGAGAAAGAAACCAAGAAAGGCAAGGGAAAGGTCACTGAATGGGGTGATGAAACTAATGATGAAGATGGAGATGTGATAGGAGTCATAACATAGAAGAAGGAGTTGGACAAAGATCAGAAAATCTTCTTGGATGCCCTCAAGTCACTCAATAAAGACAACATGGAAGGTTTACCTATCTATAATGGAAGCCTAAATGGAGAAGAGTTATTAGATTGGATAGAAGTCTTGAGGAATAATTTTGAATATACAGAGTTTGCAGAAGAAAAGAGGGTCAATTTGGCCAAGTCAAGATTGAAGGGATCAACCCTAGTGTGGTGGAACATGATGCAAGAAGAAAGAGAACAAAACTAGAGGAAGGAGATCACTTCTTGGGAGAGAATGAAGATCAAGATTTAAATTCAATTCCTACCTATAGATTATGAGGTGCAAATGCACAAGAAGTTGCAAAATTTGAAACAATGAGAAATGGATGTGAGTACCTATACAGAGGAGTTCAACAAACTTACCCTAAGAGCTAGGAAGAAAGAGGAAGTAGTAGAGAAGGTTGCAAGTTACTTAAATGGCTCTAGACAAAACATTCAAGATGAGATTAGCATGATAGCACCTGACACAATCCATAAATTCTTTCAGTTAGCTTTGAGAGAAGAGGATAAGATCAAAAGGAAAGGTGAATATAATCAAAGGGGCAGAGGTGGCAGAGGTTTCCAAGGAAGAGGCACCTTTGGAAGGGGCTATAATCCAAACA
Source organism: Cryptomeria japonica (assembly GCF_030272615.1). Taxonomy (NCBI): domain Eukaryota; kingdom Viridiplantae; phylum Streptophyta; class Pinopsida; order Cupressales; family Cupressaceae; genus Cryptomeria; species Cryptomeria japonica. Next base: position 282,406,392 of record NC_081405.1, read on the forward strand.
AGAATGATGAAAACAATCAATTAGAGAATGGTGGTGATAATCCTAACAAAGGAGGACAGTTTAGAGGCAACTCTAGAGGAAGAAATAGCTATAGAGGTAGATTTGGAAATTCAGGAAGAGGAACCACAATCTTCACTGGAAAATGCTACCATTGTCATCAAGTGGGGCATACCATGAGCCGGTGTCCTAAAAAGACTTCAAGTTCTCACATGGGAGACATGAGAACTCAGTTAGTGCAAGAGGAGGATTTTCAAAGTGTTACCTCACCAATCAGCAAGGCAGGACCAATCCTAGATAGAGAGAATCTGATACTAAGAAGGACCTTGTTGAAGGTACCACAGTCCAAAGAACCTAGACAAAGGAAGACACTTTTCAAAACCACTTGTAGATCTCATGGTAAAATTTGTAAAGTTATAGTGGATTCAGTGTCCACTTAGAACATTGTAGCAGTTGAGATGGTAGACAAAGTAAAATTGAAAAGGTTGCCACATACCACCCCCTATAAGGTATCTTGGTTGAGTAAAGGTCAGCATGTTCTTGTAGATGAGCAAACTTGGGTATATTTTGAATTAGGAGACTACAAGGATAGTGTTCTATGTGACATATTACCCATGGATGCATGTCACTTGTTGTTGGGATGCCCTTGAAAGTATGATGTCAAATCCATACATGATGGGGAGAAGAATTCCTATGTTATCACCAAGGAGGGTAGAAATTTTCAAATGGATCCCTCGATTGATTAGGGTGAAGAAAGACATATTGGATCAAGTGTTATGTTTCTTGGTGGGAAAGAGTTCTTGAAATTTTTGAAGCATGAAGAGAACCAAGGATGTGCTCTCATAGTGAAACCCAAAGAAGAGACAAAGATTGAAACCAAACCGGTGATACCTCAAGAGGTGTAGACCTTACTAGACCGGTACAAAGACATAGTTGTCAATGAGATTTCAGATGCCTTACCCCCTGTGAGAGATGTTAACCATTAGATAGACCTCATACCTAGTTCAACTTTACCAAACAAAGCTACTTACAAAATGACACCTACTCAAAATGAGGAAATAGCAAAGTAAGTGCAGGAATTGCTAGATAACGGGTTGATAAAGAAGAGTTTAAGTCCATGTGCAGTTCCTACTATTTTGGCACGTAAGAAAGATGGCAAGTGGAGGATGTGCACTAATTCAAGGGCCATAAAAAAAAATCATAATTAGATACTGGTTTCCAATGCCAAGGATTGAGGATCTAATGGACTACCTAGGTGGAGCTTGCTATTTTTCTAAAGTGGATTTGAAATCAAGTTATCATCAAATTAGGATCAGTCTTGGTGATGAATGGAAGACAACCTTTAAAAAAAATGAGGGGCTCTATGAATGGTTGGTGATGCCCTTTGGGCTCACAAATGCACCTAGCACCTTCATGAGACTCATGAATGAAGTTCTTGCAGAGTTCATTGGTAAGTTTGTCATTGTTTATCTTGATAACATTCTAATTTATAGTAGGTCAAAGGAGGAGCATATCAAACATTTGAATCAATTTTTGAGAAATCTACATCAAGAAAAGTTGATGATCAACTTGGATAAATGTGAGTTTTTTAAAAATGAATTGGTGTATCTTAGTTTTGTAGTTTCTCAAGGTTGTTTAAAAATGGATCCATCAAAAGTGGAAGCAATAGTGAATTGGCCTACTCCTAAGTCAATAGGAGATGTAAGAAGTTTCCATGGTTTGGCTTCTTTTTATAGGAAATTCATTAGAGGTTTTAGCCATGTGTGTGCACCTATCTTGAAAACCATCAAAGGTGGGATAAAATGTCAGTTTAAGTGGACTAGTGCAACAGACAAGGGGTTTGAGATGTTAAAACAAAAGGTAGCAGAACTCCCTTACCTTAGGATCCTTGATTTCAATCATCTCTTCACTATGGAGTGTGATGCTAACAAGTTGGCTATAGGGGCCGTTTTGAGCCAAGAAGGTCACCCGGTTGCATTTTTCTCTGAGAAGCTCAATGAAGCAAAAGAAAAGTATTCTACCTATGATATAGAGTTATATTCCATGGTGCAAGAACTCAAGAAGTGATGGCATTATTTGTTACCTAAAGAGTTCATAGTCTACACTGATAATCATGCACCTAGTTTTTTGAATGGGTGGGAGAAATTGAATCAAAGACACCTCAAGTGGGTTGAGTATTTGCAAGCCTACACCTTTTCCATCAAGCACAGGAAAGGAGTCACCAATAAGGTAGCAAATGCCTTAAGTAGAAAGGTACTAACCATCCAAGAAGTGCAGCTACAAAGTGTGGGATTAAATAACCTCAAAGGCCTCTATTAAGGTGACAAATATTTTGGTGAAGCATATGATGTTTTCTCAAAGTTTGCTAATGCTTGTCATGTTGCCTATTAAGATTTTATGTTGCAGGAAGGCTTATTGTTTAAAGGAAACCTACTTTGCATACCACAGTGCTCTATGAGAGATAATATCATCAAGAGGAAGCATCAAGGCAGTCTAAATGGACATTTTGGTCTTGACAAGACCTTACAATAGGTTGGTAAGTTCTACCATTGGCCTAAACTACAGTCAAATGTTAGAAGAATTGTGGAGAAATGTGCTATTTGTCAAAGGGCTAGGGGTACCTCCAACAATGTAGGTTTATATCAGCCTCTTTCCATACCAACAAGGCCATGGGAGTGTGTGAGTATGGACTTTGTTCTTGGTTTACCTAGAACTCCAAGAGGATATAACAGTGTCTATGTCATAGTGGATAGATTCAGCAAGATGGCATACTTTGTGCCTTTAAAATGCATTAATAATGCCTCCTACATAGCAAGGTTGTTCTTCAAAGAGATTGTGAGGATCCATGGTTTGCCTCTTAGCATTGTGAGTGATAGAGATACAAAATTTGTGAGCCACTTTTGGCGAACCTTGTGGAATAAAATCGGTACTAACCTTTATTTTTCATTTGCATACCATCCATAATTTGATGGTCAAACTAAAGTAGTAAATAGGTCCTTGGGTAATTTACTGAGATGTCTCACCAAACAACATGGTCAAGCTTAGGATCTAGTATTGGGACAAGCAGAGTATGCCTACAATGACTCTGTCAATAGAAGCATAGGCTGGAGTCCATTTGAGATTGTATATGGATGTCATCCAAGGGGTATCTTAGAACTCAGAGACCTTAGTTCCATGGGCAATAAGAGTGCTCAAGGTATAAAGGAACTCAGTCAACTACAAATCAAGAAGAGTCTACTTCTACTAAAGATGTAGATTGGGTACAAGACCTACCTCCAAGCCAACCGGTGACATTGGATTGCATTTTGGATTCCAAGATTGTCAAAAGGACTAGGAAAGGAGTCTATAGAGACTACTTGATTAAATGGACAAGTCTCCCCACATTTGAAGCTACATGGATGTCTGAAGGAGATATACTACAACATGAAACCATTGTTCAAGCCCTATCCACTCAATTGACTTGAGTTCTTCCTACCCCGGGAGTATTGTGTAGGGGCACTTAGCAAATTTTGGTAACTTTGTTTCCAGGATGTTGGAATCATGTTTTTAGTTTTTTAATAAGGCGAAGAGGCCATTGAGTTTGTGCTCAAATGATTGTAAGGGCCCTAAGAGTCTTTGTTTGGCCAATGTTGGCATATGAACTCTTAAGGGTGCCAGGTAGAGCACTTAATAGGATAAGTTGTTTGTGAGTAATTTAGGTTAGTTGATGTTGTTTTGAGATTGTTAAGGTCATAGGAGTCATTTGAAAATGACTAAGTTTGGGTTTGAGAAAAGTTTCTCACCTATGCAACAAATTGCAAAAGTTGCAAAAGTTGCTCATAGCAACTTTTCAACATTTTCATACACCAACGGCTAGTTGGTTGTCACAGTTGGTTATGAGCATGTGTAACTACTCCAAGTCCAATATAAGGCTTGGAAATACTAATGATAAACAGTTTTTGTTGTTGTTGTTGAAGATCTGAAAGCAAATAAACAAGTTTTGGTTTCCCATTGGGTGTGTTCTACCAAGATTTTGTTGTTCTTTGCAAGTTTGTACAACCTGTACGGATTGACACTTCCAAAATAGGGAAATCGATTATTATCATGGTGTCTTACCTTTATTTTTTATTTTATTTGGAGTCTTGAAGTGTTTTAGTTTGTGAATAAACTTCATTTTGTTGCAGGCGGGTCCAAGAGCCCTAAAAACCAGGGTTTTGAGACCAAAATGGCTCCAACCTAACATTCCATAGTGGATATATTCTCTGAAACCTAGTGGAATGATAGGTTGTAATTTATTCTGTGTTTTCTTTTTGGTTTTGAGATAGGGGAAGTTGAACCAAAGATTTGTCACCATACCCTAAGCTTGGCACGTTGAGTTGGCAAGCATTAGGAATCATGGATAACATGCCCTAATTGGGTGAGTCCGGTGGGTAGAGGTGAAGTATGATTGGTTTGGAATTCCATATGGAAGTATAGAAATTAAATCAATATCGGTTCACAAGGGAAATCGGACTGGTGAAGGAGTTTTGACCAGTCCCTACATTCTAGGCCTAGGAAGGGGCAATTAGGCCTAATTAATTGGTAAGGGTTAGATATGTCTAATGACAAAGCCCACCTCCGGTTGTGAGATATTATATGTTAACCCAAAAAGAGTGTCTGGAGTGTAAAATATTTCATAGGGTTGTTAAGTAATTTTAGTAGATAAATCCAAAATACCTTGCTGACTGGGCTACTGGAATTACGTGTTCAGGTACGTCTAAAAGTGCAGTTTGTTTGTAAAATACCAAACTGGTAAGTGTCAAAGCTCTTGAGTAAGGAATAGGGTTTGGAATCCTTCCAAAATCATCCATCCTAATGTGTGTAGTGTGGGGAATGAAGATCATGTGGTAGAGGGGTTGAACTCTTCGATTGAGTGTGAAAGAGAGTGGGAAAACTAGGTCTCCAAAACAAGAAAATGAAACTCGCAAAACAACAAGTGCTTATCCTAGCCTAAGGACCTTGGTAAGGTTGGAGAGGGTAAGTCTTGCAGACCCTCGAAGGGTGTGAGGTGTAGAATCATTGGATGGTTCTTGTGTATCTTGGAGGAGATACCTAGACAAGGTAGCACAAATAGGTGAGAGTCAATTCACTCTACATCATATCCAAGTCAAGAGCCTCTTGTCTCATATACTCTACTTCTTGATCCCTTATTGCCTCCCATACAAACAATCCCATCAGCATCTCTCTATCCCCTTGGTTCGCTTACATTCATCCATGGCAGTTCACTTGCAGCAGAACAACACCTCATGTTCACCACCCATCCTTCTCCATTTGACAAAGGACTCACATCTTGATACCCTGAAAATAGGTATCTTGTTTTAGATAAGATACTAAAAAAATGAACTATCAAGGAAAAGCCTTAGGCCTACATGAGCAAGGTATTTTGGAGCCCATCCATGTCAAATCACATCCAAGGTCTCACAGTCTTGGTTATATATCCTTAGACAATTCATCCAAAAATGTTGGTACAACTAATAAAAAATCCAAGTATGTTTCCAAACCTACCATCCCATCTTCCCATTGTTACTCCAAATAATTTACTGACATCCCCCCACCTCCATCATATAAAGCTAGAACAACCATTCATCTCCCTCCTTCATCCTTTAAATCTATTTTGGGTCCCTATATCACAAATTCTACCATCACATATCCCCCACATGCTAAATCCATTTTGGGCCCTTATATTCCAAAACCCCATCCTCCATCTTTCCCTACTCATCCCCCCATACACAAATCCCATATCTCCATCACCCATCATAAACATCCTGCTTCTTTAATTCCCAATCAGGATCAACAAAGGAAAATATCCCCACATTCCATCTAACATCCTACATCTATCACTCCATCCATATTATGTCCATCTCCTACACCTTTGCACACTCCTTCCAAGGCTACTGGCAACAGTTTGGATGCGAAATCACAAATTCATAAAACTAAACATCCACAACAATATAAATATGACCAGGTGACTCAAAAAGACATGCTCAAACAAAACAATATCTGATAAAATAATGCAATAAATACAAAAGGTCACAAAGGCCCACTAAAGAAAAAGAAAAACTAATGTGGATCCCGAAGAAAAATGAAGTATTGCATCAAAAAGAAAAATATTCAATGGCATCCCACATTGCTAGTCCACAAGCTAAACATCATTTCCCTCCATCTCCTAAATCTATTTTGGGTCCCTATGTCCCAAAGCTACCTATCAATACTCTATTATATCCACATGCTCCCTCCATTTCTCCTCCACTCATCCCACATCCCCCACAACATGTGCCAATGTTGGTCCTGACAACATCCTCCCATCATAGTCACTTTCCATCATTCCATCCAACCAATTTCCACCACCATATCCATTACATCCCTTATATCTCCCATCAAATCAATCTAATCCAAGCCTTTGCATAATCCACTCATTCCTAATATAGTTGTACCAACATCCAATGATTACTCCAAATGGGCTCCTATTACCTCGATATGAAACTTTATGCTTGAGTCCTCCATCCATCTCCCTTTTCACCTATCTTCCAAATCCATTTATCCTCATCCATCTCCATCCATAAATTTCCTCTCAAAAATTGAAAAATCCAAAAAAAGAAAAAAATTAAAAAATAAGGAAAAAAATAAAAAAGATAAAGAAAATAAAGTAAAGAGAAAAGTTCATCCAACGGTGAAAACTTGGAAAACAAATGCCTTGGATAAGTACCATGATGAAAACCTGGTAAACAGGTGTCATGTGTAATTCTCTTCATCTTTTTTCTCTCTACACTTGGGAACAATTTCTTTTAGCCATCCATCCATCACCTCCTCCATCTCATCTACCTACCATACCCATTGTATCTTATCCATTTCACTTACTCGCTCCTCCTTTGGATCTTGATAAAAAGAAAAGGCCATCATGTATACATGCTTTGGATAGCTCTTGGCATCCATTTTCCCATCATAATTTTTCCTCCATTATCCTTCCTATCCACCCATCCTTCCTCCCATCCATATAATCCTTCTGCATACATTCATAGTCCTTATCCACCCACCACTCTATCTTCCATTCACTTCCCTCAACTTCCTATCATCGTATCATTCCTCCTATCATATCCCTACTAGTGCCTCGTTAGACATGAAATATCTTTAAAGGGGCATCTTGTCCCTTTGTGGCATAGTCCTTGGATACCCTATCACACTCACCATCCATTTACTAATCCATCAATCCACCAATCCTTATCTCCCAGTTCCTCCATCCCTTCATCCATAACTTGATCCTCTCCCAATCCTTATCTACCTCCATCCCTTCATCCCTCATCCTTTCATCCCCCATCCACATCCATAATGCTTCCATCTCCAACGCCTTTTCATCCTATCATCCATTTCTCAATCCTTCCCATCATATCATTTTATCACCTCTTATGTCCCTTTTCATTGGTATCTAGCTCTAGGCTACCCCCATGCAATCCAATGCCATCCATTTTCTCCTTACAATCCACCATTGCAGGTAAATCCTATCCATCTCCTTTAGCTATCCAAAAGAAAACACCAAATCAAATCATCTAGTCACATCCATGCTCTTATTCTCAGCCTTTTTGCAAGCCTTGATCACAATAAACTCAACCTAGCAACAAGGGAAAAAAGAATGAAACCTAGTTGAAAAGGGAGAAGGCCAAATCCTTTCACAGGCACAAGGGTTTTAACAAGGCTCCCTTAACATTCAACAAATACCAAGGGTTTTTCCAGGCCCCCATAACCTGAACATTGAGAATGATCAAAGATCTCAAAGTAACAAACACCAGATTCTTTCTGATTAGCATACAAACACAATCTGGGACCAAAGGGTTTTGAAAGGATCTCCAAACCTTTGAGAGTGGGTTTGATAAGGCTCCCACAACCTAACTAGAAGAAGATAGAAACAATGCCATCAATAGCTCCTTTGCAACCAAACAGCTAAGTATCATTAGCCCCCAACAACACTTCTAAGCAAAAATTATAGCATCCAACTCCACCTCAATAGGAGACAACTCACCTCCAACCACATCCATCTCCCCCTCCATAGAAGATAGGACCACCTCAATTTGAACAACCAGAGTAACCCCAAGATGTTGAAAATGAAGCACATCGAGCAAAGCCATGGAGCCAAGACAGAGGGGGGAAGAAAAACCCTCAACATGAAGAGACCTGGGAATCAAAAGAAATGGACATGAAAGACGAGTCCCTATCAACAGAATAAACAAGGGTTTTAAAAAGGCTCCCTTAACCTTCCTCTGAAATAAAAGCACAAGGGTTTTCACAAATATCCCATAAACAATATTAACCACCCCATGAGGTTTTAACAAGCTCCCCAAACCAAAAGCACTGGGTTTTAGCATGGCTTCCAAAACCATAAGAATAAAACAACAAAGCCTCCAGCCATACGCAAGAGAGCAGAGGACAAGTGGAAACTACTGAGACCTCAACAACTCCCAAACCAACATGAGAATAAATCTCCATCTCCAAAGGAAAACAACCTCCTTGAACAACTCCCTGCAACAAATCAAAGGTAAATAGGCAAAACACATTTCCACCTCTATAGGAGATGGGGTCACCTCAGAAGACAAAGTCATGGATAATCCTTGATAAGGAAAGCAGAGAAGGTACCTAGGGAAGCAAAAAAAGGAAAGGCCACCAACAACAAACAAAAAAAGAAGCTGAACCCCTCTGAAATCTCTATCGATCCGCACTCCTGTAAAATCCAGAGGCCTGGGCAAGAAGAATCAGAGAACGGTGAGTGAAAAAGACAACCCAAAACAGGTGTGCAATGCAGTCTCACCTGCATAGCTTCTCTCACCAATCGTAAGAGACCCAGTCCTCAAGACACATGAGGAGGGAAAACACAACCACCCTCCACTGCAACCATACTCCATCGAATCTGCAACCACAGGCGTGAGAACTGACTCCAGACACTCCCGAGCTCACTCCATCGCAGTGTACAAGAACTCCTATCAAACAACACCAAGGAGGAGGAAGCCAAATCCTTCCCATCTCCACCATCTGCATCTTCTGCATCATTTGCATTGTCCTCTCCCTCTGAAACCCTACTCCGACCCGCAACCGCTACCGTTCCCACTCACACTCAACATTTCAAATTAGTTTGGTTTTAATTGTTAGTCAATAAACTTGGATGTGTTTTGAAAGTGGTAAAAGTTTATAATGAACTATAGAATAGTTTCTTTAAATTTTAGTGAACATAATTATGAAATCTTACCTAAAAAGGTCTTTTAGAAAAGACTAGTTTTTGGTGCAACTTCAGTTGATGAGGTTTCAAGCAAGTGTAGAGGTTGCTTAAACTAATTGATTTTTTTTGTTTTTGAGATTGTTGTGAACCTTAGAAATTAGTGTTTTGAAGTCTTGCTACAAAAAAGGTAACCATTTACTTTGGTTTCTTGTCCTTGGTTGCATTAAAATATAATGATAAAAATTAAATATATGTTTCGTTTAATTAAGGTATCAAAAACATAGTAAGCAATTTACAAGTATACTTCTCTATGAAATTATCTTGTGTATTCTTATAGTAGTTTAAATGTTCATCAATTTGGGGGCAATATGTAATAAGGAAATTGAGCTATGTTATAATTTGCTACTTAATATAGATCAATATTCTTTTGACTATCTATAAATATTTTAATTTACATGTTGACTAGTTGTTTTACTTTGATATGCATATGCCTAGTAGTTCGCACACACACAAAAATAGAGGAAAAATATAATGCCAAAAATGGCACACACATGCCCTCTTCCCTTATGCTTTTGGCCTTCTTTGAACTACATCTATAAAATTAACTCACAATATTTTATATCTAGTCTCATCCACCATTATCCCCAAATATTCATTGCTAATTGCTAAACCTATTATCCAATTTGTTAATGGAACCCTAATTACTTTTTTAGTCATGGATTTGAACCCTTTACTTTTGAAATTAAAATTTTAAATTTCTCACCTCATGAAACCCTAATTATTTTTGTGCTTTGTGATTGCATTTTTATGGGCATTCAAGTCAATTTATTTGAAATCATCTAAAAGTCATCAAAGAGAATGCTAGAGATTTATCGATAGAATATTCATGAGAAAATTTTAGTAGCATTTATCAGAAAATTATCAAGATACACCATCTTAGGTCTATTGCACATGCTTGTTAACTTTGAGACTTTTTCTTAGAGTTATAACCCCTTCTATAGTGGATCTAATTAAGGAGAACATGACCTTTGCAATTCAATAAATTTTCCAAAGGTGTTTGTCAACACTGCTAGTCATTGCATATATTTAGACATCAAAGATCATGACAAGGCGAGTTCAAACAAAACACATTTATCCAAATTAAATATGTGAATTACGAGATTAATCTATGCATCAACTCAGATATGTACTCATAGAAATTAATTTTTAATTATAAGATCTTCATCTAAATCAACCCATTTTTTTAGATGGAATTAGTTTTCCATTTTGGTTAAAACTGTGTCAGTTTATTAAATGATCAACATTTTGATTCACACTCAGTGATTCAGTTTATTTGATCGACATTTCGAATCACACTCAGTGATTCATCATCAAAAGTTTATTTGATCAACATTTTGAATCACACTCAATGATTTAGTTTATTTGACCGTCATTTCGAATCACACTCAATGATTCAGTTTATTTGACCGACATTTCGAATCACACTCAGTGATTCATCATGTGATTCGAAATGTCGGTCAAATAAATTGAATCACTGAGTGCGATTCAAAATGTCGATCAAATAAACTGACACAAATATGATGATGAATCACTAAGCGTTATTTGAAACATCGATCAAATAAACTGATAGTGTTTTACCCAAAAAAATTGTATTCTAACCCATTTTTTTTTTCTAAAGATCGATAAATCTACATCCAATACCTATTACCACATTTGCTCGTCATTTCGAATTACCGAATGATTCATCATGATAAATCTGATGATAAATCACTGAACTTTACAATGACGAATCACTGAATGTGATTCAAAACATCGATAACACAATTTTACCGAAAAAATTGTATTCTAACCCATTGTTTTCAAATATTGATAAATCTACACCAATATCTATTACCACATTTCTCTACCGTGAGTAATTAAACTCATTATATAATTAATGTAGTTTGTGCTTATTCCAATGAGAATAATTCTCCATAGAGATGGTTTTGAGTGATTTGTACGTCTATCCTACGCTGCAGAAATGTAATCTTCCAATGCAAGCCTTTGGAGATTCGAACTTGTATATGGCTCTTCTTTTCACAAGACTCACTGCTCATCAATTCACGTGCCTCTGCCTTTCCCAAGAAAGTGAAGAAACCCTAATAATGAAATGTGTCTTAATAATTTATGTATCCACACAAATAGAAAACAAATATCAACTTTTTAGCAGACTTCCCAGAGCGTTACTGATCCAACCATCTCGGGATCACACAAAGCAGCTTTGAACAAATGGGATTCAAAAGCTTTTTTATTTTTTACACATATTTTATCAAATTTAAATCACAGATGAAGATAATTGACAGTTTTTTCAAGGATTGAAAACGGCACTTCAAATACCCAAATGATAAAATGATAAGATGTAAATCATGTTGCACTAAAGTTACGCCTCCATTATCTTTACTTTCATATTCATACACCCATATTGGACCACCATATTTACTTTTTATCACACCTATGTTCACACTTATCTATGTGCACATGCTATTTGCTATGATCTAGTCGTGGAACTAATTTGTGGTTGAAAGGTTCTTCTTGCGATCACTAACTCATCTCACTCTAACTTAAAATTTAAAATTCACATTTACTAACTTTTCATGTTTGCCCTTCCCACCTAAGGTCAACTTAAATAGAAATTCGCACAATGTGTTGTCATATATCCTTGTATTTAAATACATTCAATGCATCATTTTAGGATATAAGAGAAAAAAGCAAGCATCAAAGAAACACAAAATCCATTATCATTTGTACACTTCAATTGGTGCATTACAAGGAATCTAATTTTGCACAAACATTTGTAGGGGCATTTGTATAACTAAATATTGTCATTTTCAATTATTGTTCAAATTTTTGGAGTTGATCTAGAGCATGTTCTCTTGTGACATATTGTTAGCTCCACAAAGGTATTTATAAATACTAGCAGTCTTTAGACATAAGGGATCACAAAAGGAATTGAGCTACATTGGGTGATGCTATGAAAAACAATTTATGGATCTCACATGATATGTTTGTAGGTAAAATACTAGTTTGCAATCATGAATTCATACTTAATCCTTTGATTCATCTCTTCACAATTTTAATTTTGAGATGATTAATAGACTAACATATAGAGCCCAATGCACATCATATTTGAATCTATGTTAGACTTATTGTAATTTTTGGTTATCAATCTAAGTACATTTGATTTATATTTACATTCAATCAATACAAATTAGTAGAATATCAATATCCATCTCATTATTATTAATCTTGGTTTATTTTTTCTTATTTCTATGCATTTCATTCAATTTTCTTGGGTTACACGTAATGAAAGTTTATTTTCCTTGACATTTTGAAGAATTTAATCAATCCTACACAATCTCATCTTTCCATTAGGTTTGCTAATTTAAATTTGTATATACAAAATCATTTTTAATAACATTCATAATTTTCAACCTTAGCTAATATTTCATCATTATAATGCTTGTATCTTTTGATTAGGGTTTGGGTATTGAAATGGAGTGGAAATAGGAGCTTTAACCTATTCATTTAAACTAAGAACTTAATTAGGCACTATTCCTCTTTATCGTTAGGGGGGATAATCAACAACATCCAAATTCAATCTTAAAGGAGAGTTGGAAACTACATTTAATCATTTCTTCTTTTTGTTTGTGATTAGATAGGAAGATGTAGGAGTTAGGTAAAGTGTTAAGAAATCGACAAGATTCAACTTAAATAGATAGAAATAGACCAAAAAGAAAACAAAGAAGTACAAATCAAGAAATGAGGTATAGAAAGGAACCCGCTACTTAAATTTGAGCTTGAAAATGTCAAACCAATGTGTTAGGTGGTGTAGTCCTTAAGGTGCTTCTGTCAGCTAAAAATTTGAATTCCAAATCAAGATACTCTGTAGATTACTTTCCCTGAAATTTAGTGAAAAGTGTTAGACAGGTCTGCTAACCAAATTAGTCCATAAGTCTTCACCTATTCAAAAAATTTGGAACTATGTGTCTCACTTTGCTCTCTGCAAATCTACAACTTTTGATAGTCAAATTTATAACCTGCACACATAGAGAAGGAAACCCTATGTAGGAATTAACCTCTACTAAAATTATGATTGATTAGAAAAGAGAGCTTACTCCTATTAGGAAAAATGCTAAAAAATAAAATAAAATATTGAATTGAAATGCTATTACCTTAGACTTGATGATGGTGATTTAATGATTTTTGGATAAGGCCTTCAAGGGTTGATGCAATAACATGACATGACATGAAACAACTAGACAAATCATGAAAATACACTTGCATGTAGGTTTCCGCTTGATAATGCTCAAATCTGAAGATACTTGCTCAATAATGATTGCTCAAGGAAATCTTAGGATTATGATTGATGAAAATAAATTAGAGAGGAATGCCTTTATATAGGGATCACAAGGTATTTCCTATTTTAGTATGACTTCCAACGGTCATATCAAAATATTAGGATTAGATAAAAAAAAAAGGGTACAAACAGACACTCCAATACGTTTGAATTTGGGCCATTTTTGGAGGGACAATGGCACAAGGCACCTTAGTCCACCAAAAATAGAGAAGGATGTATGTAGAGTGCACAAGCCTAAGGCATTTGATTTGGTCACCAAATAAGCATGTGCTGATAGTTTGGTTGTAACGAGACCAATTATAGGATTGAAATGAGCTATGAGAGGGCACATTAATGTATGGGCCCAAAAAGAAGTCTGAAATTATGAAGGGTTGCAATTTATGACACTAGAGGTATACGTTAGAAGTTTTTTAGTCCGCCCTCTCACCTTAGTTTTATACTATTATAATTAAATTATTAGGGTTTATTCCATGGTTCATTTTCATTCATTTATTTTAGATTATGAAATGCTCCTATCTTTCATATCATGTGCCACATATATCATTTATACACTTTAGGTCTTTTATGCTATGGACAAGTATGTTTTCTAATAGATGTGTTAATACATCATGTACTACTTTTTCCCACTCTCATTGAGTTGATTAGTACCTATATGCGGGAAAAGTGGGCTGATAAAACTTAATATGTGAAAATATTGCTAAATGACTTGTCCACACACACACACATGACTTCTTGGTGCAAGCTATGGAGTAACAAAGTATTACTCAGCTTCCCAAGGTGGGTCCCATGGTTCTCTATCTTACAATGTCCCTCAAACCAATGTTTTGCTCTCAGATCACTGAGCAAAATGGTTCAGGGATGGCAAATGCAAGAACAAGGGATGCTCTGATAGATTTTTAGAATGAAATGTGTTATAAGCTATGTATGATTTTAAAATGCAATAAACTAAATGATAAGATGACAAGATTAGTATGAATACTATCCTAGCATACTATATTTAGTCTATGATTGAACTAAAATGATAAAGAAATTATTCTAAACATGCATATTTAGTCTAATTCCTGATTTAAGAGAGACTAAATGATGAGCATATATGAAATGAGAAAGCTTGAATGTATTTGAGCATAAGTGTGATGCTACGAATTTAAAGGATGATCCATGTAAATGGAGGAATGAGAGCTCTATTTATAGCAAAAACAGGGCAATGGATGGTCAGGATTGAAAGATTCAATCAAGGGTTGAGTTTGAAATTTGGGGATCCATGTGCACAATTTGCACCTAATGAAATGGTGACAAGTGTCAACATAAGACTGGGTTGAGAGAAGGGGTTGGAGACATTAAAGGCCTGAGAAGACCTCATGGTTATCTAGAGGGTAAGGGTCAAGCTTAAATTAGGATTACCCAATGGATTAAGAGTTAATCCAAGGATAAACCTTTGTGCAAATGATTAAGAGATAATCATGGTCAAAGCATTAAAGTCCTGATGAGACCCTTGGGTTGGGTGAAGGTTGAGTCAAAACAAATGTTTTAACCATGTAGGAGGGTTTGAGTTAACCATTAATGGTTATTGGAGACTTTGGGGGATTAAGTGGTTGAAGGTTGAAAGCCTTAAATGGTTATCAAAGACTTTGAGGAATTAAGTGGTTGAAGACTTGAAGCCTTTAATGGTTATCAAAGACTTTGAGGTTTTAAGAAGTGACTTCCCTTTGCTTAGGGATGTGACAAAGTTTAGGAGGGGTTAGGTTAATTAGAAGCGATTAGAAGATTCTAGAAGGGATTAGAAAGGGGTTTGGGATTTTGCAAGTTGATGGAGGGATAATAGGATTTAATTGAAATAAAGTAATTTAATTCAATTTGGTTGCAATTTGGGGAAATTAAATAAATTAGATTTATTCAATTTAGGATAACTATTTAATTAAATTTGAATTTAATTAAAAGTGGATAGGGGGGATTTAATTGAATAAAATGATTTATTCATTAAATGGGTATAGTGAATTTTATTTAAATAAATTGAGTAATTTACTTAATAAAATAGAAGAATGTGGATAATTTAATTAAATTGGATTTAATTAAATAGAGAAATGAACATAAAATATTCATTTAGGAATATGGTCATTTTTATATGTCTACAGTACCCATCCTATGTTATTATAGATTCTTAACATTCCTTTATGTTCCATGATGATTTTATGCCTTGTCATTATCATATATATTAAAAAATAATTTATCATGTGATTTACCTATGCTTGAAATTTGTGTACCTAGTGACGATCAAATCTTTTACTAGTCATGATAGTACCATAGATTCATACTCTTTATATAAATTAGATCCTTTCATACATGGTTGCAATAATTGATAATCATTCTTCTACATCTCATGTTGAAGGATGCTTTGGCTTTGTGAAATTGTGTTTTTTAGTTCATTTGAACTACCTTAGCTTTATTTACATTTTCATTTAATATGTGAGGACTAACAATATTTATAAATATCTTGATAAGGTTATTGTTATGTCATAAGGGACACGTTCTCCAATCTCCACCTATTGAAAATGTGTTCAAGATTAAAACAACACTCTCGTAAGGATATTTACATAGGTCTAGATTTCTTTAGATGTTCTAAATGAAATTTAAAATATAAAGGATATGCAAATATATCTCTAAAATCATGGATATTTAAAATGAATGCATTAAATATCTTTAAATACAATGACATGACAATAAATCGCTCAAATTTGTGCTCACTCATTTACAAGAAAGGTTTTGTTAGGAGCTACCTAAATTTGAATCGTAAATTTTAAATTTTAAGTTTGGGTGCCTTGGGTTGACCTAATAATTAGAGACTTGACTTAGGACAAAAAAATTAGACGCCATAAAAAAAATATATTTACAAAGATAGGTGCTTAAGAGTCTAAATAGGATGAATATATGAGAATGTGTGCACATAAGTATAAACTAGAAATAGGAAAGAAGATAAATAGACATATCATGTATATATGCGACAAAGATCTAATTTTTTAAAAATATATAACATAAATACTAGTATATCAAAATATTATCCCAAAATAATGATAAAAAAAATTCACCATGTAAACACAATTTTATTAAAAAACTCTCCTAAGTTTATTTTCAATGGACATTAATTAGGTGGGTTTGTGGGGACAAGCTTAATAGGTGTTAAAATGATTGAAGATTCCATTTGTGTTCAAACAGCATCCCATGGGCACCTACTGCTTATTTTTATACCTTCCTTCCGTCCTCACTCAATATTTGATATTTGAGATGTTACATTTTGAATTAAAAATAATAAAATCTGAACTTTTTCTTTGTGATGGAAAAGTAATATTCGCGCATCCCGGAGTTATCGGAGAGTATCTATAAATCACTTTTTTGAATGATATGCGTTTCATGTTTTTGGGTAACACTATTGCAGAGAAGACTATATATATCACAGTAAAGATATATATTTATTTATTATTTTATCTAAAAAATATTATATTATAATTAATATTAAATTATTTTTAAGATATGATTATATTATTATATTTAAATATATATTTTTATATTTTCATTAATTCTTTACAAAAGTACAAAAGCTTTTAGTATCAAATAATTATTATTATATTATTACATTTCTATTAAATTCTTGCACAAAATAAATAAAAAATCTATTATTATATCATTATATTATTGTTATATTTTCATGTCATTATATTTTTATTTTAAATTTGTTCATTACATTTTGTATTATAATTAATTAGTTGAAGGTGTATTCCATTGGCACAATGAATGCAAGAATGTCTGTCAATAATAACTGGCATTTAAAAACATTTAATTTAATTATTCACCAATTCCGTCTATCTCCATGATGCCAATTATAAAATAATTTAAAATGATTAGAATAAAATAAATATGAACATCTTAAATATATTACTTTTTTAGTTAAAAATTATTTTATTTTATCTCGTTAAAAATATAATTTAATCTTAAGAATTATTTAAAAATTACTGTATATTGAAAAAGCTATTCTTATGTAAAGATTCAATTTATAATTATTTCTTTAATTAAGAATTGTTTTATTTTATTATGAAAAAATTATTTTATTTTATTGTTTTTGGTAGGTATGCTACAAGATAATGATGCTCCATATATCGATCAAGAATAAAATTGGATATGTTTCTAGGACATTATGTGAACACCAAGTAATAAACACAAGCCTAGTGAGCACATTGTCTAATTGATTTTAATTATTAAAATCAGTCAAATTAGATTTGTCATTTTAGGCCCTGATTTGGACTGAGATTGCAGGTGCACTGAGATTGAGGTGCATTGCTACATACTTTTTCTCTTTTATGGGTGTTCTTTTTTAATTTTTTGCACTATTTTCCATTCATTAGCATGCCCACCTCCATTTAATTCCTCAAAGAGGTTAGAAGTTTGAGAGAGAGACTAGCTTGGTGTTTGCTCACCCTCTAAGATGTGAGGTTCCATGTCTTTCATTAAGGATTCAGAAAAATGTTTGAACATTGGTCAATGACAACTTTTAGAGTAGGCTCTTAAGTAGAGTCATTATTACATTTAGATATATCCAAGTTATCAAAAGTGATTTGTTGATTAAGTTTATGATCAAATTTCAATTCTAAAGAAAGATCATCATCTTGTAAAACTTTCTCCTTCATTGTATCTACATCTGGAGAGGGTTCTAACCTCTTGGGGGAGCCAACAATAGTATAATGTTGGGAAGAAGCATATTTCCACCATGTGGCATTCGTCTTTGACTAGGCTTTGATATTTAGCCATATTAAAATATAATATTATATTTATTCTATAATTGTCATCTTAGTTATCTTTTTTAGTTCGTTTAGTGTAACTATTGCTTCTTTTATTAAAAGGTGTAGTTAGCTTTTTATTTTTTGGCTTTTTAGCCTTTTAAGCGTATTTAGCTTTTTAGCTTCAGTTAAATGGTTTGTTCTTTTTAGAACGTCTTGTAATCAAGCTATTTAAGGAGCCTTTGTCTCCTTTGTTAATGCGTCGATTATTTGAGCAATTAATTTTTCATGGTATCAGAGCACCAAAATAAAAAATTTTAATTTTTTTTTAATTTTTTTTCGAAAGGAATTTTATTTAGTGAAAAATATCTGAATTTTTTCAAGCGATTTTGTAGGTCTTCTTGTTTTTAGAATACTGAGGGTTTTGCTTTTCTTGTTGGTCGCACTTTTTTGCAGATCGTGGTTTTTGTTGGGCAAGCTGTTTATTTTTCATGCATTT
Source organism: Cryptomeria japonica (assembly GCF_030272615.1). Taxonomy (NCBI): domain Eukaryota; kingdom Viridiplantae; phylum Streptophyta; class Pinopsida; order Cupressales; family Cupressaceae; genus Cryptomeria; species Cryptomeria japonica. Next base: position 282,425,270 of record NC_081405.1, read on the forward strand.
TTTAGGTTTGCTTCATGGGATTTTCTTCCGCCTAGGGTTTGTTGGACCTACACGATGTGATCTTCGTATTCTGTGAAGCTATTTTTTTGTGTTTTGCAATGTTTTTTTTGGCAGCCGCATTTCATCTTTTTTTTTTTGCATTTGAGGGTTTTGTAGTCATGATTTTAGCATTTTTTAGACTACAATTTTTGCAATTTTCATCCGCAATTTATCTTGACCAATTTTCATATGGCGATAATTTTTTCTGAATTTGGCTCCATTTTCAGCTGCATTTTTTTGAGTTCGACTCCCTTTTCTGGCGACGAACTTGCATGACCCATGACAAAAGATCAACTTGGTTCTTAGGGACTAGGGTGCCTAGATCTCATCTCAAGACCAAGGCCCCTGACACCCCTATCTTAGGACCAAGGTGTCAAACGCCCCGGTCCTCCTAATTCGGCTCCATCTTTTAGGGTTGTTGCTCATACTACATCAAGAATCAGGCCTTTGAATCACAACTTAGTAGACCAAGGCACTGAATGCCCTAGTCTAGTTAGTTTAGCATCAGATTTCAGTCATAGATGCATATTCAAATTCCCTATCCATTTTTGTACCTGTTGTGAATTTCTTGTTGCAATATCAATTAGTAAAATCAGTCCAAGTTGCTATTTCATGCATAGATCTTCTTACCTTAGATTTGACATTCAACTTACATCTTTTCACTTACATTTTCAACTCAAACAAAAGGAAATAGGACTAAAATCAGTATCTAACCCTCTTCATAATAGAATTGAGGTTGGATCTATTGATTTCATCCTCCTTTTAATGTGATGCATGTGAAAGTTAGGTCATAATTTCCTAGTTTACATAGCTAAGCTTGTGAAACCCTAATTTTCCATCCATTACAGATATGTTCATATATCTTGTGCAATGTGTAGACACACACTAATTATTCATCTATTTAATTAAGTAATTCTTTAATTATTTGATTAAAACTAATTATTTCTTCTAATCATCATTCTCCACATTTCTAATCATTCAATTTCTATTCTCTAATTAATTTCATCATTTAACCTTCTCTCAAATATTAATTATTTAATTAATTATAATTAATTTTCTTAATTAAGTAATCTTTATTATTTAATTAATCCTATTTCTAATGTTTAAATAATTTCATTTAAATTATTTAAATTAAGTAACCTTATTCCTTCAAATTTCAAATAATTCCATCTAATTTCTTTTCTCTCAAATTCACAATTTCCCAAATTTGAATTTCAATTAATTTAATCTAATTTCAAATCACAAAATTAACATTTCACCAAATCTAAATTTCAATAAATTTCAGTAAATCTCATGTGCATTTCATCATTCAAAAATCCAAATTCAAATCCAAATTGAAAATGAAAATCAAATTCAATTTCCAAATCCTACATCACATGTTGAAATCATAACTAATTGATCAAATCAGCTGACTAATCTGTTAACTCTCCAATCTTCCCTTTTCACTCCAAATCACCTTTTCTGACTAATCAATCAAATCAATCATCTAATCAATCAAATTGAAGAGGGGAAAATAGATTAGAAGAGAAAATGATCAAAACATAATGACATAAACATAAAAAATGCTAAAATATGATGAAGAGACCATTTCACCTTGCTATTTTACCTTCTCCTTCGGATTGAGCCTTTGGTGAAGTTGAATGACACCTCTCTCTTCAACTTGATCGGATGGGCTTCTCTTGCTTGCTTGATGTGGATGGCTCTCCAAATGTGCACAATATGATTGATGGGAGGATGAGATGGATGGATGAGTGACTAAGTGATGGATGAGTAAGGATTTGGCTATAATTTGGATGCTTTGATGACTTTTTTGAACTCAAATGGGCAGCATAAGATTATTAAACTTGGAGATGATGAATGGAGAGATGGAATCCTCAATTTATAGGAAGAGGAGAGGAAGAATGGATGGCTAGGATGGATTCAAGATGAAGGGCTAGGATTGCTTGTGAGCTCACACAAGGCCTAAGAGAGGGTGTAGAGACCAAGAGATATGCCTTAAAGGCATTTCTTGTCTCCACACTCCACAAGGTGCATTGGGAAGACTCCCAAGGTACCCTGGGAAGAACAAGGTGCACTGGGAAGACTTCCCAATGTGCCTTGAGAAGAGCAAGGGATGTGACATTCCTTGGAGAATGGAGAGGAGGAATTAAAAATTCTCCAAAAAGGGATAAGCATAGGGATTGGAGGAATAAGAAAGAATTAAAAATTCCTTGGGAGAGGGAATGCCTAGAGGAATGTGAGATCTTGAAAATCTCACATTCACCTAGGAAAAGAACAATTAAAGCTAGTAGTTGGATGGAAGGGACAAGGGGTTGACTTTGTGACTAATCATGATGGTTAGTCACTGGCAACTCATTAGGAAGGGGATTAGAGGAAGTGTTAGGTGGGATTAGGATTTGTAGGAGGATTTGACTAAGAGAGAGAATGAGTGGAGGGAACTAAAATTAGAAGAATAAGGTTAAGTGAGTCTAGGGAGTTTCTAGAAGAATTTATTAGGTTAATGATGAATTAAGAAGATGATTTGTAGGAATCATGGGGGTTAACTAATTAATTGAAATTAATTATCTAAGAGGGAGATTTGTGAGGATTTGATTTTTTAGAAGAATAAAGAAAAAAATTGATTTATTAAATAAATCAATCACATGCTATAGTGACAATATTAATTATATTTAATTAATATTGAGGAGAATTTGAATTAGCATAGTTAATTAATTAAAAATAATTAAAATAATTATTTTTAAGTGTCTACACAAATTAGTCATCTGCCTAATCTATTTAGTTCACTATCTAATCTATTTAGTTGACTACTCAATCAAATGAGTTAACAACTCAATCAATTAGTTAACAAATCAATCAACTTTGTTAACTGATGAAACTAAATTAGTTATCTCCCAATCAGGATGCGAGTTCAAAATCCCTCCCCATTTGTGTTGAAAATCTATATAAACAACATCAATTTCTCAGTTTCAAGCTAGATCACACTCTTCAAAGCAATTGCCAATCTATGAAGGAATTTCAGTGCAATACCTAAGAGCCACCCACACAATTTTGGAGAAGAACAATGGAAGCACGAATCAGAAATAGGGAGTTTTACTTAGTTTAAAGATTTCATTTATTTCAATTTGATATGGGTAAAAGAACAAATCTATGTCACATTTCAGGCCAACTTATCAGCACAAGTGAATTTAAGTAATTCTAACAAAAAATTAACTTTAGTCAAACATATGGTTTATAAAGATTCATTATAGCTAAGTTATATATGGGCCACAACTTTTCTAATTGGAAGTGTCTACTAAATGTATATTTAATACCACTTTTGGTCGAATTACCAAAAAAATTAAAATTAAAAAAACTCGATGTTTCAATAACTCCTACTCCTATAAATATATATTTTTTTGAAATGTAAAAATACCCTTTTATAGATCTCTAAGTGAATTTTCTAAAATATATATCTTTTAATATTTTAGTTCTTTTTTATATTTAATATTTTATTTTTATTGAAAGTAGGTCATCAACACTAGAATATAAAGTTGATTATCTTGCCAAGGAAAAATACTAAAATTTATTTAAAAAATTTGAAAAAAATATGAGGCATTAGAGAAAAGAATCTATGTCAAACTGATATAATTTTTTTCTAATTTGGATAAATAATTAAGAAAAAACGTGGTGGGAATTGGAAAGAGTTATATTTCAGCACACACAACTTTTCAAATTTATTGAAAATATATATTCTTAAAAAATAGTAAAAGATATATCCATGCACTAAAATTTCAAGTTATCAATATACATAAAAACATTAAAGAAAAAATGGTAAAGTTTGCTAAATATAGTATGGTGGCTTGTGTAACTTCAATTTCAGCATTTTATCAACAACTAAATTATAGTGTTTACTTTATAAAAAACTACATTCAAATAATTTTTTAAATTTTTGTTAAAATTACAAACATAAAAATATACAAAAGAATATAACTTTTATTAGTTTACATCATTTCAAACTTTGAACCATATATTTCACTTTCTATTGATTTAATTTAAAAAGTTGAATAAGCATTGGCCATTTCCTTTATAAAACTGTGACACAGCTTTGTACTTTTGCCCATATTCTATTGTGTTATGTTGTTGGCATTACAATAAGTTTGTTGGTATGATGATATTGAAAAGGTTGTTGGAGATAGATGATATAATTGATAAATGATGATTACTGTCTTAATGATATTATTTTGTCATTGATGTCAAGCAATTGATTTTTTGATTCAATATGATGTTGCCATATCTTAAAGAGTATGTTTTGATGAGTATAAAGATGTCAGTAAGTGACACAGAAAGAATGTGAAAATGAAGGGGAGTAATAAGTTATTCAATGGGCAACTATTACCGAGTTTGACAGTGATGAGATTATGATATTTTGATTGTTTTGATATCCTATATATGTGTATTCGAAGACTGAATAAGAAGGAGAAAATATTTCATGCAATAGAAAGAGTAAAGGTTTGATACTATTCTATTTTACCGAGCAAGAAGCCAGTCGGTAAACTCCAAGGTTATCGGTGTCGGTTAAAGAAGGAAGAAGTCACTGAGCGTCGTCACCAAGCAAAGCTACCAAGACAGTAACTGAGATGAATACAGAATGTCTACCGAGTAAAGTTCAGAATTAACCGAGTATCAACCGAGCAGTAACAGAACGCATTGGATGAATAAATACATTATTAAATGAAGGATGCCAATGAGCTGGAGATTTATAGAAGATTGGAATGTCATGCAAGAAGTTTGTTAAGGATCAATGGCAATGAAAATTCAAGAGTTAGATCTACAACACAGATTGAACAGTCATAACCGAGCACAAGTACCAAGGAAGGAATACAAGTTTCAAGGCAAGATAAAACATTTTTTCAGTTCAAAGGATTCAATGAACCTAGTCAAGTTTGAAGATCTGATGGCTAATATTAATCATGGGAAATGTGATTAAGGAGATTAAGCAGTTAGAAATTGCTTATAAATAAGGAAAGTTGATGAACAAAGTATGCAGGCAAATAAAAGAACAGTGATGCTGCAGAAGTGATTACAGAGTACAAAAGATTAAAGATTTGATTGAAGAAAAGAGTGAGAAGCCCAGAAAGGAGGAAGATAAGTCTTATGACAAGATTATTTTGAGCACATGGAGTCTGCTATAACATTTTAGATGTGAAGTTGCAGATATATTTTATTAATGTTATTTATTTTTGTAAGTGACAGGAAATCTCTTAACCGAGTGGACCTAACGGTCTCATTTGTAAATCCTCTAGCAGGTAACATTCTAATTGAGTGTTTGAAATCCTTTGACAAGGTCACTTCTAACAAAGTGCAAGATTCTGACAGATCTGAGGGAAATCCCTTAACCGGGTCACATCTAGCAATGTGTTTATGTAATCTTTAACATGATTAGCTTTTAACCGAGCATACTTTAGAAGAGTATATTTTCTTCGTGGGTCCGAAATCCCACAATGGTTTTTCCCTATTTGGGTTTGCACGTTAAATCTGATGTTAAATGTGTTTTGATGTTTCAAGTTTATCAGTTTATAAGTTTGAATGATTTACAGTCATAGTTGCATATCAAGTAAGTTCTACTGAGGTTGAATCTGATTGGAACTATTGTATTGTGAGTTTATCCAGTTCACCCTCCCCCCCCTCTCATTTAACTAACAATTGGTATTAGAGCTGGAACTCCGAAAGAAAAGTTTAAAGGAACTTGAGGCAAGATCCAAAGATGTATAAAAGGGATACACCAAAGTTGAATAAGTCAAGTTTCTCCACATGGCAGAAAAGGATGAAGCTGCACTTATCAAGAACTGGAGAATATGCAACATATTATCTGGAGAATGATTACACTGCACCTAGCACCTACCCTATGACAATGGAAGAAATAAAGGCAAAGCAAGAACATATTCAAGCAATGATTGGAATAACATCAGCATTGACCAACTCAGAGTTTAATGATCTAGAAGGTTGTAATGATGCCAAAGCTATGTGTAATAAGCTTACATCTGTGTATGGTGGTGATGAACATGTTCAAAGAGAAAAAGTAGATAGTCTAAGAGGACAACTTGAATCCATGAGAATGAACATAATCCAATACAGTACAAGGTTAAAGGAAGAAACTATCAATCAAATCAAAGGAGTAGGAGGAACTATTGAAGAAAAGGATGTAACAAGTAAGTTGTTGAGAAAACTTCTACCTACTTATGCCATTCGAGTCTCTGCAATTATTGAATTAAGGTTTGTACCAAACATGCCAGTCTCTTTGGATGCTACTATTAGTATGCTACATGCTTTTCAGTTAAGTAATTTTGATAACAATGAGTCTTCGGTAAACAAAGTTGAATCTGCATTCAATTCTTTTCATCTTGGTGAATCTAATGATTACAATGATAGAATGTATAAGTATGCTGAAGGAAATCACAGTGGAGCAAGTGAGAGATTTCGCAAAAACATGGAAGAAGTACACAAACTATATGAGGAAATCAGAAATAAAGAAGAGTTTGAAGCATTATTGGCCAGAAGGTTATCGAGAGGCAAAGGTAAGTATAAAGGAAAGTTACCTTTAAAATGTTTTAACTGTGATAAAACTGGACATATGGCTTCTAACTATCCTGACAAAGAATCTAGTGAAAAGAGAGAATACCAAGATGACAGACAGAAAGACAACCAATATAGAGGGCACCGAGACTTCAAAAGGAGAGATAGAAAGACATGCCTAGTAGCTGATGAGGAATCCAATGATGATAAATCTGATGGGATTGGTACAGAGGAAGTTGTATATGTGGCTATCAAAGATGGATCATATGAAGAAAGGTATGAAGAAAAAGCCTTAATATCACACATAAATAATAATGATTCTTGGATCATAGATAGTGGATGCTCACATCACATGATAGGTGATAAACACAAGTTTGTTAAATTAGAAGATTATGATGAAGGTTATGTAAGATTTGGTAATGATGCACCATTTCCTGTGAAAGGTAAAGGTTCTATCACACTTCTTGACAATGCTAAATGTGATGATGTATATTGGGTTGAAGGTTTGAAATACAATTTGTTGAGTGTAGCACAACTAAACAATACAGGATACCGAATAGAATTTTAGAAATGAATTGTCAAAATTCATGACAAACATGGAAAGTTGGCTACTACCAGGACTCAAACAAGAGGTAATACATTTCACCTTGACTCAACTCGGAACAATTGTCTGTATGCAAAAGTAGAAGATACCTGGTTATGGCATAAAAGGTTTTGTCATGTAAATTTTGATAACCTGATCAAAATAAGTAAGAAGCACCATGTAAGAGGTCTACCGAGCTTGGAAAAACCTGAGAATGCAATATGCCGAGGATGCCAGATGGGTAAGATGACAAAATCAAGCTTTACAAGTAAGTCTTACACTTCTAAAGGAATTTTAGATCTTGTGCACACTGATATTTGTGGTCCTATGAAAGTTCAAAGTTATTATGGTGATAAATACTTCATATTATTTGTGGATGATTACTCAAGGATGATGTGAGTTATGTTTTTAAAAGAGAAATCAGAAGCCTTTCAAATGTTCAAATGGTATAAGGCAAGAGTTGAAAAAGAAACAGGAAGACAGTTGAAATGTCTAAGATCTGATAGAGGAGGAGAGTTCATTTCAGATGAATTTAACTTATTTTGCAATGATCACGGTATAAAGAGACAAGTGTCTGCACCAAGAACACCACAACAAAATGGGATAGCTGAAAGAAGAAACAGATCAATTGTAGATTGTGCCAGAATTTTGATGATAGAAAAGAGAGTACCTCAAATATTTTGGAGAGAAGCAATAAGCACTGCAGTTTACACCCTAAACCGAGTATAGTTGAAGAAAGGAACTATGAAGACACCGTATGAAATCTGGTATGACAAGAAACCAAATGTAAGTTATTTTAAAATACTTGGAAGTAGATGTTATGTTCACAAAGATGACAGAAATGGAAAATTTTATCAGAAAAGCAAGGAAGGAACATTTCTTGGTTATTCCTCTAGGAGTAAAGCATTTAAATGTCTGATCAAATCATCTAACAAAATAGTGGAAAGTGCAAATTGGAAAATTGATGAATTTGCAGAAAGGAATGATGAAGGAAATTCCAAAGAACCAAAAGATTATGAAGAGTTTGTATATGTACAGCCGATAAGTCTTACCCAGAAAGTCGATGAAGAAAATACTCAGTTACCAAGTGATGAAGAAGATCATACAGAGCCTACCGAGCCTATATTAGCAAAATATGTCAGAAGAAATCATGCATCAAGTCAGATTATAGGAGATAAGGATGCTCCAGTGATGACAAGGAACAAACTGAGATAGAACACATGTTTGATATCCGAGTTTGAACCGAGGATAGTAAAAGAGGCATTAAGCAATGAAGATTGGGTGAATGCTATGATAGAAGAGATTAAACAAATCAATAAAAATGAAACATGCACACTGGTCCCAAGACCAAAAGAGAAAAATGTAATCGGTACAAAGTGGATTTTCAGAAATAAGCTAAATGAAAAAGGTGATGTCATTCGGAATAAAGCAAGGCTAGTTTGCAAAGGTTATGCTCAAGAAGAAGGAATAGACTATGGTGAGACTTTTGCACCTATGGCAAGACTTGAGGGAGTGAGAACATTGTTGGCATATGCTGCTTACAAAAATTTTAAGGTATATCAAATGGATGTTAAATCTGCATTTTTGAATGGTATACTAGAAGAAGAAGTCTATATTAAACAACTTGAAGGATTTATTGAAGAGAAGAGTAAAGATCAGGTATGTAAGTTGAAAAAAGCTTTATATGGCCTAAAGCAAGCACCTAGAGCATGGTATGAAAGGTTTCACTCTTACTTAATAAAGATTGGATTTATGAGGACTAGTGAAAACAGCAACATGTATATGAAGAATGATAAGGAAAATGGAATACTGATTTCAACCATATTTGTTGATGATATTATTTTTTGTGGAAATGATTCTTTATGTAAGAACTTTGGAAATGAAATGTGCAAAGAATTTGAGTTGTCATTAATTGTTGAAATAAAGTATTTTATAGGTTTACAAATATTGCAAATGAAAAATGAGATTTTCATTATTCAATCCAAGTATATAAAGGAAATTTTGAAGAAATTTGGAATGGAGGATTCTAAGCCTATAAGTACTCCTATGACTACTAATTGTAAACTATTAAAGAATGATGAATCTGCATCAGTTGATGAGACACTTTACCGATCTATGATTGGAAAGTTGCAATATGTAGTTCACAGCAGGCCTAATATAGCACATGCAGTAGGTATAGCTGCAAGATTTTCTGCAGATCCCAAAGAAACCCATATGACAGCAATCAAGAGAAATTTTAGATACTTGAGAGGCACTGAAGATTATGGTTTACTATATAAAAAGAGGAATGATTTTGACTTAAAGGTCTATACTGATGCTGATTGGGCAGGAAATATTGATGATAGGAAAAGCACAAGCGGTGGAGCTTTCTTTTTGGGAGAAAGACTAGTGAGTTGGCTTAGCAAGAAACAAGGATGCATTTCACAATCAACAGCTGAAGTTGAATATATCGTTGTAGCATTGAATTGTACCAATATAGCATGGATCAAACAACTATTGGAAGGTATGAATGAGATAGTTACCGAGCCAGTAACTATATTTTGTGATAATACAAGTGCTATTAACATTTCAAAGATTCCCGTAATGCACTCTAAGACAAAGCATATTTCTATAAAGTATCATTATCTAAGAGAAGAAGTTCAAGAAAAGAGAGTTGTGCTGGAATATGTTAGCAAAAAGGAACAAATAGAAGACATCTTCACAAAGCCACTGCCAAGGGACACTTTTGAGTATCTCAGAAGTAAGTTAGGGTCCTACCCCTATCTAGTATTCATTGAAAGAGTTCGGTGAAAGCATCAATTCTATGACTCTATAGAATACTATTTGTGAGTTGATGCTAATTTACACACTTTAGAAGGTTGTCTAAAGTTGTGCAAGAAACAATGAATGAAGACAAGATGCTCTGACCAAGACTAAGAAGATACATTTGTATATGTTTTAACAACAAGGAAATTACTTCATAGGGGAAGTAATCATAGATTAGTTTTACTTTTGGCATTGTTGTCAAAGGGGGAGAAGACTGATGACAAGAGAAGTTTACAGCTCAAGGATAACAAGAGAAGAATAACAGTAGTTCGAATCAATTAGAATAAATCAAGTTGGTATTGCCATCAATGCCAAAGGGGGAGATTATTGGCATTACAATAAGTTTATTGGTATGATGATATTGAGAAGGTTGTTGGAGATTGATGATATAATTGAGAAAGGATGATTACTGTCTTAATGATATTATTTTATCATTGATGTCAAGCAATTGATTTTCTGATTCGGTATGATGTTGCCATATCTTAAAGAGTATGTTTTGATGAGTATAAAGATGTCGGTAAGTGACACAGAAAGAATGTGAAAATGAAGGGGAGTAATAAGTTATTCAATGGGCAACTATTACTGAGTTAGACAGTGATGAGATTATGATATTTTGATTGTTTTGATATCCTATATATGTGTATTCAAAGATTGAATAAGAAGGAGAAAAGATTTCATGCAATAGAATGAGTAAAGGTTTGATACTATTCTATTTTACCGAGCAAGGAGCGAGTCAGTAAATTCCAAGGTTATCAGTGTCAGTTAAAGAAGGAAGAAGTCACCGAGCGTCATCAGCAAGAAAAGCTACCAAGACAGTAACCAAGACGAATACAAAATGTCTACCGAGTAAAGTTCAGAATTAACCGAGTATCAACCGAGCAGTAACAAAACACATTGGATGAATAAATACATTATTAAATGAAGGATACCAATGAGCTGGAGATTTATAGAAGATTGGAATGTCGTGCAAGAAGTTTGTTAAGGATCAACGACAATGAAAATTCAAGAGTTAGATCTACAACATAGATTGAACAGTAATAATCAAGCACAAGTACCAAGGAAGGAATACAAGTTTCAAGGCAAGATAAAATGTTTTTCAGTTCGAAGGATTCAATGAACCTAGTGAAGTTTGAAGATTTGATGGCTAATATTAATCATGGGAAATGTGATTAAGGAGATTAAGCGGTTAGGAATTGCTTATAAATAAGGAAAGTTGATGAACAAAGTATGTGGGCAAATAGAAGAATAGTGATGTTGCAGAAGTGATTACAGAGTACAGAAGATTGAAGATCTGATTGAAGAAAAGAGTGAGAAGCCCAGAAAGGAGGAAGATAAGTCTTATGACAAGATTATTTTGAGCACATGGAGTCTGCTATAACATTTCAGATGTGAAGTTGCAGATATATTTTATTACTATTATTTATTTTTGTAAGTGACAGGAAATCTCTTAACCGAGTGGACCTAACAGTCTTATTTGTAAATCCTCTAGCAGGTAACATTCTAATTGAGTGTTTGAAATCCTTTGACAAGGTCACTTCTAACAAAGTGCAAGATTCTGATAGATCTGAGGGAAATCCCTTGACCGGGTCACATCTAGCAATGTGTTTATGTAATCTTTAACAGGATTGGCTTTTAACTGAGCATACTCTAGAAGAGTATATTTTCTTCGTGGGTCTGAAATCCCACAGTGGTTTTTCCCTATTTGGGTTTGCATGTTAAATCTGGTATTAAATGTGTTTTGATGTTTCAAGTTTATCAGTTTATGAGTTTGAATGATTTAAAGTCATAGTTTCATATCAAGTAAGTTCTATCGAGGTTGAATTTGATTGGAAGTATTGTATTGTGAGTTTATCTGATTCACCCCCCCCCCACCCTCATATGTTTGATTATATTTGATTAGTTAAAGATTTGTGATTATCTTTACCCCCTAATCTTATTTAATTTTATGATATTCAAGCATGAAACATTTGGTGAACCCAACGTGAAACATGCTTACTGATCTAACTTTTTTATTTATTTTGTTGATTTACAGGGCCGTACAGAAAATTGATTACGTAATTGCCTTGATAAAAACTCGCAATTACATATTTTAATGCACAATTTCTATCATTTTGATTCACAATTGCTATCATTATAGTTCACATTTGCACTAAATGATGCACAATTGCAAGGATAGCCCATAAATTAAATTTTGTTTGTTGCTTTTCAATTATTTCCATTTGCGAGATTAACCCATTAAAATATTTCAATTTTGGAAAAGTTGATTTTTAGGCATAAAATGTTTCTAACTCCATGGAAGGCAAGGTAACTTTCAATATTTCAGGTGTAAGGAGGGGGTATTAGTACAACAGACAACTAAAATCCTATCATAGGCTTATAAAAGCAGAAAGACAACTTTGAGAATTTGAAGAGGGAGAGGCCATGGCTTCATACCATCAAGCCATAAATAAAATCCTAGACAAGTTCAACATTTATGATGATATCAAAGTAATGGGCAATCTCATCTGGAATGACTTCACTGAAAGCAAAAACTTTTCTCTTCCATCTTTTTCTGCTGTTTAATTTTTTTTCAAAGTTGCGGGTTTAACTAATGCGCAATTGACTCGACAACAATTCGCAATTGATTGTACAAAAATTCACAATTGTTATTATGTTAATTTGCTTTTGATTAGATATTAATTTTCACTTGAATAGAGGTTAATTCACAATTTTTAGAATAGGTTAGATAGATTCTGTTTTGATTTTTTTGTCTTTTTTTGTCAGATTTCATTATGTTTCTGCAAACAGAAAAGTTGTAACCGAGAATAAATTTATGATGGAAATCCTACCATGTGTCAACTAACCTTTTTTGGTTTCCTTACAGGAGTGGCTTAGAAAATCTCTCATTTTGGTGCATTTAAAATAAACCACAAACAATTTTCCTTTTTGCTTCACAATTGCTATGAAGGATAAAATGAATACCATGTTTTCATGGAGCAACATCTCCATTTAGACTAGAATGTTTTGTAATTGACGTTAAAAAGAACATTGTTTTGCATGTTTGTGAGGTGATAGGTATATGCTCTCCCCTTCAATGGGTGATCAAAAATCCAAAATAATCTCTTTTATGCTTTCTTTCAATTTCATGCATTAAAACCTTTAAAGGGCTTTCCCTCCCGAGTTGCGCTTAGGGCACCATTAAGGCCAGTGAGAGGGGGACGACCTAAGTGGCAATGGCTAAAGCCAAGTAATCCAAGCCACTATAAATAAATGTGTATATGATGAAAATCATGTGCGACGAGTGTTAAATGTCACAATGATGAACTATGCCTCCCTTAGTGCCTATATAGTACGTTAAAATCTATAGAGTGTAACCTCTACAAACTGGGAGACCTCCCTTAACGGAGTGTAAAATGCTGTTGATTGTGACCACTCGAAGGGAACCCTTTCTAAACACCTTAGAAATTAGAATCCCAACTGAGTTAGTAACCAGACACTCATATTATCATAGTGCAAGGGTGGGGAAGAATCTACCCCCAAGACACTCACCATATATCTCCCAGGATAACAAGCCAATTGAGGAGCGATCCTCTTTGGTTTAATTTTTGGACACGAGCAAAAAAAGCGGGTGCACCATAGGGTGTGATAGGATTGTTTGAGCTGATAGTGTATTAAGATGTGGGATGTGGTAATATTTGTGACCTTTTGACCTTAAGAGAGTCTACTTGTCATACAATTGAATGACCAATTACAACAAAAATAAAATGGGGTCTTGAAAAAGACTCCAACATTCATGGGGATTTGAAATTTTTCCTTAAACAAGTATTCTTCCTATGTTATTATGCTTTTTGACGTGTCTGTTATGTCTTTGCTACATGATCAAACATTTAAAAGTGAAACATCAACCAAGTTTTTCATATCAACATCAACCAAAAGCTTCTCAACTCAACAATCAAGAGCCAAAAATTCAAGAGAACAACCAAGTGTTTACATTCAACAAGTTCAACAAAATTTTCCAAACATTCAAGAGTATGGAAGAAAATGGTGCTTTGTGTGATCATAGGTCCTCACACATATAGGGAATACATAGTCTAAATTTTTCATCCACAACTTGCATAAGTCTTCACAATTAGGAGATTAAAGTCTATCATTTGCATTCAACTTAGGATAGAGTCCACCATTCACACTCCTCATAAAATAGAGTCCTTACATTGCCCATCTTAGTACCCAATTCAGTTTGCATAGTCTTCATTAAAAATTCATCATAGTCCTTTTCATCACATAAGTCTCAAGAACATATCATTTGCATGGGTCTAAAAGGAGACGATGATTTTCCATTTGAACAACCCAATCTTGGACCAGACAATGATCACTTAAAGATAATTGATGGTTTGGACAATCTTTCTTGGGAAGTAAGAATTGATCTTCCACAATATTAGGAAGTAGAAGCTGTCATAGATAACGAAATTTGGAAATCTATCCGTCTTGATACAAAGTTAGCAAAAGAAATCAAGGAACAAAGAGAACAAGAAGAATTTTGACAATTTGTCAAAAAACTTATGGCAAATGTTCCTCGCCAGTAATCTTAGAAGGATGTCTTCATTCATAGATTGCATACATAGTTAAGTCATAAGTCTTGAATCCATATCAATCTACTATTTGCATTTAACAGATCATAGTGAGTCATAGAGTGTCAAGATCACATGATAGTAACAAGATCAAAAAAGGCAAAAAATCAGATGGATTCGATCAGTGACCCATACTATAACCCAACTTGGAACATGAACATAATTGGAAGCTCAAGCTCTCAATCAATAAATAGGGCTTTGATACCAATAGATTCTAATAGATTACCAACAATACAAGAGATGCAAATAGGGTTAACAAAAGAGGAAATGGAGGTAGCTCAACAAGACCCTCGAGTCTTAATGATGATCAATGCCCTTATCAACAACAATATAGACAAGTATCTATCTCTCTTAATTCAAAATGGAGCAAAGCTGCCTCCTAATTTTGACATCTCTATAATAACATCACTAGGAGTGACATTGAATCTAAATGCGACACAGATGTCCAATTCATCTACAACAACAACTCCTACACAAAGTGTTGCTCCAAGCACACAAATGGCTCCGACTCAGTTAATCACAACACAAGCAATTGTAAGTTCTACACCAATGTCAGGGGTTACTTCAACAAGGTTCCAATAAATTCCCATGTTCAACTCACAAGCCAGTGGTACTCCACAAGTAACTACATCGGTATTAGGTGGATTTGAGACTAGTAGCCAAGGGATACAACATGGACATACCAATCCTTTTGGGTCTACTCAGGCTAACACAATGCCTCAGTTTACTTACTTCACAACACCTAGTAGGGTTTTAGTACAACGCAAATTCAAGCGTCTTCAACAACGCCAGTATACACCACCACTTATGTTGAAAATATGTATGCATCAGGCATATCGTTGACACAAACATAAGTTTTGACTCAGCAAGTCCAAAACATACAAAAGAAAATGGTGAGCATACAAGCAAGCAAGGACAAGAAAAGATACACAATGGAAGATCTCAAGCCTTATCCCTATGATAGGTATCCATACATACCACCCTTTCCTCCATAGTTTGAGACACCTAAGTTTTATAAATACAAAGGAAAGGGTGATCCAAGGGATCATATAAGAGAAATTTTCACATCTTTCATAGAAGTGGTGCACGAAGACACTTATCTATTAAGACTATTTCCCAAAAGTCTTGGAGGGCCCGCACTAGAATGGTTCTCACATCTACCTCCTGTAATTACTTCATGGGGAGAGTTAGCAGAGTTGTTTATCTCAAACTTCTCTCATAATATAGACAATCTAGTGAGCCTAATAGATTTGTGCACGACGAAGCAGAAAGAAATATAGACCTTTGCTATGTTCTTGCAAATATGGAGATCATTGTATAGAAGATATCCAAGCAATATCCTAGAGGTAGAACAAGTGGACATATTCTGTGAAAACCTCCTTCCACTGATCAAATATCCTTTGCAAATGCAGTGTTTCAATACATTCAAGGATATCATAGAAAAAAGGTCTCAAATGTGAGAAGGGATTGTTGGAGAAAGGTATCATTAAAAATGGTAAAGATTCAGGAGCACCCAACAATGAAAATGCAGATAAACCTAAATTTTGGTCAAGGAACAAGAATGTTACAATTGATGGTGTGGTTGATGCAAGAGTGGTCAATAGAGCTCAGCCCACACTAGCATTACAAGGACCAAACCACAATGTGAATCAATCACAAGTAAATAATGCAGCTACAACTACTACCAATGCAGTCTAATCTAATGTAGTTATACCTCCAAGAAATATGGCACCGAAGATAAATTTCACACCTTTGGGGGAACCTATTGATGATGCTCTAAATAAACTAATACAAACAAACATGATCACCTTTCTATAAGCAAGACCATATGAACCAGACACACTCAAACCAGCCTGGTGGAATGACAATGATTTTTGTGATTATCATCATTCCAAAGGACACAAAACATCTAGCTCTGTTACAAGCTCAAGAATCTCATCTAGGACCTCATAGATCAAGGTGATGTAACAATAGATACAGTTAAACGATCATCAAACCAGACACATATCATATACAAAGATCCTTTTGTGAAGCATAATGAAGGACAAAGATCTACATCAAAAGGAGAAGCATCTACGTCAAAAGGACATGACATTACAACCAACTACACCAAGGTTGCATACAATTATACAATCAATGCATTTACTAAAGGGGAGGCAATGGTTGCAACCATTTCCATCAATGCTAGAAACATAGATTATGCAGTGGTAACCCGCAGATTCAATGTCACATTACAAGGAGTACCTCCTTAGGCACCTCATCAAGAAAGCAACTTTAATGTTGTGGATCAACTAAAAAAGACTCTCGCTCAAATCTCTCTCTTTGATTTATTTAGAATTTCACCAACTCATAGAGCAATTCTGGACAAAGCATTGCAAGATTCAATTGTATCCAGAGACATGGATGAAAGTGTATTACAAGAAATGGTGGGAACTCTAACTGCTTCATCCAGTGTGGCCTTCACAAAAAAAGGTATCCCTATAGATAGAATCAGACATAATGATCCTTTATATCTAGAAGCTTATGTTCATAACAAGAGAATAAGAAGAGTGCTCATAGATGGAGGGGCGAGACAAAATATCTGTACCCTTAATTTGATCAAGGAATTAGGTTATTTCCAATTTCACATAGACTTAACCAAGAAGATCAACATCAAGGCCTTTGATGATGAGGAATGTCCTTCTGAAGGGTTGTTCACATTACCGGTATAAATTGGACTAGTTACTACAAACATCAAATTCTAAGTGTTGGACAAAGAGTTGGGATACAACATGTTATTAGGATGCCCATGGATACATCCCATGTAGGTGGTACCTTCTACATTTCATCAATGAATCAAATTCCTATTCAATGGAGTTTAAATAACCGTGCATGAAAATCCTAACCCCTTTCAACACTGCAATACTTTAAGAGCAAGCATAGACAATCAAGTTCTGATTAATCAAGCAGAACAACTTATTACACAAATGGACTCAATGACAATTAGAGAAGAACATCAACATACACCTACAACATCTTCTTTGCAGATTAAGGATGTTGGTTGTGGGGAATACTCTATCTCCAGTACATCAAATTTCAAAAAATTATCTCTTTCTCTGAGATCTTTTGGCAAACCTCAGAATATAGTGATGAAACAATATAAAGGAAAGGAGATAGTCAAATATTCAAATTCATGCTCATTCATCAAATCAGGAGACTTAGAGGAAGAATACCTAGAAGAAGATGCCAATCACTGGTTATATAAACAAGAAGATGACATGACAATAGCCCGCTTACCCTTAGGTCATTATGGCAATGGTTTTAAAATGCTACAAAAACATGGTTATGATGGTACCACAGGCTTGGGACTACAACAACAAGGAATATTAGAGCCTGTTCTACCTCAGGAAAACCCAAAGAATCAAGGGTTAGGGTATAAGAATGTCACAAAGATAACAGAAGAAAGACAACGAATACTAGATATACTAAATAAGCCAACCCTAGCATCAGAGTATATACATCAGAATTAGTATCAATACAAAGACTCCCTTCTTCATCTCATAGAAGCAAGCAAGAAAAAACATATCCTAATACAAATCAAATGGTGCAGATCTCAGATGTCTTTTACAAGAAACTACTAAGACACCACCTAATAGTATGGTTCCTAAAACAACTTCACAACAAAATGTGGTAGCAGAAACTGGATCACCACCTGCGAATGTGCCTAATCCTTGGATTCTGTAAATACTTTTACCAAGGGAAATAATCGTAGCTCCACCAAATGAGTCAGATGAGGAAAGATTGCAATGACTAATATCAGGTTTAAGAAGAATTTCCACCACACAAGGAAGATCCTCAAGTTAGGAACAAATTTTGTTACAAGAGCAAGATGAGATAAGCGACATAGCCTCAAATAGTGGGACATATATAGAAAGTATGACAGATTCTCATGACTATGAGTTTCTATCTATTCAAGACAATAGCCCACGAACAATAGACACAACAAATGACAATCAACCACTCATTGATAATGACATTATCTATGAATATGTTCATAATAACCAGATTTGCATGATGTCAATCACTTCTCTAGAAGACGAAAGAAAAAATTTACCCCTTGTACATTCACATCTAATTAATTGGGGGAAAGAGGCGGTAAGACACTTGAAACCATCAGCTTAAATAACTAAACCATTTGTTAGAGACATAAAAATCCTTTTTCAAGAAGATACTAAAGAACCAACATAGGATGATATGATGATAGGACAAGATCTCACAACAAAATAAATTCCAAGTGCTAAGAGAGTAAACGACTGTACAAGCTTCACCCATTTCCACTTTATATCCCACTTCGCATTCAACATTGACAATGAAGTGACCATGTCAGATTTATGCAACACAAAGCAAAAGCAAGGTGAACCATTAGTGACTTTCTTACAAAGATGGCAAAGCTTGTACAGTCGTTCTTCCCTAGATATACCTGAAGAACAACAAGTGAACTTATTTATTCAAAATTTGGTCCCAGAAATGATGTATGAGCTCAAACTGAAGAGTCCTAGTACCATTGAGAAGCTCATTAAGAAAGGGATGAACATTGAAAATGCTCTTGTAGCTAAGGGACTCATTAAGCTCAACAAAGACAGTGACAACACAAACAATTCAGGGGACAAAAATAGATTTTGGTACAAAAACAAGAATGTCACTAATGATGGAGTTGTCGACGCAAGAGCAGTGAATGCAAATCAACCCAAGTTCACGATAAAGAAATTGAGTGCTCCTAATATGTCGGCTATGCGACAAAATCAGACACAAGCAAGTAATGTTATTCAACAGCCGCAATACCAACAGTATAATCAACAACAAGGTCAGCAACAAAACCAGCAACGAAAACCTTTCAGATCAAGGGATGGGCCTCCTCAACAGTTTATACCATTGGGAGAGCCCATTGAATCAGTAATGTAACAATTGATACAAGAAAATTTTATCAAGTTACCAGATGTCAAGGAAGAACCATTGGTAAAGCCGCATTGGTGAATGATAATGCATATTGTGAATACCATCGATCAAAAGGACATAAAACTGCATCGTGTTTTCAATTGAAACATATGATTCAAGACTTGTTAGATCAAGGAGTAATTGAGGTAGACCCACCCAACGTGACCTCTAACACTGATCATACAATTTTCAAAACTCCTTTGCTTGATCATGACAAGGGCAAAGCATCTTCTTCAAACTCTACCCAAACATCAAATCTTAATTATGGAAACACTGGTTATAACAATGTCATCAATTGTTTTCGAGCATCAAATGAGTATGTTTCCACCATAAGAATAAAGGGACAGGGTCCTTCTTGCGCAGTCACCACTCGTCGATCCAAACTAGTCCTAAAAGGAGCTCTTGCAATTCCTCCCAAATCAACTCCTACAAGTCAGTATAATCTCCTAGATCATCTAGGAAAGACACCTGCACAAATATCAATTCTTGAGTTGTTGAAAATGTCCCCTATGCATCGCGCAGTTCTAGATAAAGCTTTAACTAAGTCCATCATCCCGATAGACATTGATGTTGACCAGTTTCAAGCCTGAATTGGACATCTTGCTTTTTCCCAACACATTGCCTTTTCTGATAATGATATTTCCCCTGATAAGCTCCCTCATAATGATCCTTTACATCTTGAAGTCTTTGTCCATAATTGCAAGATCCGACGAGTCTTGATAGATGGCGGAGCAGGTCTTAACATCTGTACCTTGAGAGTAGTCATTGGTCTTGGTTATATAGAAAATGACATTGATTCTTCCAGAAGAATAACAATCAAAGCATATGATGATGCTGAGCGCCCATCTAAAGGGGTAATTTCATTGCCTATTAGAGTAGGTCCAGTGACAAAAAACACTTTCCTGTAGGTCCTAGACCTCGATCTCCCTTACAATATGATTCTTGGCCATCCGTGGATCCACGCAATGAAAGCAGTTCCATCTACTTATCATCGGTGTTTAAAATATCCTTACAATGGGACTGAGATAACAATTCCAGGAGATCGTAATCCATTTCAATTTTGTGCTAATCTAAAGGATTCCTTGCAGCAACAAGTCCCAGTCAATAGAGAGGCCCACTCACATAATTATGTGGATCCTAATAAGTTGTTAGATGCTGTCAAAGGAAAATTGAAGATACAGGACCAAGGATGCGGAGAGTATTCAATGGCTCAAACATTCCTCATTGGGAATTTACCAATATCTCCAAAATCACATGGCAAACCACATTTGTTGCAAAAGGAACCTAAGATAGTCATTCAATATCAGCCCCCCACTACATTTACAAAATGGGGTGAACTTAATAAGGAAACTTTGGATGATGATGTAACAAATTGGCTTTATAAGGATCAAATTGATACACCAGCTGTCAAATTGCCAGTAGAGCGGTATGGAAAAGGGATATGATGGCTGCAGTGGTTTGGGCCCTGACAAGAAAGGAAGACTAGAACCTATGATACCTAAGATACGACATCCAACTTTAGGGTTAGGTTTTGTACCATTGCGAATTGGAACCTCATCTACCAAAGTGACCATGTGTGGAAAGGGGCGTGACTCTGATGATGAAACAACACCTGAGGATATCCAATCTGAAACTGATTCCAATGAATGGGAGTGGAGTTCCTTTTCTTCTAGCTCCTATGCCCTTGAAAATGTTTTCCTTGACCCTGATGATTTGCCCATGGAAGACAAACATGAAATAACTCCCTCTCCCAAAACGTGTCCTAATGCTTGGATAGAGTCATTCTGGGACCCAAGCACTGAATCGGATATGAGTAGTTTAGACAGTGATACCACAGACATTCTTATCCTTACCATCTTGATCCTAACTCTCCTTGAAACCAATGATGACATGCCCCTTGTCTATCCACAACTTATCCAACATGACCAACAAGAACCACTCAAATTGGATTGTTTTCAAAATGAAGAAGCCATTGCAGAATTCCTTGGACTATGGGAAGGCATACCATGAGGTGATCATAAGGTAGGGTTTGCTATTGATCTAGATTCCACAACATATTTTGGGGAGTCAACTCCATCTTCTAGTCATAAAAATGAAAAAGAAAAAGAAAAAGTAAAAAATCAAAAGAATGGGTCTTTGAGTGAAAACCATAAGGCACTCTCTCATCATGGAAAAGTAAAAATAAAAGATGTACCTATGGGTGAAAACCTCTCTGAGGCGCCCAAAGGTGGAAGATTGGACATACCCTCATCAAGTCAGGATAAATCAACATTGCTTGTGGAAATGACCGAAGAGATAAATTTAGGTACACCTAAGAACCCTAAGGTCATTCATTTCGCTGCTTCTCTATTAAAACAAGAAAAGATATATTTTTTCAATTTCTTTTTCGAGTAGAAGATCAATTTTGCATGGTCTTATGCAGATATGGCCGACCTTGATCCAAAATTAGTCCTTCATCACTTGCCATTAAAACCAGATACCAAGCCCGTCAAACAAAAACTCAGAAAGATGCATCCCCAGGTGGCTCTCTTAGTCAAAGTAGAACTCAAAAAATTATTAGATGTGGGCTTTATCAGACCAATTGATTATGCAGATTGGATTTCAAATTTGGTACCAGTTAGCAAAGTAACTAGGGGCATCAGAATCTGTATGGATTTTAGGGATCTCAATAAAGAATTCCCTAAAGATGACTTTCCACTGCCGAATATAGACATCATAGTTGACATGATTGCCGGATATGAGATGCTATCATTGATGGATGGTTTTTCCAGATATAATCAAATTCACATTGCTCCTGAAGATCAACATAAGACTGCATTCACATGTGCTTGGGGTACCTACTGCTAGAATGTGATGCCCTTTGGCCTTAAAAATGCTGGAGCAACATATCAAAGAGCTATGACAACAATTTTCCATGATTTTATGCATACTTTAATGTAAGACTATGTTGATGACCTATTATGCAAATCCATCACAAGAGATAGTCATCTAGCAATCCTTGGCCTAATCTTTGATCGAATGGAAATTTACAAGCTCAGACTCAACCCAAAGAAATGTGTCTTTGGTGTCACAACCGGCAAATTATTAGGGTACATTGTTTCTCACAGAGGCATAGAAGTAGACCCAACAAAAGTTAAAGCAATAATAGATATGCCTCCTCCTTCCAATCTCCATCAACTAAGAAGTTTGCAAGGGAAGTTACAGTCAATCCGTCAGTTTATAGCTCACCTGGCAGACAAATGTCATCCCTTCCAACATTTATTGCATAAAGGTGTCCCTTTTAAATGGACTGAGCAATGTCAATCAACATTTCAAACTCTCAAGGATTATCTGATGTCGCCACCTATTCTAATGCCTCCTATAGCAGGGAAGCCATTCATATTGTATATCTCTACAATTGAAATGATACTGAGAGCTCTCTTAGCCCAACAAGATGAGAAAGGCAAAGAACGGGCTATTTATTATATCAGTCGGACACTAGTGGGCTATGAATTGAATTATTCAACTATTGAATGAGCATGTTTAGCAGTGGTATTTTCCACACAGAAGCTTTGACACTATATGTTAAATCATCAGACATTGCTAGTTGCAAAAATTGATCCCTTGAAATACTTGCTTAGCAGGGCAGCTTTGACAGGTCACTTGGCAAAGTGGGTTATGATCCTCAGTGAGTTTGATATTGAGTACATTGAGAGAAAGGCAATAAAAGGACAAATCATAGTAGATCAGCTTGCAGAGGCACCTATTCATGATGATCATCCAATGTTGACAGATTTCCCTGATGAATCAGTATTTTCTCTTACTTCTTCTAAGGAATGGCAATTATACTTTGATGGATCTCACACAAAGTATGGCTTAGGAGTAGGTATATTGTTTGTCACCCCTCAAGGAGATGCTATCCCAAAGTCATATAGGATCACTTTTCATTGCACCAATAATATTGCAGAATACGAAGCTTTGGTCATAGGACTCAGAATAGCAATCCAATGAAACATTACACATTTGCAAGTCTATGGAGATTCCCAGTTAGTCATCCGTCAAGTGAATGATAACTATGCAACAAAAGATGAAAAGATTCTTCCCTAGAAGCATATGGTGGATTTTTTTAAGGCAAAATTTATCGATATCCATTTCAGTCAAGTTCCAAGAATCCAAAACAAGTCAGCAGATGCTATGGCAACTATTGCTTCCATGTTA
This sequence comes from Cryptomeria japonica, assembly GCF_030272615.1. Lineage (NCBI taxonomy): Eukaryota > Viridiplantae > Streptophyta > Pinopsida > Cupressales > Cupressaceae > Cryptomeria > Cryptomeria japonica. The sequence continues at coordinate 282,449,027 of NC_081405.1, forward strand.
AATATGCCCCACAATAGGGACAGATGTGAATTTTTCGTCGAATAGTTGCTGGTGCCTTCTTTTGAAATTTTGACAGCAGATGTGATGAGTGTTCTTGTTGGTCCTAATTCCCTATGGTACAATGACATCTATTGGTATTTGAAATCCCAAACCTTACCACCTAACCTTTCCTCTAACCAATGTCGAGCCTTCATACGCCAAATTGCCAAATATGTCATCATCGCAGACACCCTTTACCATCGTTCCTTTGACCACACCCTCCTTAGGTGTTTGGATTCCAATGAGGCACAAATGACTTTACACGAGGTTCATGATGGTATATGTGGGGGCCATTTCAATGGTCTGAGTCTAGCTAAAAAGTTGGTTCATGCTGGATATTATTGGCCCACCATGGAAAAGGATGCTCATGATTTTGTCAAGAAATGCTACAAATGTCAAGTACATGGAAATTACATTTATGCGCCAGCTCAAGAACTTCACTCGGTCATATCTCTATGGCCCTTTTCTCAATGGGGATTGGATCTTATTGGCAAGATTCACCTGACATCTGCAAATGGACACAAATTCATCATCACAGCCACATAATACTTTACAAAATGGATCGAGGCTATCCCTATGACCTATATCACTAGTGTTCAAATTTCAAAGTTTCTACTGAATTATATCATATGCAGATATGGGGTTCCCCTTGCAATAGTCATAGATAATGGCCATCCATTCAAAAAAAAAGATGTCAAGGAACTCTGTGAAAATTTTCACATCCAACACCGTTTCTCCAGTCCTTACTATCCACAAGGTAATAGTCAAGACGAAGCATCAAATAAAACCATCATTAAGATCTTGAAAAAGGTTGTCAATGACGCTGGTTGAGATTGGCATGTACAGTTGAATCCAGCACTATGGGCTTATCGCACTTCCATCCGCACACCTACTGGCGCAACACCTTATTCCTTGGTGTATGGTGCGGAAGCCATTTTACCCTTGGAAGTGGAAATTCCCTCTTTGCATGTTTCCCTGCAACATTTGATTGATGATGAGATGCACAAAGTCTCTAGGCTGCATTAGCTTGAGATGTTAGATGAGCAACATCAGACAACCCTAACACATTTGCAAGCATATCAAAACCGTCTCCGTCGCTCTTATAATAAGAAAGTCAAAGGGTGACACTTCAAAGTGGGAGACTTGGTCCTAAAGGTGAACCCGAAGAATACACAATCTACTGACATCATCAAAGGAAAATTTGAGCCTAATTGGGTTGGGCCTTTCATAGTTACTGCGGCCTATGGTTTGGGGGCATATCAGCTTGCAACCCTAGATGATGAACCTCTATTAGATCCTGTAAATAGCATACACCTTCGAAAGTACTGGGCATAGTTTTTCTATCACCAGTTCTTCAATACGATCCTGAAAAATACAAAAAAAATCAAAAACTCAAAAATACAAAAAAAAAAAAAAAAAGTGAAAAAATTGAAAAGAAAAAAAGTAAAGAAAAATAATTCGCCCTCTAGTGAAAACCTGGCAAACAGGCACTTTGGGCAAGTACCATGGTGAAAACCTGGAAAATAGGTGCCATTTGTAAAAGACTATTGCTTTGTTATCTATCATGACTCTTAGCTGTACTTTCCCCCCCCGCAGGTTTATCATGATTATCCTTGCCTTGACCCAATGTTCTGTTCCAGCCTTGTGATTGGTCAACATCATTGTCTTGCATACTCAGGTTTCCAGTCCTTGTGCATATGTTTTGGTCCTGGTCATTGTATATGTCTTTCAAATTTTCATTGGGTGCGCGCCCCTTGTCATGATCAATTACTGGAGTTATTGCTATGTGCGGACTGGAGCTCCCTAAAACATTCAAAAAATGTCCTGAAATAATCCAAAAACATTCATATAATGTCCTGAAATAATCCAAAAACATTCATAAAAATGTCCTGAAAAAATCCCTAAAAATCAAAAAATGTCCTCAAATAATCCAAAAACATTCATAAAAATGTCCTGAAAAAATCCCTAAAAATAAAAAAATGTCCTGAAATAATCCAAAAACATTCATATAATGTCTTGAAAAAATCCCTAAAAATCAAATAATGTCTTGAAAAAATCCCTAAAAATCATATAATGTCCTGAAAATATCCCTAAAAATCAAATAATGTCTTGAAAAAATCCCTAAAAATCATATAATGTCCTGAAAAAATCCCTAACAATCAAATAATGTCCTGAAAAAATCCCTAAAAAGTCAAATAAAGTCCTGAAAAAATGAACAAAAAACAAAAAAATTGTAAAAAACTCGAAATTCCTACAAAGTGAAAAACATCAAAATCCAAAAACAATTTCTTTAGCATTTTGCATTTTGTCAATAAATGGTCCCCTTTGTGCATAGACAGATCGCCGAGCATACATCCAATGCCAATCAATCAAACATTGTGCTTTAATGAAATCATGCATTAATAGATAAACTGTTCGACCAAGCAAGCATTCAACCTGATCACAGTTGTCACATCAATCAAAATAGCATCAACATTACCATTGGTCCTTGTCAAAATTATCATGGGTCTTATACAGGGTGTGGTATTCTCAAAACCAGACTGTGTCCTATCTTTGATGGGGTACCGTATTCCCTGAAACCAGACAACATGATCATTCTTGTTTTCCACTTTTGACAATGACGATTAGATTGTTTGTTTGACATGGTTGAATTTGTGCGTCTTATCTTTTTACTGATTTATCTTTGGCCTCGATCATGTTCCTATGTTGCTTGATGATGTCACTAAGTGATTTAGAGTGACCGGGATGGTTCATGGTCCCTTTCCTTTTTTCGTTGTGTTTGCTATTTGTGGAATGTTTGTCACAAACTGGGGCAACTATATCATTGGGTGTCTATGATAAGTACGTTCGCTTTGTGAATGCCGCACATACCTCGACCATTGATGTATGCACCCTAGGATGCTTCACTCATTCCTTATGTGCAATGTGTCTGTCTTTTGCAAAAGGGGTGCATTCTAGCTCTAGCCTTCAATGCCATGATGCTCTGCATCCGCTTTGCTACAATAAATAAAGGTTCTCACCTACTTATGTGCATTTGTAAAAGAAAGTTTTCCTTCATCTCTAACTGTCCTCTGTCTAATTTCTTCTTACTAACATTTCTTCTGTTAGACTTGGCAGTCCGTTCGATCTAGTTCTCCAATCTCTAGAAAATAAAAAATAAAAATAAGCTGCATCCTACATTCATTGGTTAGTACCTTTGCATTATATCAAGCCCATACAAAGCATTTTATCCATTTCATCTTATAAATGCATCACAAACATAAACAACATTCATACATGTTACAAAGATAGTACATAGACGGTGCATAAGACATCCATACATGGAAAGTAAACATAAGCCATAACACATTACATGCCATCATATAGTGGCATATCATATCATATATCAATATCAGAGTACAAAATTGGACTGTTTGTCCTACGTATGGCCCACAGGATGAGTACATAATGTCAAACTATATATGTCTCCATCATAAGGAGCACATGCCTCTGTCACTCGGTGCTCCCTCTGTCCTCCTCATCCCTGCCATGTCTCGAAGATGAAGCCCCTCCTATCCCTGGTCTTGGCTGTGGTGGTCTCATAGGTCCACTCACCCCCATGCTTCTCACTGACCTCCGAGAGTGTGGCCTACTCTCTATCCTCAATCGTGATTGATATGACGCTACTCTCTGCTTTGGTGGAACTGCACTCTCATATAGAGTCCTCAAATGGCGCATCTCATCTCCTGCCTCGAATAACATCTGTGCCATCTCACGCGCACTAGCATCCCTAATCGACCCAACATACTCGGTCACTCTCTGCTCTGCTTGCTGTGCCTGGGCTATTGATGTATCTCGAGCCACTGTCAGCCTAGTTATCTCTGTTATGAACATATCCCTCACAGTTGACCACTGATCTTGCTCTGTCCTCAAGATAGCATTCTATCTCTCCAATGTAGCAGTGTAATCATGCTGACTAGCTATGGTGGTCCTACATATATGCATCTCCTCTATGCTAGCTATCTCCTACCCTATGGGTATATCCTGCAATGACTCATGATCTGCTGGATCTAGCTCATCTCTCTGCAAGGGTCCTTTTTCCTGAGCAACAACTCCTCCACTTTGGCCAGTGCAAATGAACTCTTTTCCTTCTCCTTGTCTCCTATATAGATCTTTGTTAGTACCTAGATGGACATGCATTCTCTCCATCTTATGATGGTCACGGTCTTTTACGCCTTCCATTGCTTGTCCTTTGTGCATCCAACCTTCGATTTTTGATCCATTTGAGCCTATCATCTTCTGTCATTCTTATCGATCACTTGGCCTCTTTTCTGGATTTTTTCGGCCAATTCCTCAAAGGGGCATGCATATGTCATTGTTATTGTCTAGGGCATTTTCATTATTGTTCTTTGAAACAACGCTTAGAATCGCATTGTCTCAAAGAGGGGCAAAATGTAGACATCTAAAAATGGTCAACGCTTGTGGAGTTATACTTTAACATTTGCGCATTGCCTTATTTTAGGGTTCTTGCGTCACAATAACATTTCTTCTATGTTGTGCACTTGGTCTTTATCATTGGCGAGCATTGAGTCCTTCTTCTACATTCCTCATTTTTCTCACTTTTGAATTAGGTCTTGTTGATAGCAATCTTCAGTTATGATTTTGGTCGATCTTATCCTATTGCATCATGATGCGTGCTCTTTTATCATCATTTTGGACATCGTCAATCCTAATTGATAATAGAATTAGGGTTTTGTCCTCTTGTCAATCTCGTCATTTTACGATCAATTCATCATTGATCCTTGTCCTTGTCAATATCGTCATTTTGTGATCGATTTGTCATCGATCCTTGTCCTTGTCAATCTCATCATTTTGTGATTGATTCATCATCGATCCTTGTCCTTGTCAATCTCGTCATTTTGTGATCGATTCATCATCGATCCTTGTCCTTGTCAATCTTGTCATTTTGCAATCGATTCGTCATCGATCCTTGTCCTTTTCAATCATGTCAATTTGGATCAATAAGTCATTGTTCCTCGTCAATTGGCACCTATCAATTTGATCTCCTTGTCAATCTTGGTCAATTTGTCATTGATTTTTTTCAACCAATCTCAATCATTTATCAACTTTGGTCCTTTGTCAATCAGAATCATGATCGAACCTACATTAATTTCTTATTGTCTTGACCTAATTCCTTGTCCTCTTATTTCTAGGGTTTTATGATTTGTTCATTTAATCCTTTTCTTCCTCTTTATGGGTTAAATAAATCTATTTATTTAGTCCTAGGTCTCTTTCATGAATTAATTAATGGATGAAAACCTATTAATTAATTCACCTAATTTCTATTTCTCCTATTTTCTTTAATTTTTCTAATATTTCCTCTAAATTCATTCCCTCATTTTCTCCTATGTTTATGCTTCCATTTGTTGCAATCATGGAAGCTATTTTCTCTCTTCCCTTTTGTCATGGGAATGGCATTTCAATCTTGTCATAATTTGTCATAATTTTTCATAATTTGTTATACACTTTGCATAGCAAATTGTCATACATTTGTCATAATTTTGCCATTCTTGATTTGAATTTCCTTTCAAATCTCTTCATGCTAATCTTGTCCTCTCTCCAATTTGTCTATAAATTGGATGATTTTCTTCAATGAAAAAGATTGATCAACCACGCTTCTAGTATCCTCACGCTATCAAAATCAATCTTGCTTCATGCTTTTGCACTTTTAGGTGAGATCCACATAAATCCACTATTTGGAGGAGAAAGGAGAACAATGGAGGTCAAGGAAGGAGTTTTCTTCATATGGTTTGCATGTTTATGTTGAAATCTTTCTTTTCCTTCTTCTATTCCATGTATTGGGATTTCTTTCATAGCCTATTAGTTTTTGTGGTTAGCTAATATAGTTTATGAATCTTATGTTCAAATTCCCTATTACACCGAGTCCTTCCAATCCACTCTAAATAAATCATGTTTGTGACGAAAGTCACAAGCAACATGTACTAATAAGTTCATACCGACACTATGTTTCCCCATAAACCTTATGGAGTGTAACCTCTATAGGCTGGAAACCTTCTATATTTACAGAGCTCAAAGTGTCGCATGTATGGCCACATGACATAAAGCCTTTACTAAAAACTACTTGTACTAGTTGCCAAAATCCTTCTAGTTGTTGGCATAGGAGGTCGGACCTCTGAAGTGGCTCACACACATATGGTTCTTAGTAGAGATACAAATTTTGCCACGGGGAGTTTTCATGGAAATTGGTGCTTGGCTACCCTAGAGAAGTGAGTGCCGAGAGTGGAGCCAATAGGGTCAAGCATCTAAATATCTGCTTTGAATAGCGTAGCCTCGGGGGAAACCCCATGTGAGGTTCAACAATTATTGTCTCAGCCTGCCATAGGATTTGTACTTGCTTATGCATTTTGTTTTTCAAAAACATTGTGTCTTCTATGTCTATGACATGTTCAAAATGGTCAAAAATTTGTGAAAATCATCATCTAAAAAAATGAGCGAAAATCCAATAACTTGCTGAAGGATTTGAGAAGAATCCTTGAAACATAATTAGAATAGTGCTTTCAAACAACAAAACAGTTCTTTTATCCCATAAGTTAACACTCTTTGCCACAAGAGTTAGCACAAAAGCTTTTCCACATCTAAAAAGCATATCAAACCAAAATTTCAACATCAGTATCAAAACACTTCTTGAGTAGACTTGTCTCTAAACTATCACACATTTTCAAACTAGTTCAACAACTGGGTCACTAATCCAATAGGCCATTTCTGAAAGTTTCCATAAGCATAAACATTCAACAAGCTCTTGATTCAAACATTATAAGTGCAAAAAAATCAGCATCATTGTCAAGTCTCTCACCAGGATATATCAAATCCTCTATCACGAAGCTTGATCAATTCATCTTGTGTTCATTATCTTGGATATATCTTTCCTATTTTGAACCTAGGTCATATCAAAATCAGAATTGCACCAACATTGGAATAAAAAAAACTTGTGAACTATCAAATGCTTATATGACTTTTAAGTATCGTCTTAAGAAAATAAAACCCATTTTTTGATTAAGGGAAAATGGGTTTTAAGGGGACCTGAAACCCCATACAATAGGTTTTGGAAGGACCCGAAACCCAATAGATTTTACCGGGATCTAAAACCCTACAAAGCAGGTTGCTAAAAGAAATAAACAATGAAAAACCGCAGCCAAAACCTAGCAAAGATGACTAATGCCAACAAACCCCAGCATAGCCACACCACAACAAACAAAGCTACAACACCAAACTATAGCACAAAAGAGTAATTATCGAGGGTATAACAAGCACCCTCAACCAAATTTCAAGGTTTTTAAAGGTACCCCTAACCTTCATTACCAACACCAAATTACAACAGATATTCATACAATTTAAATTTGGCCAAAAAGGGTTTTGAGAGGCTCCCTCAACCTTCATATTGGATTTTAAAATGGTACCCAAAACTAGCAACCAAGGGTTTTTCTAGGCATCCTTAACCTTAAATAAAGAGCTCAGAACACCAAACACAAGACTTTCCCTTAACCAGAGACAATAGAAAGACAGGTTGGGCCCTTTAAAACTATTAGCAATCAGCCTGCCTATGGGATAATCCAGGAACCCACAACTAGAAAAAGGGGGGAAATAGTCCACAAAAACCAGAAGGAAGAAGGCCAAACCATGATATAACAAAAGGATCCAAGCCAAGAGACTAGCTGGGAGTCTGGGAAGAAGAACTTCCAAACCCACCCAGGGAGACACCTTTGAGAGAAGAAATAGGAAGCCATAGCTAGTAGCAAGAAGAGCACCAAAAGTCAAAAATCCCCAACATTCCATCTCTCTACCTCAATAGGAAAGATCTCCACCTCTACAAGATGAAGAATGAGGCAGAAAGACAACAACTAGAGCTCTCTAGCAGCAAGCAGAAACCAATCCTTTCCCCTCCACCAAATTTCCACCTCCATAGAAAATACAGTCACCTCTAATAGACAAGGAGGGGAAAAGAACAAGAGCCAAGAAACCCCTCTCAAAGGGTCACAACAAAGAAGACTCTCCACCTCAATAGGAGAGTAGCCAAACATAAAAGAACCAAAAAAAGAAACTCCTTCGAAAAACCAGAGCACCTTGGTCCAGATCTACAATAAATCCTTAGCATAGAGGGAAGGAGAGAACACAATACTGCAAAAGAGCCTCTCCACGAGAGATTTGCCAGGGTCCCAGATCTTCCCATACACCTTCCTAGACACAAGCAGGAGAACACCAACCATCAAAGAAAGCAGAAAAAAGGCCATAGACAGGAGCCACCACACACCCCCAAAACGTCTCCATTGCTTCTGCAACCTGCACTCCTTCCTCTGTACCAAACTCCTCCACCCACCATTCCAGCAAAGAATCCATAGGAGCCAAACCATGAAGAGCCCCATCAGATAGAGATCATGGCATGGAAGGAGAGAGGAGGGGGGGAGGAAATCATTCTCATCTGCAACATCATCTTCCCCATCCTCTGCAACTCCTTCACCAGAAACCCTCTCTGTTCACGCTCTCTTGCTCCCGTTCTCCATTTTTTGTTAAGAAAGCCCAGTTTTAAAGCTACCCAGTAAAGAATAAGATTCTTGTATATCAATTGCAAGATCTTATTAAAACAAAGGAAATTCCTACACCGTGTTCATCACTACTTATGTGGCTACGGTATAGAGTTTGATGAAGAAATTTTGCAAGGACATGATTTTCAACAAAGAGACCTCGACCAATCAATAGAACCATTAGAGACCTCGAGCAAGATTTCAAATTTGATAGACTAATGGAAAATTATTTGCAAAAAAAAAAGAGAAATATCTTTTGATGTTGGCAAAATTAGGAGCTAAATTACCACAAGACTTTAACATAGAAAGCTTGAAACAAGATGCAGAGGCAAGTAACACCCAAAACACAGATGATCCAAATAACAAAGATGTGAACAAAGAAAGTCATGGAGAGATAAGAAAAGAATGGGATGACACAAGAAAAGAGCATAGTGATAAAAGAACTTATGAAGAAACAAGGAGAAACTATATGGATAATCCGTTGTTAAACCTTACTCAACAAATGCAAACTCTACAACAAAAGATACAAGATATGCAAAAGGGAACAAGCTCCAAGAAGTATTCATTAGAAGATATCTTCCCATATCCTTTTGATAAAAAATTGAATATGACACCATTTCCATGGCATTGCCAGATCCCTAAATATGACAAATACGATGGAAAATTTGATCCTCATGATCACATTAGGGAGTTTTGTACTATGAGTATGGAATTTGTGCACAACGAAACTTACCTGATGTGTCTTTTCCCTAGGAGTTTAAATGGGAAATGATGGAATGGTTTTCAAGATTACCATCCGGAATCAAATCTTTTGAAGAACTCATGAGTAGATTTATTTCACAGTATTCCTACAATGTAAGGAATGAGATAACAATGCTGGATTTATGCAATGTTAAACAAAAGAATGGTGAATCTTTTATGATCTTCTTGCAGTGATGGAAATGGATGTTTAATAGGTATCCAAGAGATGTACCCGATCAAGAAAAGATGGACATATTCATTGATAATCTTATCAGTGAAATGAGTTATCGACTAAAAATGCAATGTCCTCCCTCCTTCGCCAAGATGATTGAGAATGGTATGAAAATAGAAGATGCGTTAGTAAAGAAAGGAGAGCTAAAACTTTACAGTAATTCTTACAACAACAACAACAACAACAACAACAATGACGATGACAAACCCAAATTCTGGTCAAAGAATAGGAATGTCATCAATGGAGGAAATGACGATAATAGTGCTATGAAACAACAACCAATTTTTAATCTATCAAGTCAAATCCCAAACAATAACAATTAAGAAAGAAATAAAGCCAAGTCTTTCTTCTCCAATCCTCGTAGGAAATTCACAAACATTGGAGAACCATTAGAATCATCTTTAAAAACTCTTCTTGCAAAAAAATTGATTGTTTTACCATAAGCAAGAAGTTATGAACCACCAATCAAGCCTAATTGGTGGAATGTCAATCATTTTTGTAATTACCATCGGAATAAAGGATACCAAACAAATGATTGTTAGAGATTGAAACACCTTATCCAGGATCTAATCGATAATGGAACTATCACAGTGGATAGCCATAAGACAAACGAATCACACCTAGCTTTCAAAAATCCACTCTCGAATTATGACAAAGGTGAACCATCCCAATTAAAAGATGACAAGGGAAAAGCCAAAGTGAACTACACTTATACATATGATGATGTGGTAAATGTCATCATTGTTAAAGATAATCCACCTTCAGAGCCAATCAATGTCATTACGAGAAGCAAAGAAAAGGTCACCTTTCCAGGTATAATAAAAGACTCAACATCCACTTCACAACAATACAATCTCGTAGAGAAATTAAAAAGAATACCTGCTCAAATATCAATTTTGGAACTTCTTAAAGTTTCACCTATGCATAAGGAAATTTTGGAAAAGATTTAGTGGAAACAACAGTTCCAAAAGACTTGGATGTGGATCAGTTCCAAAACATGGTGGGACACCTTATAGCCCCTCATTGCTTATCATTTTCTAAAAATGATGACGCGTCATTGCAACATCCTCACAATGCTCCTTTACATGTTGAAGTCACCATTAATAAAACTCATGTCAAACACGTACTCATAGATGGTGGAGCGGGCTTAAACATTTGTGCATTAAGTTTAATAAAAGCTTTGGGATATTTAGAAAATGCAGTAGATCTAAAGAAGAAAATAACTATTAAGGCTTATGATGAAGCAGAGCATTCTTATAAAGGAACTGTGGTGTTGCCAACCAAAATAGGACTTGTGGAAAAGAATACATTATGTCAGTTTTTAGATTTGAACCTCTCTTATAACATTCTTCCAGGAATACTGTGGATTCACACCATGCAAGAAGTTCCTTCTACATATCATCAATGTGTAAAATTTCCTCATGAAGGACAAGATGTCACTATAATTGCAGACTCTAGCCAATATTGCAATAATCTGAAGCCAACACAAGATACAAGAGCTCCACATAACAGAGAGTCATTATATCCTACCAAAGAAATTCAAGAAAAGTTATTGGAAACCTTTGAGAAAAAGCTCAAATTGAATGATGAAGGAATGGGAAAATATTCTTTGCATAATTTTCCACTTTCACTTAAGTCATATGGAAAGCCTACAAATATCCAATCAAAGACCTCAGAGAAATAAAAAGATATGTTTAATGGAGCATTTGTTGGAGCTGGAACCCTTGAAGAAGAAACCGAAGACAAGGAAATTGTTGGTTGGTTGTACAAAGATGAAATGAAACTATAGCAAGAGCTGCAGAAGTCAAAATTCCCATAGAACAATATGGAAATGGTTATAAAATCATGCAAAAAATGGGATATGAAGGAAAAGGACAAATTGGTAAGCGACATCAAGGTATTTCAGAACCTATTTGTCCCCACTCACAATCTAAAGAAGATAAATCAGGGCTTGGATATCTAAAATCCAATCAAAAACAACATAATCATCAACAACAAAAGTGGAGAAAGAAACCCGTCTCTAAAGAAGAACAATGGCAATAAAAGCTACATCAAGAAACAAAAATAGTATCCAATGAGAAGAAACAAGAAGAACCCAAGAAATAAGAAGAATCTTGTCAAGAAGTTCAAGGAATACAAGCAAGTGCAAAATCTGAACAAGATATTCCAGAAGTAGTGAAAATCGAGATGGCAGAAATCAGAGAACTTTTTGCACCATACAACATTCTTGTGTTGTATAGTGGTATAGCCCTAAACAATGGTTCAGAGACAGATTCAAATGAATATGAATGGGGTCCACATGCCTCATCTAGTATATTAAGTGAAGAAAGAAATGAAGAGTGAGTAGTTATCACAAAGGAAAACTTCTTTATTACAAAACAATAGATGAAGTTATAAAGAAGGCAAGAAGAACTCAGAATCCAAAGAAAAGAGGCATATACAAGACAACAAAAGAAAGAGGATGACAAAGACAAAGAAATAACGCCACAAGAAGAAAAAAAACATATAGATCAAGCATCTCGAAATATCAAATTTTTATCAAATAAAGAGCAAGATGTACCAAGATATGGAAGAACCATAGAAGAACTAAGAGATAGTCAAGTAGAATTGACTATTAGTCGAGAAGAAGATGAGTTTTAAAGAAGACAAAAGCTAGCAAAGGAATTCTCTATATCATGTGCACTAGTATGTCAACTTCAAAATGCAAATGAATTTATTGAAAATAATCAAGAAGGAGCTTGCAATACTAAAGAAGTGTGTGCTGATATAATCCATTTGTTTCAGGGACAAACATCAGATGAAGATCCATTTGAGTGTGAACCACAAAATGCTAATACTAATTTTGTTAGAACTAATTGGAGAATACTTGAGAGAGATAATCCTCAAGATCATTCTATCTATGACATTACCTACTCTACTCCAAATTATGACCATTATGTCATGAATTTTGAAGCACCTAACGATGACAATGATTATGACTTACCTCTTCTTCATCTTGAATTAATTGATTGGGATAATCTAGAAAACCCTGAATTAGATTTTTTTTCCAATGATCATGACTTAGCTATGTATATTAATGCTGTCGAACCCATAACACCTAAGATATCTTTCAATGTGGAATCAAGTAATGTTTCTTGCAGTCAGGAGAGTGCCAAAATTTCTAGTCGTAAAATTGAAATAAAACAAGGAAAGAGACCTACTGTTGAAAACCATTTCATGGCAACACTAGATCAATCAAAAGGGAAAATAAAGGACGTATCTGACGATGAAAACCTCTTGGAGGCACCTGAAGATGGAAAGTTTGACATCCTCCCTGCGTATTTTCAGGAGAGATCTGCTATTCTAATAGAACCAACAGAAGCAATAAACATTGGAACATTAAAGGATCCCAAGATACTTCATTCTGCTGCCTCATTATGAGATAAAGAGAGGAAAGAATACATGGAATTATTTAGACAAAGACAAATAAATTTTTGTTGGTCCTATGCTGACATGCCTGGACTTAATCCAGATCTTATAATGCATCATCTCAATGTGGATTTAAAACCAAAACCAGTTGAGCAAAAGCTAAGGAAGATGCGTCCACACATTGCTCTTCTTGTAAAAGTTGAGCTAAAGAAACTATTAGAGGTGGGTTTCATAAGACCTGTTGCCTATCCAAAATGGGTTTCAAGCATTGTACAAGTGTCAAAGCCGGATAAAAGCATAAGAGTCTGCACCGATTTAAGAGATTTCAACAAAGCATGTCCCAAAGATGATTTCCCACTACCAAACATTGATATAATTGTGGACTTATTAGCAGGGCATGAGATGTTTTCATTAATGGATGGCTTCTCAGGATAAAATCAAATAAGAATTGCCCGTGAAGATCAAGAAAAGACAACATTTAACTATGAATGGGGTACTTATTGCTAGAATGTTATGCCATTTGGGCTTAAGAATGCAGGAGCAACTTATCAAAGGGCCATGGCAACAATTTTACATGATATGGTGCATACATTTATGGAAGATTATGTAGATGATATACTTGCAAAATCTCATACAAGACAAGAACATTTGAACATCTTAAGAAAGATCTTTGATATGCTAGAAAGATATCAATTGAGATTAAATCGAAAGAAATGTGGACTTGAAGTAACCTCTGGAAAACTTCTTGGGTACATTATATCAGCCCATGGAATTGAAGTAGATCCTGAAAAGGTAAAAGCCATCATGGAGATGGAGTCACCTGGGAACATAAGTCAATTGTGATCTTTACAAGGAATATTGCAATCAATCAAAAGATTTGTCTCTCAATTAGCAGATAGATGTCATCCATTCACTCAACTTTTACATAAGAATGTTCCATTCAAATAGGATCAGAAATGTGAAGATGCTTTTATGCAAATCAAAGAATATCTCATGAATCCTCCAGTACTGGTATCACCAATCAAAGAGAAACCATTGTTTCTCTATATCTCGGTGACAAACGTATCATTAGGCACTCTGCTAGCTCAACATGATGACGAAGGAAAAGAAAGAGCAGTGTATTACATCAGGAGAACACTTGTCGGCTATGAACTGAATTATACGTCAATAGAGAAGACATGCCTAGAAGTTGTATTTGCAACTCAGAATCTGCGACATTATATGCTGACTCATTCTGTGAAGCTAATAACAAAGATAGATCCACTAAAGTATCTACTGAACAAGTCAACTTTGACAAGCAAATTAGCCAAATGGGTTATGATACTGAGTGAATTTGATATAGAGTATGTTGATTGGAAAGCTATCAAAGGATAGGTCATTTCATATCAATTAGCCGAAGCTCCTTTACAAAATAACATACCATTGCACATAGAATTTCCTAATGTAGACATTCTGACAGTAAGTACAAAATTTTGGGAATTGTACTATGATGGTTCTTATACACAATATGGATCAAGTGAAAGAATTTTATTCATCACACCTTAGGGAAATACAATTCCAAAATCATATAGACTGCGGTTTCCATGCACAAACAATATTGCAAAATATGAAGCATTGACTATTGGGTTCAAAATGGCTATTGAATGTAATATCAAGGAAATACATGTTTATGGTGATTCACAGCTTATCATCAACCAAATAAATGATGATTACCAAACTAAGGATGACAAGCTCATTCCCTATAAACAACTGGTAGAAGAGTTTAAAGAACACTTTGTAGAAATATCATTTACTCAAATCCCAAGAAATGAGAATAAAGCAACATATGCAATGGCTACAATAACATCTCTCTTGCAGAATCGGGAGAATCAATAATGTTATGAATTCCTCATGGAAAATATCTTAACCCCTACCATTAAATCCTAGCATACCTATATGATTTGTCAGATATCAGGAATCAGTCAATCCTTATGCGGCCAAACCTATCAGTACTTAAAAGAGAATATCCTTCCTCCTGACCTATCCCATAATCAAAGAAGAAATTTTATCCGTCAGTCATACCGCTATACTATTATTGCTGATACCTTATATAGGCGAGGTCTAGATGGTACTTTATTGAGATGTCTTGAACGAGAAGAATCTAAGAAAGTTCTTAACGAAGTTCATGTAGGTATTTGTGGCACACACTCAAGTGGATTAACACTAGCTAAGAAAATTCTTCATATGGGTTTCTATTGGCCTACTATGGAGAGAGATTCATTCACATATGCCAAAAAATGCAAACAATGTTAGATCTATGGGAATCTCATTCACGCACCAGCACAATAATTGTATCCTATGGCCGGATCATGGTCATTTTCTCAATGGGGCCTTGATTTGGTAGGAAATATAATCCTTCATCTTCTAATGGACATATGTTCATTATAACTGCTACTGAATATTTCACTAAATGGATTGATGCAGTACCTCTGACAAAAGTGATAGGAAAACAAATATCATCATTCATCTTGAATTATATAATCTATCACTGTGGAGTTCCTATGACCATTATCATTGACAATGGATGACCATTTAAGAATCAAGATGTGAAGGAACTATGTGAGAAATTTCACATCCAACATAGGTTTTCTACTCCATATTGTCCACAAGGAAATGGTCAAGCTGAGACATCAAACAAAACTATCTTGAAAATCTTGAAAAAAACAGTCAATGAAGCTAGAAAAGACTGGCACATTCAGCTAAATCCTGCTCTTTGGGCATACCAAACCAGCATTCGCACACCAATGGGGGTAACTCCATATTGCTTAGTCTATGGATCAAAAGCCATATTACCAGTAGAAGTAGAGATACATTCTCTATGAGTTTCCTTGAAAGGTCTTGTACCAGAGGAAGAATAATGAGTTTCTAAACTCCAAGAACTTGAATTGATGCAGGAACGTCGCCAAAATGCAACAAATCATTTGAAAGTGTATCAACAGAGAATGGAAAGAAGTTATAATCATAGAGTCAAGCCACACATTTTTTAGATTGGAGATATAGTTCTAAGGGAGAATCCAAGAAATCAGCAAGACCGAGAAAAGAAGGGTAATTTGAACCAAATTGGCTAGGACATTTTGTTACAGTAGTAGCATATGGCTTGGGAGCATACAAGTTATCTACCCCTGAAGGTGATTGGTTTGATGAACCTATCAATTCCATCCATCTCAATAAATTCTATGCTTGAGATATAAAGTCCTGGAAAAAATCAATAAAAAGCATATAAAGTCCTAAAGAAATCAATAAAAAGCAGAAAATCAGAAAATCCTTAAAAAGCATAAAACAATTAAAAGCAAAAAAAAAAAGAAGAAAAGGGAAAAATGTAATAAATTTAGATGGTGAAAACCTGGTAAACAGGCGTTGTCTAAAAAGTGAGCTCTTCCATCTATGAGATCACTTTGCGCACCTATCCACTCTATCCTATCACATATATCGCTTCCATCTATCTTAGCTTATCCATTCCATCTTTTGCATCTATTGCTCTGAACCATTTAGTATGCAGCTTAGCAACAATTATCAATTTTTGACATACTTATCGTAGTCATTGTCTTATATTTTATCGGAATCAATCAATTTGCATTTGTATCCTGCCATGGTTTGGATCTTGATCAATTCATACATCCATAATAAGTTTTTTTTGTTTCCGTTGGGGGAAAAATCCCAATTCCTTTGCCTAAGGTGATCTTTTTAATCTTTGAAAATCCACAACATTCAAAAAACTTAGAAAAACCAAAAACACCTAGGCTTTTGAAACAAATAATGAGCAACAAAGCAACGAAGATCAAGACATTTCATGAAAAATGAATTGTGACACTCAGAAAATGAAGAATTAACCAACAAGTAATAAAGGATTATCAAAGATCATTCATCAAGAAGATTATATCAGTTAATGACCATTAGAAAATATGAATGACATGCAAGATTCAATGTTTATATATTGATTTTATTGCTAATCATGTACTCTATGCAACTCAAGGATGTCCATGACTAGAGAAGCTATGATGGGGCATGATTATTTTCTTTGATTGTTTATCTATGGTTTATCCTTTACTAAAGTATGTACTTCTCTAAGGATATGATCGACAAAAGATCAAGGAGGATGTTCCAAGTCATGCATGAAAGGATATAATCCTTGTTTGTTCTGCAAGAAATACTTAGGTCAACTTGATTCATTATATCAAGTTGCTTGTATTAACTTGCTATATCAAAATCCATGTAAGAAATACTCAGGCCATCTTGGATCATTATGTCAAGTTGCTTGTATTCTCTTACAATATTTGAAATCTCAATGATGAAATCAAGCACTGTTACAAGATAACATATGAAGAATGGTAGTATCATTTTTAGTTAGATCATTTTAGATTAGCTCATTATTCATCTATATTATAAGCATTCAATGTCAGTTGAATTATAAGAATTTAATTTCATTCAAAGATCAACGGTCATGAATAAAGATTGAGTAATCTTGGACAAACAAAAAACCAATTTGCATTTGATCATTATGTTAGGCCCAATATGGAAAGCTAATGTACTGAGAGGGGAGGGGTGAATCAGTACTTCAAATCCTTTTATCAACAATATCTTTACTGTTATGCATAAACCAAAAAATGCTGCAACATAACATAAAGCTAAAACAAATAAATAACAATCATACATGATTCACTCCATAACACATATATTTTGGTTACACAGAAACTCTTGGTTAGAGAGAAAAACTGCGGTGGGGATGGCACCCACAACTTCACTACTACAATAATAAAGATTGCTCGATTAGAGCTACATGTTTAGCTATTTCTAATAGCTTACCCTATTAGGAGTATTAAGATCTATTAGATCTACCTTGCTAAAGGATTTTACAACACTTAATCTAAATGCTGCACCTGGTTAAAGGCTTTACAATTTATAGACTTGGTTAGAGTCTTTTACCTTGTTAAAGGTTTCTCTTACAACTTAAATATTACAATGAAATCATTACAAATATTTGCAACTTTACATCTGGAATGTTATAGCAGATTCTATGTGCTCAAAATCAGATTACCTTGCTTATAACATACCTCGGTAACCCATAAAGTAACTCGGTAAACCCTTCTGTTTACTCTGTTCTTTGACTGTTCTCTGAAATCCTTCTCGGTGACCTTTGTGTCTCTGTAATAGTCATAACACTTAGTGCTTTCTTATGTACCACACATGTCTTGCTTCATACACCTCTGTATATCTCTATCTGTCACACTTTTATCCTTAATCCATGCTGTATAAATAGATCTCTTATGTCGGTGATCTGATTCATTGCTTTGATCTTACAAACATGATTTATCGAATGAATAACTATACAAAATATTTCATTGGATAAATGACCTCGAAATCATACACAATCTTTAAGTGCAATTTCCAATGTGATAACGGTTCTATGTTCCTCAATCTTGTAACATGTTTTCATATATGTAGCCTAGGTGTTGTATAAACTGGTAATACTCTGTGATGAGTTACCATCCACCGACACTTTGATGGTGATTTTGTGCCATGTTACCAAATGTGTCTAGATACAATGAACCTAGGAACTTGCAATGTAATCCTATTGGACCGACATGAAATCAGATTCCTTTTAAGGACATCATGTCTAGGGTTTTAATATGTGTGTAGCTATTAGGGTTTGAAGTGGTTGATGAGTTCTTGTATGTGCGATCTTAATAGAAAAGATCAAGTCTGTGTACTGTAATAGAGTGTGGATTTACTGAAGACTGAAGTAATGCTAAAATGCATTAGCAATAAGCTATCATGGATCTAACCAAGCAGACTATGCTATTTTCTAGGTCAATCACTTGTTGATTACTCACATCGTTGACAAGTTAGAAACCCTTAACCGAGTAGGCCCAAAAAAGCCTTTGTAAATCCTCTAACAAGGTGATTCACATCTATGGATCTAAAATCCTCTCACAAGGTAGTCTTTAATCAGACTTATCTCCTAATAGGATTTGTTTTGGTAAAGAACATTGTATGACCTTAACCGGTCTAACCTTAACCGGTCTGGTTACTATTCTGCAGATAGTTACTTGTGAGTTTCATCTCACTATGGTTTTTCCCATTTGGGTTTCCACATCAAAATCTCTTGTGTAATGGTGATTCTGCTTCTATGGGTGAATGCCTTGTTGTTTGGTTTGCATTTGTGTTAACCGATTTGTTAGTTAAACTGTTATACCGGTTTACCGCTAGACTGATAAAGTGTTTGAGTACAGTAATTTTTGGTATACTAATTCACCCCCCCTCTTAGTATTCATCAATTGGTATCAGAGCCAACCTTTCTATAAGTCTAACCACTTGGAAAGAGATATGGGGGAATAAACTATGAGGGAACTTACTCATCGGCTCACTCAGACTGAGCAAGCCTATAATGAACTTAAAGTCAAAGATAAGGCCTCTCAGGCAAAAAGAATAGAGCATGCTGAAAAACTGATGGAGCTAACTGAAAATAGTTCTTCTGATGAAGCAGACATGGAAGCCCTAATTCAAGAAGTTGAAAAACTGAATGAGTCCAATGCCAACCTAAGAAGGGAACTTGAAGGACTAACTATCAAAATGTGTCAAGAGCTTGAGAACCGAAGGAAAGCTGATGATCTGGTAAAAGACAAAGATCATGAGATCTCCAAGATGAACCAAGAGATCAGTGCACTTACCGCTCATCTTCATGAAAATAAAATGGAAAAGGAAGAAATGCAAGGTGAACTACACATGGTTGTTTCTGAGAATGCAACCTTGAAGGAATCCAATGCTGCTATCACAAAAGAACTTACTGAGTCAAAGTAAATACTTGCCAAATTCAATAACAGCACTATCAAGCTAGAGAAAAATCTTGAGTCAGCTAAACCGGTAAAGAATACCAATGGACTTGGTTTCTCTGAATACGAGGAAGGTAAGACCTCTGGAACAAAAGATGGAGCATCAAAGAAACAACCAGCACCAAAGGATATAAGTAAGCAAAAATTCAAACCTGTTTGCTTTAATTGTCTAAAGGAAGGACACATTGCTAATGTATGTAGAAGTAAGGCTTACAATAACTTTCCTTATTTTCTAAATGATAAGCCTAGACCCCATAGATTCAATGGTAATTGTTATGCATGCAACAAGTTTGGGCATAGAGCATTTGAATGTAGGTCTGTCATGCACAACACCAGAAGGTATCCTGAAAGGAGTAAAGGAGCTTTTTCTAAACGCTCTAGGAACTGGAACCCAAACCAGTTTAATACCTATAATTATTAGTCAGGAAGCAGTGGCTATCAAGTGACAACTGGATGGAGAGAAACCTATTTGATCTATCATGGTAATGGTCACACTGCTGCAACATGTAGAAGGAAGAATGGAAACATGAACAATGGACCTTGGAGAGCACCTGGAATGATTTGCTATCATTGCAACAAATTGGGTCATACAACAAGATTCTGCAAAACAAGAAAGAATATATCAGATGATATATCGGTAACTCTAGAAGGAAAGATAGATGTTGAAACTGTTTAAATGGATATGAAGAAAACCTGGAAGAAGAACCAGTTTCTGCACCTAGTGTGGAAGTCACTGAACCGACAAACTAAGCATCAAAAAAGCTTAGGGGGAGAAAACGGTGAAATATCTTGAACCCCCGATTTAAACCGGTAAAAGACCTTAACTGGTAAGTGATACCTGTCAACTAGCAAAAGACCAAAAATGGTAAAAAGAAAATTAGGGTTTATGCCCTAATAGTGGAGCATTTGTTATGGTAGGTGGAGAACTTGTTTAAAAGGATTTTTCAAGTCATTTTTCATTTATTAGATCTCGAGCGAAGAAGTTTTTTTAAGCACTGAGCGACAAAAAGTGATTTGGATTACGATTCGAAGAATTCTCAAAATCTTGAAGAAGAAATAGAAGCGAATATTAATCAGTCAAGTGTAGAGCACAAAGCGGTATTTCAGCAACCGAAGGAGTGAGTGACAAAGTGTAATTTGCAAACCCTAAATTTTGAATTACAAAGTTATTTCTCAAAATCTCTCTGTTTGTCATGGCTTCCGCATCACACTCTAGCCCTAGTGCACCCATTGATCCAGTAGAATTCATTCAACGGAAGGCAAAATACAATGCCCTATCTCAAATACCCACTGGTGTTATAGTGGAGGAAGGCATTTTCAATTACATTGACTATAAAATTGAAGAATTAGGATTTGTGGTAATTCATTCCTAGTTGAGTTTGTTCTGTAGGAAGGACAAGAAGATTAAACCATAATTTAGCATCCTGAAAAAGAAGAAGCTTCACAATGCACTCTATTTCCTTGAAGAGTTTTTAGATGATCACATCCGCATCATTCTAAGCATAGTGCATGGTGATAAAATGTACTTAGAGTGGACACATGACATCACACTAGAAGCGATTCATGTCGTCACTAGTTTCTGTAATGTCGGTGAAGTGCTAGCTCTAAGGAAGATCACCAAGACGAAAATGACCAAGCTCACCAGTTTAGTTAGCGACTCATGGGGAATGACTATCAATTCCATCAAGGGTGATCTAGTCAAATATGCATGTATGGTGATAGGATACCAGATGTTCCACGCTAGCAGAATCAACTCTGTCTCTGCTACAGCAGTAAATGCTGCCTACCGGATGATCATGGAAGATGCATCATTTGACTTATGCACCTGTATGCAAAGGAAACTTTTGGTGAACCTAAAGTCAATTAAATAGGACAATGCCTTGAGATTTAAGTTTGGACAACTATTGGTTTTGTTGTTCTTCTACTTCCAAGGTTACTTCCTAGGAGTCGGAGATATTCAGTGGTCTTTCAACCAACCGATTACAAAGAAAATCAAGGAAAGCCTTCAAGCGGTTGGAACCAGTTATCCAATAGTTCTGAACAAATACTTTGATGAGTTCAGACACAAAATGAGCCAAAGAGTGAGAATATCAGGTGATATTGTCAAGAAATATGAAGATGACATCTGCTTCACCATCAGAGTTGATGAATGCATAATGGAGGCGGTTGAGCCTAGACAGGAAGAAGTGGAACCGATGGGATGTGAGGTAATGTATGACATGCTAGATGGGTATGCCTCTACCCTACTTGCCTCACCCCTTGATCCAAAGGCAAAGAGAACCGACACCTATTTGGAAAGGGTTACACCAGTTGAAGAACCGTCAATAAAGAAGGGAAAGGCAGTGCCTTTAGTATCAGCACTGGTTACCACAGCAAGTTCCAAAGTGACGAAGTAGTCACCAGCAAAGAAGAAACTGAAAGCTGCACCCACCAAAGTCTTTGAGAGAAAGCGGAAGACAAAAGACACCACACCAGACTCAGAGGACACTGTGTCTAAAGAACAGCCTAAGAAGACTAGGCAAATGAGGAAAAAGACAAAGAATGAACGGACAACATCTGCACCGGTAAATATTGATATTTCCTCCTACAAAGCTTTGACACATTGTCAAAGAACTATTAAGAATATTAGAAGAAAAGTACTTGGTGATTTGAAAGAGTGCTTTGATGATTTTAATGATGATGAAAAGAAGGAATTTGAACATGAAGTCATCAATTATTTATGTATTAATGACTGGTGGCCATCAAAAATTAAATTTGAGACACTTGATTCTTTGTATAATTCTTTAGATAACAAGTGGCACATTGCCATAGAGAAGGAGCAAGAAATAAGAGAGGAAGTATTTTCACAATACTTTCCTAATGTGCCTAAAACTAAACTTTATGAAGTAGTGGAAAGATATAAGGGCCTCTTCTTCATCATAGAAGGAGATTCTTGTTGCTAGAAGGAAAAGTTCCTGAAGTGGTAAAAGATACCCACTCTCATGCCCAAGCCTCTTTAAGGTTGGATCAAGTGGTTGAAGCCAACATGAAAGCTGAGCAAGAACCGGAAACCAATAAACCAGATGAGGTATATGACAGTGAAGGAGAATAGGTCACTGATCAAATGGATCCTATTGATGTTGATGCCTTGAATGGTGAAAATGTCACTCTGGGTACACCATCAAAAGCGGTAGGACAGGAAAAATAGGACAAAGAAAAGGCTTCCAAGGAGCAAGTGGAAAAAGAGAAGAAGCAAAAAGAAGTTGAAAAGAAGAAATAGGTAGAAGAAGAGAAAAAGAGAAAAGGGGAAGAAAAGAAAAAAGAGGAGGAGAAGAGGAAAAGAAGAAAAAAGAAGAAGAGAAGAAGAAACAAGAGGAAGAGAAGAAGAAAAAGGAAGAAGAAAAGAAAGAAGAAGAGAAATGACAAGAAGAAGAAAAGAGAAAGGAAGAGGAGAAGAGAAAGGAAGAAGAGAAGAAGAAGCAAGAAGAGGAGAAGAAGAAGCAGGAAGAGGAGAAGAAGAAGCAGGAAGAGGAGAAGAAGAAGAAGGATGAAGAAGAAAAGGAGTGGAAAGAAGAAGAGAAGAAGAAGGAAGAAGAGAAAAGAAAGCAAGAAGCAAAGGAGCAAAAGAAGGCAGAAGAAGCTAAGTTAAGAGCCAAAGAGAAGGAGGAAGTGGCATAGAGCACACAATAATCTGTAGTCAAGTCAAATCGGCTGACTTTACCAATCCCATTGACCTCCAATCTACTAACGAATCAGAGCTGCTACAAAGCATTAAGCTTGCTCAAGAATGCCTAGAGGTGATAAGAAGGAAGGAGCAAGATGTGATCAAGGCTACAGTGGACACTCTTACCGGTTTGATACCCAATACCAACCTCCCCAGTACCGATTCCTCTCTAGCCCAACTGAAACTCTTATGCACAGTTGTGGAGGACTAGGTACAAATCTTGGAAGAGGTTGCCAAAGCACATGCCAAGAAGGAGCATCAAAAGGCTTTGAACACTACCTTAGTGAAAAAGTTACGAGCACTGGTCAAACCTACAGAAGGCACAAAAGGACATCAGAGATGCAATGGATGAGGGGAAATTGCTACTTAGTAAGATATGTCTACCCCATCTATTCTGTGATGATGTGCTTGCCTAGAAAGACAAACTGCAAATTGATTTGCAGATATTCATAAGTATCTTCAAGACCCCATATTACTCCTTTACCGCTTATGGGAAAATCCTTCACCAGTTTCAACTTCAGGCTGCAAGAATTGATTTGGAGATCAGCAACTGGACCAAGGATTTGCAGAAACTACAACCGGTTCTACTACCAAGACTGCAAATACTTCAAAAGTGCTATCTCAATCTAGATGCCTTGATGGTTACTCAAGAGATGAGTAGTTTGGATGCCATGGAGGAACAAGTATCCCAAATGCAAACAGAGAGTGAGGTTGCTACCTCATTACTTGAGTCATGGTCCTTATCCATGAAGCAATTTATGTAGGACTTTAAACCAGTTTTTGACAAGTTTCACTCTTTATTGTCATAAACATTTATTCAGCTAATAGAAACAGGGGTTATACAACTATACCTTGTCATTGTTGGCAAAGGGGGAGAAGTATTCTGGTATTTAAAATTTTGATGCATGCTATGTATACTCATGTTTATCTTTGTAAGGAAGTAGTATACATTTTCTTTTCAGCAAAGGGATAGTGTATATGCTTAGGGGGAGTATTTTTTATTATGGCATATTTCTTTTGTAAAAACACTTAGACGTTAAAATTTTTGCTAAGTGTTGCCATCAATGCTAAAGGGGGAGATTGTTGGCATTTTTGATGATTATGTTGTGATTGTCATTGATGGACACACACTTTCTATGAGATCACTTTTTCTATGTATGAGTTATGCTCAACCGATATTATGTTATAGTCTTTAGACTATCGGTGTCTTGCAGAAAGTGTTTACCAATCTCAAGCAGCATGAGGACCTCAAGCGGTTCAAGGATCTCAAGCAAAATGAAGCAAAGGAACTAGAAGCGACAATTATCATTTTCCTAGTCTTCATTTCTGTCAATCGGTAATCTGCTAAACCGGTATTACTATTAGGCCCAATATGGAAAGCTAATGTACTAAGAGGGGAGGGGTGAATTAGTACTTCAAAACTTTTCTTCAATAATAACCTTACTGTTATGCATAAACAAAATAGTATAGTAACATAAAATAAAGCTAAAATAAACAGATAACAATCATACATGATTCACTCCATAACACATATATTTTGGTCACGTAGAAACTCTTGGTTAGAGAGAAAAACTATGGTGGGGATGGCACCCACAACTTCACTACTACAATAATAAAGAATGCTTGGTTAGAGCTACATTTAGCCATTTTTGATAGCTTACCTTGTTAGGAGTATCAAGATCAATTAGATCTACCTTACTAAAGGATTTTACAACATTATATAAATGCTGCACCTGGTTAAAAGATTTACAATTTATAGACTTGGTCAGAGTCATTTACCTTGTTAAAGGTTTCTCTTACAACTTCAAAATATTACAATAGAATCATTACAAATATCTGCAACTTTACATTTGAAATGTTATAACAGATTCTATGTGCTCATAATAAGATTACCTAGCTTGTAGCATACCTCGATAACCCATAATGAAACTTGGTAAACCCTTTTGTTTACTCTGTTCTTCGACTGTTCACTGATAACCTTCTCGGTGACCTCTCTATGTCTTTGTAACAGTCTTCCTTCATGCATACACGCACATATCTCACATCTCTTGTTTATATATATTTCTAACCCTAGAATCATGCTGTATAAATAGATCTCTTACAATGGTGATCTAATTCATTGCTTTGATCTTACAAAAGATCCTTTGAATGAATAACTAAACAAAATATTTCATTGGTTAGACTGACCTTGTAATCATACACAATCTCCTAATGTGATTTCCAATGCAAAAACGGTTAGATGTGCCTCGATCTTGTAACATGTTTTCATGTGCATGTCCAAGTTCAATGTATCTGGTAAAATGTTTCACTCAGTGAATATCAACTCGGTGAGTTAACTTTACTGCTCAGTAGCCATGAAACATTACTCGATAAACAGCTCGGTGAATACTACGTTCTATGACTGCTTTCTTCTGTAACCGACTAGACTATTCATATCAACTTCTCTGTGTGTACCGACTGCATGATTCGGTAATACTAATCGACTAGAATATATAGTATGACTTTGGATATGAAACTAATGGCAATTTGATAAGTAGTAACAATCTCCCCTTTTAGACATTAGTTGAGATGTTTGACAAAAACTACTTTCAAAGTCATAACTCAAAAACTATATACTTGCAAAATGACTATACTTGACAATATATACAATAGTCAATAAAATAGTATATGCAGATATACTCCCCTTATCAATATTCTATACATAACTCTGAATTTTGCATGTTTGGTTCTATTCTATACTTGTGTGCTTTGTATATTCTGCTCGGTATACTCCCCTTGTATACAATACTCAAAATTGTGTTATCAAAACTGTATTACTCTCCAAATATGGAATTACTCCCCCTTTGCTGGGTATTACTTTCCTCTATGTGGTATCATAATATTACTCCCCTTTTTTGACAAACATCAAAAACTTCATTTCCATCTGGAGGTGGTAACTGATCAAAAATAGTCTTATACTTGGTTCGAGCGTCAGTGAGGGTGACTGAGAGTGAGTCCTTGACACTTTCCATTAACGAATTTTGTGCTTGAATATCAGATAAGAGTGATATTAAGCCATCAAGAGTGCTTCCCTCTTGTGTAGTTGATAAGCGTGTAGCTCAGTTGATCTGTTCCTGTATTGATGAGAGATGAGGAAGGAATAAGGAAGGAATAATGCTTGAAGGGTCATTATATCCATCCTGATTTTATGCTCTTCATTCCTCAGTTCTAACTATTGAACCATGAGCTATTGTAGCTTTGTATAAAAATTCTGAACTAAATTTGGCTCGGTGGTCAACTTAGATGAGAGATCGGTGATCTCTTTCTCAATTGTATCAATTTTATTTTTGACATCTTTAATAAATACGAAAAATGTACGCAATTTCTGGAATAAATAAAGAATATGCTTGAGTTGAGGGGACAACTCAGCAATGAATTTGACAAGTTTTACCTTGCCAACAACAATTGATTTCTGTACTCCCTCTATCATTTTTGCTATAAGCTCTTTATCCTTGAGCTTTCTTAAGTACTTAGATGCATCAACTCCAGATGTTTCAATTTGATTGAGGAGTTCATCCAATTGAATATGGATGGCTGCATCGGTTGACACTATTGCTGAAGGTAGCATTTTTGTTAGTAGTGTCCTAACCTTCTGAAGTACTTTATTCTTCTTCTGTATGGCTAGTTGCTTCTCCTATTCGGCCTTTGCTTTGCATAGTTCACCAAATTTAGTGAGTGCTTGCCCTTTCAATTTGGAGATGTCTACATTGGGCAACACGATCGGTTTAGATAAGTCAAATTTGAAACCATGCTTTCTCACCTTCTTCTCTTTTCCTTTGGTCTATGGCACTAAGACAAGTGCTTGTGAGGCTTGCTGACCCTTGGTAGGTTTCTCAGTAGATGCAACACTTTGGTCGGTTCCTATAGCTGTTGCAGTGTCTTTGGGTGTCTCGGTGCTAGGGGTCTCAGCTGTAACATTTTCAATGCTCGTTTGTGCTTGAGATGTTTGATCTTTGGTTGTATCACCTGCAGCTTTAGATTTGGTACCTTCGGTGCCTTTCTCTGTGTCCTTGGGAGCTTCAGTTGAGACAGGTGGCTTCACCGGCGGATAAGGCTGAACTTGTTCTAAGACAGATTCACTAGAGACAAGTTTTGCATAGGTAGTGCCTTCAATCATTTCCTGCTTCGGTGCTTCATCCATTACATCTTCATCAATTTGTATAGTGTCAATCGGGTCTGGACCTTGCTCGGTGATATCTAGATCTTGCTCGGTGACATCAACAATTTCAATTTGATATTGTTCACCAACATCCTTTTGTTTGAAGATCTCCTGCCACTTGGCTTTTGTCTCATTCTCCACATCAATGTATAGCCCATTCATTAATTTTAAGGCTCTCTATTTCACAAGAAATTTAGAATTGTATGTGGTCAAATGCTCCTTGATTTCAGCTACAGACATGTCAGGAAATAGATGGACTAGACTTCTTTCTCTTATTTGTCTCTCTAAGTCCATTGTATATTTCCATCTGTTATCAATGTGTAAGTAGAGTTCACTCGGAAGTGACTTTGCTAGTTCTAATGGTGCTAACCAAAACTTCAAAAGTGTACAGATGATAGCTTCTTCAATCTGTCGCTTCTCATCATTATTCCTAGTCTCATACTTAATATATCTAAATCTTGCAAATCCACCGTATTCTTTAAGATTGGCACAAAAAATTTCAACACTGTGAATGTTTACCTTTTTTCTTTTCACAATCTAGAATTTGTTTGCATCATCAGACATTGTATCACTTGACTCTTTTTCCAAAATGAGTCTCTGAGTAGATTTCTTATAGGTCTTGGTTACCTTTGGTGCAGTAACACTCTTTTGCTTCTTACTTGGTGATGCAGTTGATGCTCTAGTGTTGGGTCTCTTTGTTGGTGGAGTCGGTAGGGTCTTTGTGATGTCCTGTTTCTTTCTTTTCAGAACTTTACCCTTTGGCAACTGTATGCTAAATGTTATTGCAGCCTCCTGTGCTTCTGATTCCTCTTCGGTAATGGCAAGATTGTCTTTGACAGGTGTAGAGGAGGATTCTTCTCTGAATTTCTGAAATAAAACCTTTATCATTTTTGTAGCTTTTCTTGTAGCCTTAGGTACTACAATGCTCATTTTTACTTTCTTTGTCACCTCTTCATAGGTTCCATACCTTAGTTCGGTTGCATGCCTTGGCAGTGATAAATAGGCATCAGTTTGTTGTTGTGTAATATCATAATCAATCTCATAACCCATTGGTTGCGACGATTGAGTCCTCGGTTCAACAACATTTACATAGCAGTGTCGACTTCAAAACATATATTGTCCTTGTATTTTTCGACCAGTTGTGGTGGAATCCTGTACCTGTTGTGCATTTTCTCTTGGAATTTGCTGAAGTAATCATCCATGATATCATTAAAGTTATCTCCTAACTTCTTGATGTAGTCAATGATTTGATGGGTGATAGGTTGGTGTAGCTCCCATACTACTTTACTGACTAAGGGAAAGAACTTCTCAAAATAGAAAAACCTGCATACAATTAGTGAACCGAACTTTAGTGTGTTTGCTGAGTTGTTCTTCTTCGGCTTCCTTATTGTGTTCAGGTTCTCAAAAAGTTTCTTTAGTAGCACTTCACATAAGTCTACTTTCATTCTCTTCTTCACTATTTTGTAGGCCAAGTCCACTGCAGCACATGGTACACTGTTTTCCCTTGCAGATTGGAAGAAACAGTAACCAATAACTCTAATTGCAAACTTTAGTTCTGCATCAGTGACAGTATTCAGTTTCAGTCCTCGGTAATCAGATTCTACTCTGGTTAGATTGATTAGCTCCTTTTCTGATATCATTTTCTATGCACAAGCATGATCGTAGATGGGATACCTGGTGATCAGGTGAATGACTTCCTTTGTGATCTTGAATGGTTTCTCTTGTAGCCACATGAAATCATCATGTACTCTGCTCAAGACAAACTTAACCCACTGGGGTTTGAACACATGGGGATAGACTAGGGCTTCAGTTAATCCCTTGATTTTGATATGCTAAAATTTGCTATCCAGTTTGCCATCAGTGCAAAGTTCATCATATGTGTTACTAATCTCTACATGACCGAGTTCCTCAACATGACATTTGGTAAAGAATCTAACATCTTCCACTAACAAGACTCAATTCGGGATGAGTGAAAATGTAGTTTTGTCATCCGGTTTTGAGGCAACTTTAGGAGTTAGAGAATATTTCAGTGAGGGCTTCTCCACATTTTGGACAACTATAGGGTCTTGGATCTTGGGTGCCATGGTAGGTTTCAGGTAAGATTCGACAAGTTATCCTTAGGGTTTACAAGTGACTGATGCTTCACACTCGGTAGACAATAGCAATTCAACTAGATCGGAAACCAGCTTAACAGTGAATAGATTGATGTAAATACCTCGAAATTCACTCTGAATGAAGTTTGATCGATTTGATTCGCTCTTCTCTGCTTCTCGAAAACTTGGGTGAATGAAAATGACCGCGAAAACACTTTTAAGTACTCAAAAATACCTCATCGGGCTCCATGCAAGTTAGGTCAAAATATTAAATGCACTCAGTTCACCTTTTATCGATTTACTCCTTTTTCTATTTTCACCGAGTAACCAACTTTCCTTTATTAACCGACTTGATAGGTTTCCTGTATACACTGACTTGACAGGTTTCCTGTATAGTATATGAACTGACTAATTGCATCTTAACTATGCAGATTTTGAATTTTTGTCCACAATAGAATAGGAACTGTTATGATTTATAGAGAATGCAGTCCCTTCATACCTTTTCTTGACTAATTTGAAATAGGTGCACCTAACTCGGTAGGTAAGGTTCTTTCTTCATCAGACATAATTTCCTTCTTTTTCCAAATCATCTTGAATTTTTCTTTTATCTCTTCAGTGTCTCTTCTCAGTTGATCTCTGCAATCTCCAACTAAATGTCCAGCTTTGTGATAATGAAAACATGCCATACCAGGATTTCTCCATGATCTCTGGTTGTTCATTCCAAATCTTATAAAATAGTTGGCACTTATATGTCCATATCTTCCACAACAATCGCACCATATCCTTGTATTGTAATCCCATGGTACTACTACATATTATCTATAAGGATCTGTGTGAGTTCAGTAACCTCTAGTACTATGTCCATATCTATTCCAGTTTCTACAAAACCCTTTGAATTTTACCTTCTGATAGGTGTTAACAGATTTTGTCCTACATTGATTAGGTGTGTGACCATATTTATTGCAATTGTAATAGTATCCATTGGACTTAGAGATATTCGATTGCTTACCTTTTCTGATCTGGCATATGTTGGCAGTATGACCTTGATTTCCATAGTAGTAGCAAATAGGCTTCTTCCTTTTGATGTTAATCCTATTTCCAGCTTGTTTTGATGATTCTCCTCTCTCGGTAGTATGAATTCCTTTCTCGGTTGATTCTTTTCCTTTGTAACCGAGTCCTCCATCTTTGTAAGGTCTTCTTGTATTCAGTTGCTCATCCAACATCTTTGATGCTTCATAACTTTTCTCCAATGTTTCTTTGGATTTCTTCTTTGTTTCAAGTTCACCAGTCAACCTTGATACTTCAAGTTTCAATGATTGATTTTCATCATTCTTTAGAATTGCTTCATGATGTGCATAACCTAGTTGATTTGTCATATTTTGTTGAATACCAGTTAACCTTATGATTTTTTCATCCTTATCAGATACTAGAGCTTCAAGTTGTTGTTTCTCTCTTTGTAGATCTCTTGCTTTATGCTCAGCTATCCTTAATGCATCTAGATTTTCAGTCATCTATGTACTGAAATGTTCATGTTCTCTTTTCATTGCTTTTAGTTGATCAGTCAATGCTTTGTTCTTTTCTTTCAACATTCCAATCATTTCTTCAGTCTCTTCAGATATACTATTCTTAGATGATGTCTCAATTTGTTCCACTAGCTCTTGAGAATCCTGCAAGTCATCAGATAATTTTCTCCTTACTTTTAGAGATTTTTGCATTTGCCTTTGCATGTCTGCAATCACTTGATTTGCATTATCCAACTCTTCTTGAAGATGCACAATCCTCCGAGATTGTTCATAGCCTTCCATTGCTAAGATCTTTCTCTTTAGGTTGTTAAACCATTTTCCAAGATTCAAGCTCTGATACCAATTGTTAGGCCCAATATGGAAAGCTAATGTACTGAGAGGGGAGGGGTGAATCAGTACTTCAAAACTTTTCTTCAATAATAACCTTACTATTATGCATAAACAAAATAGTATAGTAACATAAAATAAAGCTAAAATAAACAAATAACAATCATACATGATTCACTCCATAACACATATATTTTGGTCACGCAGAAACTCTTGGTTAGAGAGAAAAACTTCGGTGGGGATGGCACCCACAACTTCACTACTGCAATAATAAAGAATGCTCGGTTAGAGATACATTTAGCTATTTCTGATAGCTTACCCTGTTAGGAGTATCAAGATTAGTTAGATCTACCTTACTAAAGGATTTTACAACACTATATAAATGCTGCCCTGGTTAAGGGATTTACAATTTATAGACTTGGTTAGAGTCTTTTACCCTATTAAAGGTTTCTCTTACAACTTCAAAATATTACAATAGAATCATTACAAATATCTACAACTTTACATCTAAAATGTTATAGCATATTCTATGTGCTCATAATAAGATTACCTAGCTTTTAGCATACCTCGATAACCCATAATGAAACTCGATAAACCCTTCTATTTACTCTGTTCTTTGACTGTTCACTGATAACCTTCTCGGTGACCTCTCTATGTCTCTGTAACAGTCTTCCTTCATGCATACACACACATATCTCACATCTCTTATTTATATATATTTCTAACCCTAGAATCATGTTGTATAAATAGATCTCTTACAATGGTGATCTAATTCATTGCTTTGATCTTACAAAAGATTCTTTGAATGAATATCTAAACAAAATATTTCATTGGTTAGATTGACCATGTAATCATACACAATCTCCTAATGCAATTTCCAATGCAAAAACAGTTAGATGTGCCTCGGTCTTGTAACACATTTTCATGTGCATGTCCAGGTTCAATGTATCTGGTAAAATGTTTCACTCGGTGAATATCAACTTGGTGAGTTAACTTTACTGCTCGGTAGCCATGAAACATTACTCAGTAAATAGCTCGGTGAATACTGCATTCTGTGACTGCTTTCTTCTGTAACCGACTAGACTGTTCATACCGACTTCTCTGTGTGTACCGACTGTATGATTTGGTAATACTAACTGACTAGAATATATAGTATGACTTTGGATATGAAACTAATGGCAATTTGATAAGTAGTAACAATTACTTTGAGTTACCAACCAGTAATTGGTAAAGTTGTATAAACCGGTAATACTTTGTGATGAGTTACCATCCACCAACACTTTAACGATGATTTTGTGTCATGTTACCAAATGTGTCTAGATAAAATGAACCTAGGAACTTGTAATGTAATCCTATTGGACCGACATGAAATCAGATTCCTTTTAAGGACATCATGTCTAGTGTTTTAATATGTGTCTAGCTGTTAGGTTTTGAAGTGGTTGATGAGTTCTTGTATGTGCGATCTTAACAGAAAAGATCAAGTCTGTGTACTATAACAGAGTGTGGATTTACTAAAGACTAAAGTAATGCTGAAATGCATTAGCAATAAGCTATCATGGATCTAACCAAGCAGACTATGCTATTTGCTAGATCATTCACTTGTTGATTACTCACATCTTTGACATGTTAGAAACCCTTAACCAGGTAGGCCCAGAAAAGCCTTTGTAAATCCTTTAACAAGGTGATTCACATCTGTGGATCTAAAATCATCTCACAAGGTAGTGTTTAATTGGACTTATCTCCTAACAGAGATTGAGATTCCTAATAGGATATGTTCTGGTAAAGAACATTGTATGACCTTAACCGGTCTGGTTACTATTATGCAGATAGTTACTTGTGAGTGTCATCTCACCATGGTTTTTCCTATTTGGGTTTCCACGTCAAAATCTCTTATGTTATGGTGATTGTACTTCTATGGGTGAATGCCTTACTTGCTGTTTGATTTGCATTTGTGTTAATCGGTTTGTTAGTTAAACTGTTATACTGGTTTACCGCTAGACTGATAAAGTGTTTGAGTACAATAATTTTTGGTATACTAATTCACCCCCTCTTAGTATTCATCAAATGAAATATTGTGTACGTACACATATTTCATAACCTTCTTCTATATTCTCTCCAACAGCCCTACATCTTAGGAAGGACTTGAGTCCACTTGTCCTCTCATGCCTAAATTTTCTCCAACCATCCCTAGATTCCCTGAGTCAGCAACCCAGTCAAGGTGAGATAAGTGACACTTGTCTTCTCCTTCCCCCTTTCTCTCAACCTTCACCTTTTCTCACAACCATCCAAATCTGTAGATCTGATCATGAGCGTTGATCCACACCACATCATCTTATCCTCTCAAGGTCTATAACATCAAGAGTTTGAGTTGAGAGAGAGTTAGTCTTCAAGTGAGTTTTCAAAGCTAATCATTTGTGAAAACTTATACATTCGTGAGTTTTAATCTTGAAGCAAATAGCATATTTATTTAGCATAATCATTTAGCATAGTCATTTAGCATTGCATATCATAGCATCAGTTAACTATCAGTTATTAGTCCATTCTCCATATGATATCTTGGAAGCTATCAGTGCTTGTCTAAGAGCGCATATTCTACAACTAGGAATAGTGGAGTTAGGACACAATGAGACATAAATCATGAAGGTAATAATAGTATTTTTATTTCATATGTATTTCATGTAGTTTCATTGGTTGAGTTTGGATTTCCTATAGCATTTCCTTTGTATTTTGTGAAACTAACTTGTTGCAGGTAGTATTCTGATGATGAAATTCAAGTCGACACAACCCTATTGGCCATAACCTTTGGCAAGTGCAATATGTGATATAAACCTAAATGCCCGATTAAGGAAGTCTCCTCATCGATAAGCTTATAGTGACGCTCAAGACTATCTAGCCTTGTCTAACTACCAATCAAGATAGGGTAATGTGCCTACAAGATGACACACATAAAAATATCGTATACTATATTCGCATGACAAAAAACACATAAATTTTGGAAAAACCACAAAAACATCAATTGTCAATAAGATACAATGAATAAAATCAATTGCGCACCATTAACATCAATTGTACAAAACACAATTGTGAGCCAAAATAACAAGTGCAAATTACTAAATTCAATTGTGCATAAATATAATCAATTGCGAACATAACGACAGTCAATTGTGCATTGAGTAAAGTTTTTTGCTTTGACAAAAACGTGATTTGTTTTTGGAAAAACAAGCATAGATGAGCAATTTTTTTGGAAAACTTACCGGTCCTCTAGTGTCAAGTGGTCTCTGATATGAATGCACTCTATTAGACAATTGCAATCTTGCTTTGTGGCCTACCATCATGCTCCAAAGTCGCAGGAAAGCACTAAAATTATGTAGAAAGACACAAAATCATATGAATGCAAATGAGCTAATTAAAAGGCCTAATCACTATTTATAGCTCAAAATTAGGGTTTTTACCTCTCCAACGGTCGTGGTCCCTCTAAAATCCAACACACTTGTAGCACAGTCAAATAAACTCTAAATTGCACGAAACTTCGTATGATTGCTCATTACCACGATATTGAAAAAATGGTCTCAATTTCATAATTTATCGACCACTTTTTTTGAGGGGGCATATTTACATTATAGGCATTACCGTGGCATACTATGGTAGAAATTTCTTCATTTTTTTTGAAACAACATCATTTTGACATTGTGTCAAAGAGGGGCAAATGTAGACACCTAAAAATGTCTCATTATTCGCACACTAATTATTCGTCTATTTAATTAAGTAAATCTTTAGTTATTTGATTAAAACTAATTATTTCTTCTAATCAACATTCTCCACATTTCTAATCATTCAATTTATATTCTCTCATTCATTTCATCATTTAACCTTCTCTCAAATATTAATTATTTAATTAATTATGATTAATTTCCTTAATTAAAAAATCTTTATTATTTAATTAATCATATTTCTAATGTTTAAATAATTTCATTTAAATTAATCAACCTTATTCCTCCAATTCCCCAAATTCAAATTTTAAATAATTCCATCTAATTTCATTTCTCTCAAATTCACAATTCCCCAAATTTGAATTTCAATTAATTTTATCTAATTTCAAATCACCAAATTAACATTTCACCAAATCTGAATTTTAATAAATTTCAGTAAATGTCATGTGCATTTCATCATTCAAAAATCCAAATTCAAATCCAAATTGAAATTGAAAATCAAATTCAATTTCAAAATCCTACAACACATGTTGAAATCATAACTAATTGATCAAATCAGTTGACTAATCTGTTAACTCAGTTAGCTCTCCAATCTCCCCTTTTTCACTCCATATCACCTTTTCTGACTAATCAATCAAATCAGTCATCTAATCAATCAAATTAGTCATCTCCCTAATCTATTCAGTTCACTATCTAATCTATTTAGTTGACTACTCAATCAAATGAGTTAACAAATGAATCAACTCTATTAACTGATCAATCTAAATCGGTTATCTCCCAATTAGGACTTGAGTTCAAAATTCCTCCCCATCTATGTTGAAAATCTACATAAACAACATCAATTTCTCAATTTTAAGTTAGATCACACTATTCAAAGAAACTGCCAATCTATTCAAAAATTTCGGTGTAATACCTAAGAGCCACCCGTGCGATTTTGGAGAAGAACAATGGAAGCACAAATCTGAAATAGCGAGTTTTACTTAGTTTAAAGCTTTCATTTCTTTCAATTGGATATTCTATTGTGTTATGTTTGATTATATTTGATTAGTTAAAGATTTGTGATCATCTTTACCCCCTAATCAGATTTAATTTTATGGCATTCAAGCATGAAACACAATGTTCTAGTTCAAAATGCAAGTGGTGGTTTGCTCCACAAGTGAAGTTATGTTGTTTTATTGTTTAGCATTATCATTTGTGTTCATCCATGGCCAACTCAGTTGGTTCATATTATTTGGATCATACTCTTTTGGTTTTGTAGCGTCCTAAAATTGCAACACTTGCAATTTCGACTGCATTTGGGTCTTCATGATGGCGGCACAACGTTGAACCTGAATGGAGACCCCGAAACCTGTTTATAACACCAAAAACTGCATTTTTCTGCACCTTGGCATAATCCCTCCTTGCACCCTGCTGTCTCGGGAGGTGGGACCATGGCACCCAGCGCCCTGGTCCTTCTGGACTAGGGCGCCTAGCGCTCTGGTCCCCCAGGACCATGGCGCCCAGCGCCATGGTCCCTGGCCCTATTTTGGGCCCGGTCTCTTTTGGGCATCGGGTCTTTAAGTTTGCAATTTGGGAAATAATGTTTCCTGGTCGGCTTAAGGTCGGGAAAATCAGTCTATCAGTCCTAATTGACAAAGTATATAAACTACATTTCCCCTCCCATTTGAGGGAGGTAAAGGAAATAAAGAGGAAGAAAATAAGCAAGAACAAGACGCGGAAGCGATATTCAAACATTCAAGCATTCAAGCATTCAAGCATTCCTTCAAGCAATTGAGCATTCTAAGTCTCCATTCAAGGCTAGGTGTTGCATTCAAGACAAGTATTCAACCATTGAAGAGGAGATCACTTACAACATACAAAATACAACATTCATTACACCTTCGCATGTAAGAATACAAACATTCTTACAACAAGGTATCAGTACTTGTTTACATTACAAACATTTACATTTACAACATTCTCATTTCTTGGTTAATTCCAAAACTAGGGTTTGACCTAAAGGTAAACCCCTCATCCCTAACCCCCCAATTGTCCTCTCTTTTCTGTGTGTAGGTTGCAGGTACGCGGCTGTAATTGAAGATCTGGAATCCTTATGCAGAGACGAACAGATCCCCCTTTGTTTCACGGATTTTTCGGAGGACCGTGTGCACGCCGGGCGCCATCGTCCTAGCAACTTTCGCTCAAATTTGCAGAACAACACCGTCTCAACATTTTACTGCTAATTCCAGGTCCGCAGCTTCATCCCATATCCCTATCTCTGTTTATAAGAGAATCTTTCCTACTTTACATGCATTCCCAGTTCAATCTTTCTATCTACATTCTTTACAAAAGAGGGTATCCTTGAAACTCATTTAGAATCCAATCTTGCATTGTGTGGGATTGGATCTTGTGGGTTTCAACCCCTCTTTTGAATGTAAAGTCTCTCCTAAGTGAAAACCATCAATGCTAGTGACTCTCCCTTCTCTCTCCTTGGAGATTGGGGAGGGGAGAACAACTAGGGTTCGATTTTTCCGCTTTACAGGTTTGAATATGAATTGGAGGTTGAGTTAAGGTGTTGTTATGGGTCTTATCATGGCATGTGAAGATCCACATTAGAAAATTTGCATTAGATAATATTTTTGGGTCGACTAGTCAACATGATTTACTATTTATCTAAACGTTATGTTTGATATTGCCTTTGGAGGAATTTTTGTTGTGTGTGGTTATTTGGAATCAACTTAGGAAGACATTTTGTGATGTATTTGGGTCTTCTTTATCTCCTAGAGTAGACCACATTTAACATAGTTGCTAAGGGTGGTTGACTTTGTGTAAATTATGTTTATTTTGTTTTTGGCTAACCTAGTTGAGAGTTTTTGTGAATAAATAAATATAAATAGATGCATGAATGTGTGAATTTTTCTGCAGACTAATTGAAAGTGATGTGGAAGTATATGTGGGAAGTATAAGTGCAAATATTAGGTTGTAATGAGTTTAATGATCGTATCTTTCAATATGATATAGTTTTGAGGTAGTAAATGTGTGTGTTGTGTTTTCCATGATATTGGTTGCTTGAAAAAGAGATTCAAGGACAATTTTATGATCAGGAGATCCTATTCATTTCAATTCATCATTCCTTTGTGCCTACTGGAAGACAATAAGCCCTTTTCGTAGCTTGTGAAGATTTGTATCTTTCCTTGGGATTGTATGACTCAACCTGCAAGTTCATTGTATCTTGCCCTAAGGTTGTGTGCCTTAGCCTACAAGTCCAAATTAGGAGCAACAAGCATCCTTATCCTTGTGCCTAAAATATGATATTCAGTTATTCATGGAGTGTGATTCTAACCGTGGTTTTTCCCATATTGGGTTTTCTACATAAATATTTGGTGTTCATGTGTTTGGTGTTTATTGCTTCATATTTCATTAGTGTTTGGATGGATAAATATAACTAATAGTATTTGTGATTGAAATTTTTTAAGGGTTGAACAAGACTAATTCACCCCCCTCTTTGTTTTGTGGTGACTTCAACAACTGGTATCAAAGCCAGGTTCATATTGGAAGAGCTTAACTACTTGAGAAAGGTTTGGGATGGTGTAAGACAATAATAACAAAGTTCCTAAGTTTGATGGCTAAAATTACTCCTTTTGGAAGGAGTAGATGACATCTTATTTGGATTCTATGACGTTTGGAATATAGGATGCAATTAAGAATGGTTATGCTCCTTTGAATGGTGTTCCTTCTACCACGAATGAGATTAGGTTGCATGAAAATAATGGAAAGGAGAGAAATGTTAGACATGTGTGAATGCTGTTGTCATTGATGTCAAACCAGTTATTTGGATTGGACCGGATAATATATGCAGTTGAGTGTTATCTGGATTGGTTTGGATGTTGTATGCAGTCGGTATGTGCAGGTTTTGTTATGAGCAAGTGTTATGATGGAACAATGAAGTTTCTAGAAGATATTTGTGTTCCAGAATTCTAAGTTTGCATTGGTCCTGATACCAATTACATGTTCCGGTATTAGCTATTTTGGTCATGTCAATTGTATCTCTTCAAGTTTCATGTTGTGGTATTCGTGGTATGCGTGGAATCTCTATCTTTGGAGTTTGGAGATGTTGTGCTTAAATTTTGTGATAATGGGTCAGTATATTTGGTATGGATGACCCTGTCCCATTCCAATAATCTTGGTATATGCATTGGAAAATGAAGTATGAAAAAGGGAAGCATGTAGAGATCTTGTGGAGGTTGACGTGGTTGTCTAGTTTATGTTTTATTAGATAACATGTTGGGCTTGACTGACACACTTATATCCAATGTTTGTGTCCTCTAGTATATATGTAGTAGCATGTGACGTGAAAGAAGAGAAAAAGAAAAAGGAAGTGTATGAGGTGTGTTTGTGTGTGAAAAAGAGATATAGAAATGAAGATAGTTGAGAAGTAGAGTGTGAAGTGTGAGTTGGAGATGGTAGGACCTAAAATTATATCTTGCAAAATTTGGTCGTTATGGTTTTATTTTTCCCTCTGTCAAGTTTTCAGGGTTTAGGGATTTAGGGGTTATGTCTTTTCTTGATTAAATCTTGGTATGAAGGAAAGTCTTTGGTCCTTTTTATATTCTATCATCACCTTTTTTCTCACTTAGGGCTGAGGGTTCTACTTCATTGGTAGGGCTATTTCAATCCTTAAGTATTATGTGGTGGTCAACTGGTTTATGAAATATGATTTTCCTAAGTCATGTGCATAAATTTTCGCTATGACCGGTCTCCCTTTAAATATTTGTGCCTAAGCTTATGTTTTTGATGGGGGACCCCTAGTTTGCTCAACACTTCACCTAGCTGGTGTTTCTCAATTCCACCAACTCACCAAGCCTATAAGTTTCTCTCTAGACCTCCAAGTCCTTTTCAGTCTCTTCTAGGGCTTGATTCTTGACCTTTCTAAGGTGTTTGCTTCAAGTGTTTTGGCTAGGAACCCTACCAATTCACAGTGCTTCCCATGTGCTCAATTATGGCTTCTTGGTTTCAAGTTGTCAAATTGACCTCCTATCATTGTGAGATGATGTAGAGGTGTGGAGGTGTCTTATTTTATGTTTTTAATTCATTTAGGGTCCATTTGAGGTTTGCAATCATTAGGTTTCTTACTGATTTCAAAATCTTACCTAGAAAAGGGCTAGAAGGAATTAGCCCAATTAGGCCTCCTAAAACCGGTTTTTTAGGGCTTGAGTGAAAATGATCCAAAAGACCCCCTAGAAATTTTGGTTTTCCTTCAATGGTTCATCTAACCTCAAGATATTTTTGTGGTTTTGGCTTCTTATTCCACCATACAATATGCTAACCCCAAAATGAGGGTTTTGAAGGGTTTTCTAGGCCTCTAGCCAACAGTGAATGGTCAAGTTGGGGTTTGAGCATTAAATGACCTTGTCAAGGATTCTCCTTACATTGGAAAATATTTCCCAAATCCATGGAACTCTCCAAAATCTTGGATAGTGATTTGGTATTCACCCCTGCACTTTGCACCACTTTTTCACCTTATTTCCTCTAGCTGGGTTGCTCCTGGACTTGCCTAGAATAAGGTGAGAGTCATATTGAAAATCTTCTCCACCATCTTACCCTACATATGTACACTGTACAGGTGGTTTCCCTTCATATCCCAACAATCCATGATGGGAGCACGTGAGGTGTTCATGAGGCAACCATTTTTACATCAAACTGTTATATACAAGCCAATACTAGTTGTTTGCAACCTAAAGCAAGAAAACACTAATGAAAACTATCTACAAAGCTTTAAATTGAACCAAAAACACTATAATACACTAGATAAACTCAATCCATTTTTGGATCAATGGATTCAATCCATTTTCAATTACAAAATGAGTAACAACAAGCCAAATTGCTGCCAACTAGTCTAAAAATGAGTAGTTTCAGATTGTTGAACTTACATGACACATTCTCCAGCCTTGGTAACCATGAAAGAGAGGGTACTTATAGTTTTTCCCACATTTGGAGTCATCCTAGGGCATTGGAAAATCCCTAACTCCATCGCTAACCAATTCAGGACAAAAGTTGTCATGGCAACTTTTTGCAACTTTGCACTTTTGCACTTTTTTCTTTTTCCAACCTATGAGACCTATTCTAAGTCATCATAGATGAATTTTAAAACATTCCCAAGACTAATTTATTCCACCCTAATTCCTATACCAAGTTTTGACATCTTTGACCATCAAGAAGGTTAATTACCTACTCAAATCCACTATTTACACAAAAATGCAAACCTAAGAAGAATGAACTCTACCTAGGCCTACATTGACTCAAAAAACTAACTCTTGGACCCTCCTAGAGTCCTTATTCACTACTAACTTGGCTAGGGTTAGTACAAGCCAAAATTGAGAAAAACTAGATAGTGTAAGTCCTAGGTGCTCCTGCACCATTCTTGCAAACAAAAGAAGATCATGTCACCTCCTTGGGAATCAGATTCTAATCAATTCCAAGCTTCTTAAACACTATCTCAAGCACCCATGTAGCTTCAGCATCATCCCTACCCTACCATTTTATTAGGTGCTCCCAATAGGCTTGACGCCTTGTCTTCTTGGTGATCCTTGAACTCAACACCTTCTCGGCCTTTGGATTTGGTTTGGCTGGTAACTAAAGATTGTTCACATCATTTGATACCTCTGAGTGACTACAATCTAAACCTTGAACTGGTCCCTTGTAGGTGACGAAGTCTACTATGTTGAAAACTGGTGACAATCCTATGTCACTAGGTAGATCCACCTTGTATGCATTTTCTCCATACTTGGCTAGAATGGCACATGGACCTATCCTCCTCATTTGCAACTTGTTTCACACTCCTTGTTGTAGCCTTTCTTTTTTTAGGTGCACCATGACAAGATCTCCCACTTGAAATTGTAGGTTCTTCCTTCTTTCATCAACTTTTTGTTTGATTTTTCTTGTGTTTTCTAACAAGGCTTGCTTGACTGATTCATGGACCACTTTAAAAGGGCTCTTGCCGATAGTTCTATTCATGGTATCATTATATGAATATTCAACTTGTGAGAGTACTTGATCCCATGTTTGACCTTATTCCTTAGTAAGGCACCTTAATAAGTTTCCCAAGCTTCTATTCACCACTTCGGTCTACCATCTATTTGAGGATAGTAGGCTGATCCAAAAGAGAGGTTGGTGCCAAACTTTTGCCATAGTGTCTTCCAAAAATGACTTATGAACTTTGAGTCCCTATCTGAAATAATTCTCATGGGTAAACCATGTATCCTCACTACCTCTTTGAAGAACAACTGAGCTATTTGGCATGCATCATGAGTAGTCTTGCAAGGCACAAAGTGAGCCATTTTGCTAAATCTATCCACAATGACATAAATGTTGTCATATCCCTACTTTGTCCTTGGTAAAACTACTACAAAGTTCATGCTAATGCATTCCCAAGGTCTATTTGGTATGGGAAGAGGTTGGTATAATTCAGCATTTGTAAAAGTACCTTTGGCCTTTTGGCAAACTATGCAAGTCTCCACATATTTCTTCACATCTTGATTCATCCTTGGCCAATAGTAATACCTTTGAACCAACTCTTGAGTCTTATTGACTCCAAAATGTCCATTAAGGCTGCCATTATGCTTTTCTTGAATAAGGTTTTCTCTCATTGAGCCTCTAGGCACACAAAGTTACCCACCTTTGAACAATAGTCCATTTTACACACACCTTACACACCTTACACACCTTACACACCTTGTAGGAATTTGAGAAGTCTTCATCCTCTGGGAACAAGTCTCTAAAACTGTCCACACCTATGCTTCTCAATTGGATTTCTTGGACTGTCAAAAGTCTCCTACTTAATGCATCAACTATCTGGTTTAACTGCCCTTTCTTGTTCTTAATGGTGAATGTATAGGCTTGCATATACTCCACCCATTTCATATGTTTATGACTGAGTTTGTGTTGTGAGTTTAGAAAACTCAATGCTTGGTTGTCCGTATAGACTACAAATTC
Organism: Cryptomeria japonica; assembly: GCF_030272615.1. NCBI lineage: Eukaryota > Viridiplantae > Streptophyta > Pinopsida > Cupressales > Cupressaceae > Cryptomeria > Cryptomeria japonica. Next base: position 282,492,420 of record NC_081405.1, read on the forward strand.
TTTAGGGAAGAGATAGTGTCTCCATTTCCTCAAAACCTGCATTAAAGCATACAACTCAATATCATAAGAGTATTATTTCCTCTTGGCATCACTTAGTTTCTCACTATGGAAAGCTATTGGTCTTTCTTCTTGGCTTAGGACAACACCTACTGCAACATTGCTTGCATCACATTCCACTATGAAAAGTTTCTCAAAACTAGGCAACACTAGCACTAGTTGAGTAGCTATCTTCTCCTTCAAGGTTTCAAAACCTTTGTTTGCTTCTTCACCCCACTGAAAATTTTCCTTTATTCCACCTTTAATGGTGTCTAGAATTTGTGCACATATAACACTAAATTTCCTAATGAACATCCTGTAGTACTGAGCTAGTCCATGGAAGCTTCTCACCTTTGTTGCTGACTTAGGAGTGGGCCAATTTACAATGGCTTCAACCTTGCTGGGATCCATCTTGAGGTTTCCTTGAGATAGCACAAACCCAAGGTAAACCAACTCCTTCTTGACAAAATCACACTTATCCAAGTTCATGGTTATCTTTTCATCATAGAATCTTTGTAATACATCTTGCAAATGATTAATGTTTTCTGCCCTATCTTTACTGAAAATGAGAATATCATCTAGATATACCACCACAAATTTACCTATGAAGTCCTTCATCACCTCATTCATGAGTCTCATGAAGGTTCTTGGGGCATTGGATAAGCCAAATGGCATTACAAGCCACTCATAAAGACCCTCAGTAGTCTTGAATGCAATTTTCCATTCATCACACTCCTTGATCCTAATTTGGTGATATCCACTTTTAAGGTCAATCTTGGTAAAGTACTTGGCTTCCCCTAAACAATCCATTAGGTCTTCTATTCTAGGAATAGGGAACCTATATCTGATGGTGATCCTATTTATGGCTCTAGCATTAGTACACAATCTCCAAGTACCACCTTTCTTTCGTGCTAACATGGTAGGGACAACACAAGGGCTAATGCTTTTCCTAATTAGGCCTTGGTCTAGAAGCTCTTGAATTTGCTTGGCAATTTCAACGTTTTGTTGAGGAGTCATTTTATAAGCTACCTTACTAGGTAAGGATGCTCCGAGAATGAAGTTTATTTGATGGCTTCTGGTTCTTTTAGGAGGTAAGGTGGTTGGCTGCCCTTCACTTACTATGCCTTTGAATTTCTTCAACAAATCTTGCACCTCTAATGGAAAATCTGGCTACTCTTTCTTGTCTTCCTCTTTGGGCTTCATCACTAGTGCAAACCCTATACCTTCACCTTCCTCAAGTGTCTTTAAGAACTATTTTTCACTCACCAAAATAACATTAGGACCTGCTACCCGTTTTTCACCTTCCTCAAGGATAGACTAAATCTTGAATGTGACTCCATCTTTCTTGAATGAGTATGGATTCTTGGCTCCATCATGGATAGCTTGTCTATCAAATTTCCATGGTCTTCCTAATAGAAGATGGAGTGCATCCATGGGTAGGATATCACATAACACCTTGTCCTTATACCTCCCAATGGTAAAATTCACACATGCTTGCTCATTGACTATGACATGTTGGCCTTTGTTCAACCAAGTGACTCTATAAGGGTTATTGTGAGGTATCCTGTAATACCCCGCCAGGAAACCCCAAAGGGATTAAGCCATAACACAAGAATAGAGAGCAATAATTTTTTTTTTTAAAGTTACACCACATTAAGATACAACAAGATACCAAAGATTCAGATTACATAGCGGAAGACATCAACTAACACCTAAAGAGTTTCCCAACGAGATTACTTAAATTTCACAATTCACTTAACTCACACAATTAATCCAATAAGCTGATTATCTTAAAAATGAGATAATTTATATTCAGGATAATTTCTTTCAAAAGATGGAAGTGTAAATCACAACAAGGATTCATGCATTAAGATCTATTCAAATCTTCATTCAAGCTTTCCATTTAAAATTACAAGCCATACATCTAATATCCTAACACACTAGAATTCCATCATAAACATAAGAGATCTATTCAAGCATACTTCATTTCCTTAACAACAACTGAGTATATTTCATTACTCTAAGATACATTCATTCATACTCCAACTTATTGCATTTTAAAAGATGATTACATACATGCATCAACGATAAATCTCATCTAAACCACTTACGCATTCGATCAACATGGCATTCAAGAAGGGACTGAATATAAGCATTTAAAGTTAATTCCATTTATCCACTTAACCATTCTAACATAAGTTAATCATACATGATAAAGCTGAATAAAGGAAACATAAGAGAATACATCACATAACACCATAATGATCTCGGAGTTCACCCCTAAAGGGCTACATCTCTGAGTCTGCTCAACTGCAAGACCCCTCTGATAATTAATAAAGTTAAGAATACAAGAGGTTACACCATTACAATCCGGCCATCAAGGCGAAACATAAACAATATACAAACGACCATATCGGTCAATAAATACATAAACGATCCCTGAAAAGAACAGGATCCAGCTGAACATAATCGAAGCTAATACAAAGGTCCAGAAGAGCATCCATAACACTGAGCCATCACCACCCAAGGTCTAACATGAAACCGACACTCACAAGGGCAGAGACAAAAAGGACGACCCACAAATGTACTCTTAATAGGACAAAATGACAACACACTAGCGAACGTAGGGACAAGTGTCATCACACAACCTGGTATGGTTACCATGGCAAGTCTTCATAGGTCCCGGCCCCATACACTGGGTTACCCTGGCAACCTAATCCGAACTTCCGGTCCATCCAAGCCTCATGTGGACCCACACATCCTCTCGTGAAGACAAGGATGGTGGTTTGCCATTTCAGGCCTTCTCACAGCATGTCGAGTCTATGATAGCACTCGTCCCATGTGTGAGGCACATTATCTTATTTAGAGATTACATTCTAATCTACTATTAGGTTATCACTTATTAGACTCACTTTCGACGGGTTACCCAGCAGCCACTTTGGGCGTGGCCCCCAATCGAAAGCCACTTTCCCATACGACACTAGACTAAACTCAAACGAACTCAAAAACCAAGGAATAGACATGGTCAGATGAACGGAGTTCAAGAAGAAGAGGACAACCATTTGGTCAAACACGACTCAAAGATGAACACTTACTGACGGTACTCTAACTAGAGACCTGACCAACAATGGTCAACCACAAATCATCATTCGACTCACACTGAGAGGATATGACCAACTACGACAACACTACGATACAACAGTCAACTCGGAATCGAGGACTGAAACAGGCACCTCAAATCATTCCATACAACAGGGTCCAACCAAACAAAGCAAAACTTGCCATTTCATAAGCAAAAGCAAATACAACAATTAAACTCGCATAGGCAAAAACAGATAAGACAATATTCAACAGATGCAATCTTTCCGAATTGATCTAAACATTAAACGTCAATCAAGTTTTCTACAAGATCTAAATCAGATTATAGTTATCTACCTCATCAAGGGATAAGTTGTTCTTGGTTTTCTAACTCTCTAAGGTTCAAAGCATCGAACAGACATATAAAGCCATAATGAGTTCTTTAAACCAATTCATATTAATTAAACTCAGACAACCATTAATCAAATAAATAAGATATTTAATCTCCAACAAAACATCATTAACATACTGGTCTAAAACCGACCTCTACAGTTTCGTATTATTTCTCAAGCCCAGATGTATTATACGGATTACGGAAATAAAAATGTAGAAAGAGAATCTAAATGGAGATAATCATTTCCAAAGCATATCGTTAAAATTCAAATACCCAACGATAAATATTTCAATTACTTCTCAATTACTCAAATGATATGTTCTACGATAATATTTAACATCATCAATTAGTAATTACATCGTATTTCAACAATTTTCCAATAGCATAATATTCTATTTTGTTTTTACACAATACTACCTCAATTAGCCAAATGCTCTAATCAACTAGAAGGTAAAATCTAAATTTATTAATCCAAGATCAATCAGAATATAATCAATAATATTCAATTGCGAAGATTCACAGTTTCAGAACTTAATCAGGAAGAGAGCATAAGTCATGAAATGAGATTGAATAATTAATTCACCTATAAACTCCATTATAAAATAAATCAATATCCAAATAACATTTATCAAGATTAATGCCCCTTATCCTAATTAAGAAACTAAATAAAACTTAACATTAAAATAACTTTCATTAAAATGATATTAATATCATATGCATTTTTTTTTGAGTAATAAAAAAACACATTAAAAAAAACCATTTAAAAACTATGCTTTAAAACAAAAACGCATTTAAAAATAAGAGGTGAGGGCGGGGCCCACCTCCCAACTGAGAAGGCTGGGCACCCAAGCCCTAGCCACTGGCGGAGAAGGCTCGTGGGCGGCACCACGGTGGTGCCCGCAGGTCCACGGCGCCCTGCGGCCAGCATCGTGGGCCGCGGCCGCTGGTGTTTGGCGAGCGGGAGGAAGGAACAAGGGGGATGAGCGGGGGAGGGGAGGAGGAGCGGGTGGAGCTCCGCTCCCCGCCCTCCAACCCCAACCAAGGCTTCGCTTAAATTAATCTCGCCCAGTTCGTAAACCCTCAAATCCGCCGTTCACCACAACAACGCCACGCGATGAAAATTTCGTTAAAAATAATATATATATTTTTTTTAAATTGCTGTTAAAAAAAAACTTCATACACAGCAAGGAAAACACACAGTCTCACAGAGACAAATAAATATATATTTTATTTATTATAATTCCTTCATAAGCAATTGTAAAAAAAAGATATACCCAGATCAGGAAAGGGGAAGATTTCTCCAAAACCAATCAGCATAATGGTCAAACAAGATTGTTCTTCCCAAATTTAACATCTAATCTGCTAAACCCCCAAATAAATTTCAATTTTATTTATTTAAAACCATTCTTAGCAAACCAGAACAGTAATTTCTTTTGGCAACAAGAAAATAATTTAGAATCTTACCTTCATTCGCAATCCTGGTAGAGATTACTGAAGAGCCCACCCTGTAAGCTCAAGAATTCCTCCTCCTTCTCCATCCAAAACCCCCAAATTTCATCTCCAAAATCTTTTCCAACCAAAAATTTTCCAAAATTATCCATCCTCCCATTTTTCCCCAAATTTTGGGTTATATGGAAGAGTTGACCAAAAATTCTATTTTTGGAATTTAAAATTTTTATTTACAAATAATTCTCAAAATTTAATCCTTTCTAACTATCACAACAAATTGACTTGCTTTTCAAATCCAAAATCGATTTCTCAATCAACTGAAATTTAATCTTTCTAATTTCAAAAGCCAACATAATACAATCAATCTATTGCGATAAAATACAAAACTTTCTTTTTCAACAACATATATAAAATGCATTTCATATTCAAAATCAGTCATTAATCGAACTTACTTCCAATTTAAAACGAGCAATCCAATAACAACGAAAATCGTATAATGAATTCCCGATTAATTTAGTCCATTAATCTCTAATGCACAAATACATATTTAATCAAAATAATTACTACGGACTAATCAATCAATTTAACCAAACACACCAAGCACGCAAATCGAGAAAGCCAACCAAACAGACGACTCGCAAACCCAAACAAGAAGGGAGTACCGACGACAACTGGCGATGCTCACTTGAGCACGACTAAGGTCAACTAGGGTCTTACGACCACCTAATCCAACTCTAAGGATTAAAAAGGTACACTCAAACCTGCAATCCAGGTGAAGACGAACCTCGCACTCATACGGCGTTGTACCTGAAATTTCCTGCAACCAAGAGTCACACATGCATACATATATAAAATTTAATGAAAGCGTTAGCTCAATATTAATACCACGGAATAGGTACACTAACAACTTGCATACAACTAGTGTGAAAACCACATCAACAGCTATGCGTTAAATCAACATCTGACTATAACATAATATTAAGATAAACTAATCAAGATTAAACCAAGATTAGAGATTGATTAGGGTAGGGGTACTACATATCCTTTTCAATTTGAGCTTACTCTTCTGACACAATATTGTCTGTAGACCTTAAATCAATGATTACTTTGCACACTTTGTCCATAATCTTGCATTTGCTCCTAAATAAGGACCTTCTTTGGCTTGGCTCCTCTCTGACCGATTCTTTGATCAAAGTTATTCTTATCATCAAGTTGTCACCTACCTTTGACTCTAAGGAAACCTCTAAAGTCTTGCTGGTTGAAGACTCTTCTTGAAGATAGATCACTCTTCTTTCACTACCATGTGATGATGATCCCTTCTCTGGACACCTATATGTTGGATGACCAAGTTGGTTGCAATGGTAACACTTCATTGTTGTAAAATATGAGGAACCTCTACCTTGGCCACTAGATCTTTCTATAAAACCATTGTTGGATCCCCTTATTCTATTAAATCCTCCTCTTTTAGTGCCACTCTCTTGATGCTCAGTGAGTTTAGACTCTCCTTGTGTTCTTTGTTCAAAACTTATTCCTCGAAAGCCTCCTCTATGGCCTTTATTGCCTTTTCCTCTACCTGTGCTCCTATTGCTACTTGAGTCATGTCTTCTTTTCAATTTTTCCTCCACCTTAAGGGCAAGTTGGTAGGTTTGATGGACTGTTTTGGGGCTCATTAAACTGATTTCTTCTTGGATGTTCCACCGTAGACCATTTAGGTACCTAGCAACCTTAAGACTCTCTTCTTCCACCACATGAGATCTAAGGCCAATTTTATGAAACTCCTCCATATAGCTTCTAACATCAAGGTATTTTTGTCTTAAGTTTTGCCTCTTCCTATGAATTTGCACTTCATAGTCATTAGGGAGATAGACTTCTTTGATTTTGACTAACATCCCTTTCCAAGAAGAGATGGGTGCTTTGCCCATTTTCTTCCTCTCATCTTGTACAAATTTCCACCATGTGAGAGAAGCCCCTCTCATCCTTGACTTGGCTACTTTGACTCTCTAGGCTTCAATTATGCCTTCACATTCAAAATGGTTCTTCATGTCTTCTATCCATTCTAGGACTACTTCTGCCTCCATCTTACCAGTGAACAATGACAATCCTTCTAGTGATTTACCACTCAAGGCCTTCAATGCCTTCAGAAAAGGTTCTTGCTCTAGGATAGGATTAGGTTCATGTATTTTTTCTATCTCTGACACTTCTTTACCCTTCCCTTCTTCTCCTTCTACCTTTTACCAATACTTCATCTGCCTTGGTTTCTACCTCACCAAGCTTACTCTCCAATTCTAGCAACTTCTCCTTTACGAGTCTATTCTCTTCCTCCTGGTCATCCACTTTCTTTTCCAACTCTGCATTGGTCACCATGCTTCTATCTCCTATAGATTCCACTAAGGACATCTACTCACCTAGCCCAAATCTTATAGGCTCTAATACCAATTTGATGGGGGACCCTTAGTTTGCTCAACACTTCACCTAGCTGGTGTTGCTCAATTCCACCAACTCGCCAGGCCTAGTTTATCTCTAGACCTCCAAGTCCTTCTTAGTCTCTTCTAGGGCTTGATTCTTGACCTTTCTAAGGTGTTTGCTTCAAGTTTTTTAGCTAGGAACCCTACCAATTCACAATGCTTCCCATGTGCTCAATTATGGCTTCTTGGCTACAAGTTGTCAAATTGACCTCCTACCATTGTGTGATGATGTAGAGGTGTGGAGGTGTCTTCTTTTATGTTTTTAATGCATTTAGGGTCCATTTGAGGTTTGCAATCATTAGGTTTCTTACCGATTTCAAAATCTTACCTAGAAAAGGGCTATAAGGAATTAGCCCAATTAGGCCTCCTAAAACCTATTTTTTAGGGCTTGAGTGAAAATGATCCAAAAGACCCCCTAGAAATTTTGGTTTTCCTTCAATGGTTCATCTAACCTCAAGATATTTTTGTGGTTTTGGCTTCTTATTCCACCATACAATATGCTAACCCCAAAATGAGGGTTTTGAAGGGTTTTCTAGGCCTCTAGCCAGTAGTGAATTGTCAAGTTGGGGTTTTAGAATGAAATGACCTTGTCAAGGATTCTCCTTACATTGGAAACTCTTTCCCAACTCCATGGACCCCTCCAAACTCTTGGATATTGATTTGGTATTCACCCCTGCACTTTGTACCACTTTTTCACCTTATTTCCTCTAGTCGGGTTGCTCTTGGACTTGCCTAGAATAAGGTGATAGTCATATTGAAAATCTTCTCCAGAATTTTCCCCTATATATGTACACTTTACAAGTGGGTTCCCTTCATTTCCGAACAAGCCATGATGGCAACATGTGTGTAGTTCATGGGGCAACCTTTTTTACATCAAACTGCTATATACAAGCCAAAACTGGCTGTTTGCAACTTAAAGCAAGAAAACACTAATGAAAACTATCTACAAAGCTCTAAATTGAACCAAAAATACTATAGCACACTAGATAAACTCAATCCATTTCTGGATCAATGGATTCAATCCATTTTCAATTACAAAATGAGTAACAACAAGCCAAAATGTTGCCAACTAGTCTGGAAATGAGTAGTTTCAGATTGTTGAACTTACATGACACATTCTCCAACCTTGGTAACCATGAAAGAGAGGGTACTTATAGTTTTTCCCATGTGTGGAGTCATCCTATGGAATTGGACAATCCCTAACTCCATCACTAACCAATGCAGGACAAAAGTTGTCATGACAACTTTCAAAAGTTGTCATGGCAACTTTTTGCAACTTTGCACTTTTGCACTTTTTGGTATTTCCAACCTATGAGGGCTATTCTAAGTCATCACACATGACTTTTAAAAAATTCCTAAGACTAATTTAACCCTCCCTAATGCCTATACCAAGTTTTGACATCTTTGACCATCAAGAAGGTCAATTACCTACTCGAACCCACTATTTACACAAAAATGCAAACCTAAGAAGAATGAACTCAACCTAGGCCTACATTGACTCAAAACACTAACTATTGGACCCTCTTGGAGTCCTTATTCACCATTGACTTGGCTAGGGTCAGTACAAGCCAGAATTTTAAAAAAACTAGATAGTCTAAGTCCTAGGTGCTCTTGCACCAGTTTTCCTAAGTATTTCCATGGGTTGTTAAAGATAGAATGAATCCAATGGTTCACGCTTCTCCATGATCAAAGATGTGAGGATTATAATGACCGCGACATCTGGAGATTGTGCCATGTGTTTTCAGCAAAAACCGACAAGATTGGTAGTATAATCGATTGAAGCGTTATGTTACCGGTTCTTAGGCGGTAAAGGTTGGTTTACTAATAGTCTTATCAATGTGCACGTGTTCAAAATGAATGGAGATGTTTTATTCTGAGGTAAATGTTGGTTGATCTTTAATTCTAGAGAAGTGAACAGGCATTGTGAAAAGCAGTAAAGTTTGAGCAGATCTGACAACCCCTGTATCCCCATGATGGAAGTTGCAAGGATGTTACAGACTGCAACATTGCAAGATGATGCCACATGTCTCGAGCTAACTAGGAAGGCTTACGGTGGGGCCGCTAACAAAGTCTGGTCGAAAGATGATGTGATGCTGATAAGTCATGATTTTGTGGGTCCATTGATATAGATGGAAATTCAAATGCTTAGTCGACAAGAGATGAATGTTGGATTTGCCAACTTGGAAGATGATCGACGATGATGTTTTAAACTTTTTAAAATGCAAAGTTATGAGCCGTTGTTTCGCTTGCGCGAGTAGTAATGGAAAATGAGACATTTAAGTTATTTTCTAGACAATAATTAAAGACTCTTAATAGGATTTTCTTTATCCGCAAAAGATTTCATAGAAATCCAGAAGGTTTTCCTGTTGCTGAAGAAGGTTGAAACGACTCTCTATGACAGATAATTATCATCTCTAGCGAAAATCAAAGCTATAAGTTTATCTGAGCTTTCCCTATGTTCTTGAAACAAATTGATATTATAAATTGTGCATAAAGCTATAAGAAGAGTTTTCAATTTGTTCTAGGATTAGGTGCTAGACAAAGAGTAGTGAAATTTGTGTGAATTACTCTGGTAATTTAAAATCTCATACTAGCTCTAGTTTTTTCCTTCTTAAATTTGGAGTTATAGTATAAATCCCTAGTTGGAAAAGATGGATCCCTCATGAAAACATTTAGGACAAATGGATTATATGAAAATAAATCTATATGATGATTTGTTGGACCAATTGAAGCCCTCTATAAATAATAAACAACAGGGGAAGGGTTAACTGATAAAGCATTCCACTTGGCAAATGCTAATATATCGATGACTGGGTTAGAAATGTTCAAGACATGGTATGGACAAAGTAATTTGCATTCCCCATTATCTAGTCCTTGGCAGTATGATTTGGGTAAGTTGGTAGTACTGGTTGTTTTCATGGATGTCGACCTACTCAAAGCTGTAGCAAACAGATATGACCTCGTTTTAAGGGTTATTAGGGGAAATTATGGAGAAATTCTATTAACCATCAGAGGGGAAGAGTTCCAAGAGATTTTTGACCTATATGAACCATCTCTGAGCCTGGTGCAAATAGATTTGAATGAGCAAAAGGTAGAGTATTACAAGATGAGGGAATTCATTAGAAAGAATTTTCTTCCAATGCATTTAGCCAGAGAAGGGAATACAACATACCATATCGGCCCTAGCTCAAAGGAGCCATTCCCAATTGGTGCTTTTTCTCCTTGTTTTCAGGCTACTTTCTTCTATCTGTGTCAAATATTGGGTTTTAATCCAATTACAATGATGCTGCCTGATTTCATGTACATGGCTATGCAAATACAACATCTAGACTATATAGTAGTCTTTGACTTTTCCCCTTACCTTGAGGAAAAGATTCATGAGGGGTTACTGGACATTAAGAATCAAGTAGCTGGTGTTAAATTCTCCTTGTATTCTTTACTCACGTATATGTTCCTTTTTAGGAATGCAGATTACTTTGAGGGTACCATGAATCTCAAAAGGACAATTGATAACAAGGAGATTCCAGTACAGCTCTGGAGCACAAATATGTATTGGGATAGACAAGAGGCTAGCTTTGTAAGGTTTGATAACAATTTTGCTTCTAGGTTGAGGCAAAAGTTGATAGTAAATCTACCAAGGGTTCCTAAGGAACTACATGATTTTGTGAGACCCAAGGAGAAGTTGCCTCTTATCAAGATTGAACATAATTGGGGGGATTTTATCCCTTAATATGTGAGTACTATTATTGGGATCTATGGTTTCTCTAGACAATGACATGTACTGCCCTTCAATGTTCCTCTGAGAATGGGTTTTGCTGAGGTGATGTGGCAAATAGGATGCATTCAGGATAAGGATTTAAAAGGAAAGGGAAAAGGAACAATTTTCCCGGATTACACTATTATCCCTTAATTTGTAATTTTGAAGGGAGGATATGAACACTTCAACAAATTTTTTGATCCATATCATTTGAGGGTGAGTATAGCTAGAAACAGTGATCCTGAGGGGTTTTACAAAACTTTTAGAAGAAGAATAAAATGAACTATTTTGCCCCATGTGCATAATTTTCCCAAGGACTTAATCAAGAATGAATTTGATTCCATGACTCAGGATTGGAGAAAAGAGATGTGGATAATCTTTAGAAAATTATGGGCTTCTATGCAAAAGATGGATCCAAAATATGACCCATTAAAGGATTTTCCCCATTCTGTGCCAAGATTGATTTTGTTATAATTTTTTTTGATGAGTTGAAGAAGATTTTAAAGGAGAAGATACCAAACTTGAAGAAGTTCATGGCCAACAATAATCAAGCTCACAACTTCCTTTATCTTAGAGAGCAGGTGACAAGGTAGCAGGGAGGCCTATTTAGGAATCTACTCACAAATGAGAAAAAGAAGAAATAAGTGATGAAGATGATAGTAGCAATGACTGTTGATAAAAATGAAAACAACAATATTGAAAGACTAAATAGATTCAACCACAAAACCCTAGCCTAACAACAACAAAGATTCAACATAACATATGAATATTACCTAAGACAATGCAAATAAAACAAAATCCCAAAGATTATACCATCACATGTCCAATAGGGTTTGGATCTCCATTCTTCCTATCTCCATTGATCTTTCTTGATATATTTGCTCTCATATTTTATGTGTGCACAAGAGCTCAACAAAGAATGGAAATGTGGTTGCAAGTAGGCTTGATTGCATGTGAAAATTCGAAAGTGTAGTTGGGGGTTGATAATGAAGGAAACATCTCCTTATATAGAAGGCACTATAAGAAATGAAGAGATAATATTGAGAGGTGTAAAAGATAAATGGTCGGCTAGGATTAAAGGGTAGGTAGAGAAAATAAGAAAATAATGAGAGGGTAGGTAGTGTAGGAATTAAGAGATGAAGGACATGTGTTATGGGTAGAAAAAGCTAATGAATTAATTAAATAAATAAAGATTTATTTAATTAATAGAGGAAGTGGGATCAATTAGATAAATAAAATATTTATTTAATTTAGGAAAAAGGATAATTTAGATAAATAAAAGTATTTATTTAAATGAGAAATAAGGCTAGAAGAGGATAAATGAATTAATTAAATAAATAAAGATTTATTTAATTAATAGAAGAATTTGGCTTAAAATAATTAAATAAATAGAGATATTTATTTAATGAGACATGACAATTTTAGGTGTCTACATTTTGCTCCTCTTTGAGACAATCAGCTTGTCGCGTTGTTTCAAAGAAGATAAGATGAACTGATACAAAGTTGCCCCAAGATGGGAATGATATGCCCCCTCGAGAGATTGGATGAAAATGTCTGAAAAGATCACAAACAATCTCTCGATAAAAAGGAAAGGCTATAATGGATTGACCGAATGGAGTGACAGAGTCATGGGACAAAGAAGACTGAATAGGGGTAGAGCTAGGGCTAGGGCTAGGGCTAGGCTAGTCTATAAGATTGACTATGAGGGGAAAACATCCTCATTGTTATCCATACATCCAATAGATCAGAGTGCTGAGAGCAGAGAACAGTCAACAGTCAACAATGATGGCTTTGGTGCATAGATTCAATCGTGTTCACCAATTTCAGAGGCCAACAGATGCAGGAGAGCCAGTGAGTACCACAAACCCTCCTTGTACTTTTCCGCATTAATTGTTGTCATAAATGCATGCTAGGTAGGTAATAAATGTGCTTTAGGTATGTCAAGCGGGGGGGAAAATGCTAAGGCACGTTTGCATTGGTGCCAGACGCGTCTGGGTAGGCTAGGCACGTCTGTATTTGTGCTAAGCATGTCTATGAATTCAGTAGTGTTTGTGTTCAATGCGAGTGTGTCCGTGTCTTGCAGGTGTGTTTATGTAGGACAAGCATGTCTAGATAGATCAAAGGCATGTCTGTGTGATTCAGGCGCGTCTGTGCAGAGCGGGCGCATATGTGCAGTATGTAAGTGTGTTTGTGTCTTCAAGGCCAAATCAGCAGTTCTGTGATGAACATACGCTATCAATTGGATAAGCTGCTGAGAGGATACACTCAAGCAAGTCCTCTAGGGAAGACTAAAATAGCAGATAGAGCGAGGATTGACAATTCTATGATAGAACATATGTTGCCAATTAGGAAACTACTCAAGAGGATACACTCAAGAAGAGCCCTAGGATAGGATCAAAGCAACAATTTGTGATGAACAGGGAATGCTACTAGGATAAAAAAGCAGTACTTTGTGATGAACAGGGAGTACAGCTAGGAGCAGCACTTTGTGATGAATAGGGAATGCCACTAGGATAGAGAGCAATACTTTGTGATGAACATGGAGTACTAAAAAGAGCAACACTTTGTGATGAACAAGGAGTACCACTAGGATAGGAAGCAACACTTTGTGATGAATAGGGAATGCCACTAGGATTAAGTGCCATATGATAGATATAAGCACTAGGATAAAAAGCAATACTTTGTGATGAATAGGGAATGCCACTAGGATTGACACAGTTGATTTGCTTGATTGCAGGAGGACCTATCGATGCTGGAGTCATGGGAGAGATTCCCTTCGACTTAGAGTTTATGAGCAAAGTTGACACTCGAGGATAGAGCAGCAGGTGAGGCTATTGGCCTGCGACATATTTTGTATGTGCCTGAGTTTCAGGCAAACATGGGGTTGCGGACTGCTTTAGCTGAGAGATGGCACTCAAAGACATGTACATTTCATTTGCCAATGGGTGAGATGACAGTCACCTTAGAGGATGTATATAGGATATCACGGATACCGATCAATGGGGAGTTAGTTCCTTATGATCGAGAGGGAGATAGGGATGCACTGAGATGAGTGTTTTAGGATCCAGGATTGGAGATGAGGGCAGGACACGTGGCTTGGGATACCATGACATGGACAGGATTGGCGCTACCAGTGGTGTTGGCAGGAGTGATCAGTGGGTTCTTGTGTCTGGATAGGGTGACATGAGGGTTAGCAGTGGGATGGGGAGGGACATTGGAGACATTGGTGACAGAGAACACCAGGTTTGCATGGGGATTGTGTCGGCTAGTACACTTGTACTATGAGCTACATTAGTTTGCATATCATGGATCAGGAGGATTGGGATGTAGAGTGACAGTGTTGCAGGTATGTGCTTATGAGCATCTGCCGGTTACACGACCGATACATCTTAGAGGCAGAGGACAGGGGTGTAGCAATGTTCACTTATATGATATGATTACGTCTTAGCTGCGGATTGGGTGACTAAAGTATTAGCACTGAGTGATTGACGGGATAGACAATGTGGTATGGAGGCCATACCAGGATTGTGAGGAGTGGGAGGATGATGCAGTGGAGCTATCGTATGTATTTAGGAGTAGATATCTAATTGGTCGGACACCTTATGTTATTGAGAGGCAGTTGGTAGATAGGGTGGGCAGGCAGTTTGATAGGATACAATGGATGCCACGAGGGTTAGGGATGTATGCACGAACAATGAGAGATTAGGTGCACTTGGGTCCATTATTGTCTTATGATCAGGTAGTGCCACAACTAGTAGAGATGATTCCCTTACCTTGGGATATGTGGGAAAATATAGAGGATGCAGGCATGGATGCAGAGTATACTACATATTGGGGAGAGCATTCATTTCCATGGTTGACGGATTTAGGGGAGCTGATAGATGGAGAGGGTGGAGGTGATGGAGATGATAGTGGGGATGGTGGAGGTAGAGGTCGACAATGGAGGTGAGGCGCACTAGTAGAGAGGAGAGTGGCTCTGAGGAGAGAGGGTTGAGAGGAGAGACAGGCTTGATAGGTTCACATAGTGAGGGGCAGAGGCGGATTGCCTTTACAGGTGCTAGTAGGATAGGTTCCCAGACAGGTATAGGGACAGGAGTAGCCATAGGGTTAGGAGCAAGCACAAGAGCAGCCACAAGGATAGGGTGCAGGAGGAGGAGAGGAGGCGGATGAGCTATTATCCTTGAGGGAGATCTGCCAGGGACAAGCAAATGAGATCTAGGATCTAGAGAAGGAGACAACTAGGCTTAGGAGATAGCTAAGGGATACTAAGTGGGAGAGGGATCAGGCTATTCAACGCTATACAGAGGCTAAGACAACACTGAGGGTAGGGAGGAAGGTAGCAGAGGACACAGGGGCTAGACACGCCTATGTTCTGCAGGTAGGAGAGGAGATATTCTACTAGAGAGACCTATACTATGGAGAGGTGCCATCAGAGCAGCAAGCTAGGAGCTTCCTTAGACCATTGCTAACTGCGACGACCACTGGAGGGAGAGACAAGAGACAGGTGTCTAGTGGTGGGGTTATGAGTCCTCCACCACCACAAGATAGAGGGGGTAGGGGAGATGATGTTGGGCCAGGGCTCAGACTCCATCGAGGTGAGTCGGCTCTAAGGGAGGTAGTTCATCATAGCCTTAGAGGGCTCCCTATGTATCAATTTTTGTACCATTTTTGTATGATGATGTAGACACCTTCGAGTGATTGTAGCCATATGAGAGTTTGACCTTATTGTATCATGACACTTATGATATATATATATATATATATATATATATATATATATATGAGATGATTCATCCTTGTGGGAGCTATATGCATGTGTACTAATTTGATGTGATGCATGATTCTATATGATTCTTATGATATAGATGCAACTGTGTACATGATGAAATGCAATATTTTTGTTCTTTTATGTTTTACATGTTATGCAAATGTAAATGTAAATGTACAAAGTGCAAATGAATATGATAATGCAAATAACTATTTACATGATGAAAATGTAAAATGTGCTAACATGTGTTGTGTGCAGGATATGGTGCAATTTTGATATCTATATGTATGTATGAAATGGTAATATGTGGCAATGCAGGTGCAAACTACATGAAATGCAAATAGTTTTAGCGTGTCATCGTACTCAGTCATGTTATAGCGGGCTACGTGGGCTCAGGAAGGACTATGGAGGTCAATCAAGAAAGGGGGATGAAAGATAGAAGATATGGAAGTGAAAGAGCTTATTTTTCTATTGTCATCATTTAGCTTTATTATGGCAAACAAGTTATGACAATTCAGATATATGTACGACCTAGAAAGTCATTGTACCTATTTGCATGGAGATCAGACAGTTGAAAAAAAAGAATGCCCTAGTTCATACTAGACTCACAATGTCCTCATATCCTTGGACAAGTCAAAGAATTACTAAGAGACAATCCACAGACAACAAAGAAAATTAGGTGACAATACCCCATCCTCGCCTTTCTAGTCAAAGACATCCTTGAGATAAAATCTCTAGTCAGAGACATCCCGGAAAAGCTAAAAGACATGTCACCAAAAAGATTAAATCAAAAGAAAACCAAGACTTGACACCAACATCCACTGTAGTCCTCAAGTTTAGTGTCTCTTGTCACTTGTATAAGTCTTATTTGATTGTGGTCACAATGTTTTTGTTCACAAAAGGATAGATAGCACTGAACCATAATGTTGTCTGAGTCTGTTGAAAGAGTTGATTTGTCGAAGCCCATTGTTGCTTGTATCTCATCTTGTAAAGTGGAAAATCGCGATCGAACCCTAGTTGCTCTCCCCTCTTCCAACTCCAAGGAGAGAGAAGGGAGGTTTGCTAAGATTCGATGGTTTTCACTTAGGGGAGAGATTTTACATTCAAAAGAGGGGTTGAAACCCACAAGATCCAATCCCACGCAATGCAAGATTGGATTCTAAATGTGTTTCAAGGGTTAAGAAAGCAAGGCTACCCTCTTTTGTAAAGAATGTGCATAGGAGAATTAAGCTAGGAATGCATAGAAAGTGACAAAGATTCACTTATAAACTGAGATAGGAGTACAGTATGAAGCTGCAGACGTGGAATTAGTAGTAAAATGTCGATACGGCGCTATCCTGCAAATTTGAGAAAAAGTTGTCGGGACGATGGCGCCTGGCGCCACGGTCCTCCAAAAAATCCGCGAAACGAAGGGGGATCTGTTCGTCTCTGCACAAGGATTCCAGATCTTCAATCTCAGCCATGTACCTGCAACCTATACACAGAAAAGCGAAGATGATTGGGGGGTTAGGGATTAGGGGTTTGCCTTTAGGTCAAACCCTGATTTTGGAATTAACCAAGAAATGAGCAAGAGCTGTAAATGTAAATGACTGTAAAACAAGTACTAATACCTTGTTCTAAGGATGTTTGTATCCTTATGTGCGAAGGTTTAGATGTTGTATGTTGTATGTTGTAGTAGTATGTGATCTCCTCTTCAATGGTTGAATCCTTGTCTTGAATGCAACACTTAGCCTTGAATGGAGATTTGAAATGATCAATTGCTTGAAGGAATGCTTGAATGCTTGAATGCTTGAGTATAGTTTCCACACTTGTACACATATGTCCTTCCTCTTCCTCTTTTTTTTCAAATGGGAGAGGCAAATGTAGTTTATATACTTGTCAATTAGGGCTGATAGACTGATTTTGCCCGACCTTAGGCCGACCAGGAAAGTTAATTTCCAAATTGCAAACAAAAAGACCCGCAATCTCCTTAGGAGACCGGGCCCAAAATAGGACCCAGGGACCAGGGCGCTGGGCGCCTTGGTCCTGAGGGACCAGGGCGCTGGGCGCTCTGGTCCCACCTCCTAGGATAGCAGGGTGCAAGGAGGTTCAGGCCAGGGTACTTGAAAAATGCAGTTTTCAGTGTCATAATCAGGTTTCGGGGTCTCCATTCAGGTTACGTGTTGCGTCACCATCGTGAAGATCGAAATGCAGTCGAAATTGCAAGTGTTGCAATTTTAGGACACTACATTTAGCCCCCACTTTAGCGGGAGTATGTAAGCTCATACTTCCGGTAAAGTACAAGGAGACAATATTGAAAGACTTTCACCACGTCAAGGAGGCAAGATACACCAAGCCCCCAGTGGACTAAGGATCTTACGACTTCGATTGACAAAGTAAAAGGGAAGGTCACGAGAGAGAACCATGACTGTCAGTGGTAAGGTTCCCTCACTATGAGTCATGCAAGAAAGATATCAAAAATTTTCAAGGCAAAGCTAAATTTGTCAAGAAATTTTCAAGTATCTTGAAAAGATATGAACGGGATGTATGCCCCCCTACGTTAAAGCGATCGCACACGCCTCAACGGGGGTGATTGTTTTAATGTAGTGATACACATAAGAAGGGAAAGGAGAACATTATCACAAAGATTTAGCCCCCAAGTGTGAGATAAACCCAAGGATAATAGACACAAAACACAAAGCATGAGGTGACTTCGCTTTCCTCAGGGTCAGTATGCTGTATGATAATTCATGTATATATATCATATGTATGTATGCATAATTGTTCTTCATTCCCCAATCAAGGAAGGTCACCTAGAAGAAGGGAACACATGTGTCTTTTGAGTCAACATGAGAGAGATCGAGAGATCTCAATGCTTTGCATCGTCCTCAAGTAGACAACACTAAGGACAACAAATAGAAGAATGAGAATAACATATAGAAGAAGTAACAAAAGAGAGGGGGAGAGAATCTGCTATGCTAATGTAACTAGTCTAGCATGTCATCTACCCCCCGATCTTGCTGATCAATGTTTCGGGAAGGCAGGGAACACACTAGAGGAGGAACATTCAACACAGCAGATGGAGCTATCACAAGATCCAAACAAGGGCTATGTTCATGTTCCAAGCCACGTTGTTCTTGTCTAGGAGCTAGGATAAGTGCTTTAGAAAATTCAGTAGATAAATGGTTATCAATATCAACAAGTTCATATTCACTATCAGAATGAACAGGAGTAACATTTGCATCATGAATAACATTTTCATCTATATCATCATCAAGATTTATAAAGATAGGGTCTTTAACTCACACAGGATCTAGACCATCATGCATCTTATGTTTAGGAGATTTAGGCTCAATGTCCGGTTGAGGAGAAAATGGAATAATGCTTGTTGAAGGTGTTTTTGGAGATTTCAAAGTTTGAGCTCTAAGATGATGCTTTCGTCGGCGTTCAAGTGCAGAACGATTTTGTCTAGTCTTAGTAGGAAGTTGAGAAGATTGAGGAGGAGGAATGTTCTCATCCTTATTACTTGGGTGTTTAGGTTGTGGTCTCTTAGGCTGAATAATAGGAGAAGAAGAAGGTCTCTTCTCTCTATAAAAGGAAGGAGGAGGAACTACTCCATATAAGGGAGGAATATTTGGTTTAGGAAGGAGACCAAGTCCATCATGACGAGGAGGGATAGGTCTACTTTTATGAAGTTTATTAGATATAGACATAGTCACATCCATAGGGATGGGTTGGGAATCTTCTTGAGGAAAGACATTAGTTTTATCTTTCAAAGGAAGAACTTCCTTCTCAAGAATGATAGGAATGTCAAGTTTGGGTGTTCTAGGTTCACTTAAAGATAAGATCATTTCTGTTTTCCACTTTTGATAAGATTTGAAAAGATGATCACTTCGCGGAGGAAGAGATTGGAATTGTTTAGGCCAAAAGTAATCAAGAGGAACACTAGAGGTTCTTTCAGCTGGTTTAAAGAGGCTATGATTGATAGTAACAACTTCACCATTATGGGGAAATTTCAAACACTTATGAATAGGAGAAGCAATAGCTTTCATGGAAGATAGCCAAGGATAGCCAAGCTTCACACGAAATTGTTCGGAAGATGGAATAATAGCAAAGTTCACATCAAGGGATTTGTTATAGACCTCAATAGGCAATGTAATAGAACCAATTGCGGGAGAAGAAAATGCATCAAATAGTTTCACAATCACATCTGTTTTGTCATAAATCACTTGATTCAATTGCAAAGTAAAAAGAAATTCTTCAGTAATAACATTAACCATGCATGAAGGATCAATAAGCACTCCACGGCAAGGTGTATTCTTGACTTTTGCAACTATGTATAAAGGACCATCAGGTGCCCTAATAGTTTCACTGGAATTAAATGTGATGGAAGGTTCTTTAGGGATTTCTCGCTGCTCTACAAAGTTAATCACATTCGGAGTCATAGACACAAGACCATCAGATGAGAGAGAGGAATCATTAGCCTCAATCGCATTAGAGGTATGAGAAGGTAATGGATCAGTAAAAATCTAAAGATTTTGGTTAGGAGGAGCTACAGATGTATTGCCTTTATCATTCACTCCAGAAACAGAAATAGTATTATTATCAATCAAATCTTGAATTTTACCCTTTAAAGAAAAACATTTTTCAGTGTCATGCCCAGGCTGATGATGAAATTGACAAAAGGCTTTGTTATCAAAATAAGGTGAAGTAATCTTTGCAGGATCAACTTGCCTTATAGGAGGAAGAGTAAGCACATTTTGTTCCAATAACTTATTCATAATACTATGCAATGATTCATTCAAAGGAGTATACTTTCTTTCTTTCTTGAAAAATTTAGAAATAGGAGGCACACCTGATGCTGCAGTCACATTGTTGTTGATGATGTTTTCATTGAATTTGATGGAATCTTTGTTCGGTTTAAACTTCCCAAATGGTTGTTGACTGCTATCACCCTTATCACTCAGAGCCATAGGATGTGATTGTTCCATTTGACTCACAGTCAGTTGATAATTGTGAAGAGTGGCACACAACTGTTGGAAAGAAGTAAACTCAGAAAATAGAAGTTTGTCTCGAATATCTCTTTGTAAATTAGAAATAAAGATTCTTTGAATATCATTGTCAGGCACTAGAAAAGAAATTTGAGCATACAAATGCTTATATCTACCAATGAAATCAGTCACTTTTTCTTTAACACCTTGTTTACAATGCATTAAATCAATCAAAGTAACTTTAGGACTTATATTGTTTTGAAATTGTTGAATGAAAGCATTTGCAAGTTGTTCGAAAGAAGTAATAGAGTAGGAAGGCAACGAGCAATACCATTGTAGGGCTTTGTCTCTTAATGTTCTCGTGAATAGTTTTGCAAGCAACCTTTGGTCATAAGCAAAATCAGTACATATTGTTTGAAAAGTCTTAACATGTGTTAGAGGATCACCTTTACCATTATAAAGCTCCAAATGCGGGATTTCAACATGTTTAGGAGGGATAGCTCGAACAATGTCAAGAGAAAGTGGGCTCGCAACATCAAATGTGGGCACACTAAACTTAGATTGATTCATAGAGGCAATTTGTTGCTGTAAAGAAGAGACAGTTTGTGCAAGATTGTTAATGGTCGCTTCAGTCGAAGAGTTCATATTAGATGTGTCAGATTGAGATGGAGGTGTTATGTTATTGAAAGAAGGCAAAGAGTAAGGTGGTGGGACCCTATGATAATTAGTCATAGGAGATGATTGGACAGGAGGAACACTACAAGGAGGAATGGAATGATTAAATGAATTGCCCCCTTGCGTCATGTTCCTTTACAGAGATGTAATAGGAACACTCATTGAAGGAATGAATGAAGAAGTCGGATTGAATGAAGGGATAGGGTTAATTGAAGAAGAGGGAGGATTGCCCCCATGACTAGTGATCACAGGGGGAATGTCTTGTGTAGAAGTAGCCATTATGTTTGATGTAAAGGTAGGTATGCTAGCAATAGAAGTCATCAAAGGAATAGAATGATTGACTTGTGTAGGAGGTTGTGTATAACCTAAAGTTTCGGCACAACTCTTCATAGGCATCACATTCGAATCCACAATGTGTGCAATACCACGCAAAATATCAATTCCATTCTTATCACTTGGAAGCATACGTTTTAGACCCTCAATTAAAGGAAGAGCTTGACTATCAGGGTATTCTTGAGACATCCATTGTCAAAAATCATCAAATTGGTTATCCAATTTTGAAAGTTGTTCTTCAGAAACCTCATGGAGAGCTTCTTCATCATTAGGAGGATTAGAGGAATTACCCATGTCTTCATTAAAAAGGCTATTCAAATTAGGTTCCATCTCCTCGGTAATTAAACCTCGGAAAGACTTAATTCTACGGCTTCGTCTAACGGGAATAGTGTAAGTAGGGCTTATTGTTGTAAAACTCATGCACTAGAGAAGGAGAGAAAATTTTGATTTTAGAGGTAGCAATTTTCAGTAAAATCAGCCAATCTTCTGGATTTAAGCTGTTAAATGCAATCACAACAGTCTCCCGAAATTTCAGAAAAAATGTCCGAGACCGTGGCGCTCGGAGTGCAACACGGTCCTTGCAACTTTTTTCGAAATTTGCAGGGATGAAAGGTATGATGATTTTAGAGCTAATTTGAAAAAATTGAGTGATTTTACGATCTGTAGATAGGCCAAATTAAAGTTGCAATCTCAAAATTGAACCCTACCCAGATTGTCGAAAAATGCAAAATTTGAATTTTGAAAAAGAGAGGGAAACTGAAATTTTGAATTTTATGATTTTAGAGGGAATGCCAAAAGCAATGCAAGTTTTGAAATTCAAAAGTTGACTCAATTTCACGCAAAATTCAATTTTGAAAGCGGAAATCAAAGTTGTTGTAATTAAGCACTTAATTTCAAAAGTCACAAAACGCAAGAATTTGAATAAAGCACTGAAATTTTTAATGAATGCAAACACACTTTTCAGATTTAGGACAGTAAGAACACAATTTTGACACAAAATTTCAGTTTCAATGATTTTTGAATGTTTAAAAGCCTTAATCCAAGCAATTACAAGACCAACTTTGACTGTAATTTTGAACGTGTTAAAATTGATAAAATTAGCCAAAATTCTGGATTTTAGCAGGAAAATACAGTAAGATCTTGCTCCCGAAATTTCGAAAAAAATGTCGGGGAGGATGACGCTCGGCGCCACGGTCCTCGCAACTTTTTTCCAAATTTTCAGGGACGAAAGATATTGTGATTTTATTGCGGAATCCAAAGTTACAGCTGATTTGGAGATGTTTTGATCAGTGAAATTGTCAGACAAAGGTTGAATCAAGAGGGTTTCAAAAATTAGGGTTTTGACACTTAACCGCTTAATTTTCAAAATTAAAACATAGATATGAATTGATAATTTGTAATAGAAGGATAGATCTGAAACAAGCATTAACAATTAAATATTTCACAAGTTTAATTACTAAAAAGAAATTTTAGGGTTTTTATGCAATCACCTCTAAAATTTTGCAAAAGATCAAACATGGAAATGTAGTCAATTTTTTCAGATCTAAGCATGAAAAATCAGAAAGGATGTTCACGTCGGGTTCACCAAAATGTAAAGCAGAAAATCGCGATCGAACCCTAGTTGCTCTCCCCTCTTCCAACTCCAAGGAGAGAGAAGGGAGGTTTGCTAGGATTCGATGGTTTTCACTTAGGGGAGAGACTTTACATTCAAAAGAGGGGTTGAAACCCACAAGATCCAATCCCACGCAATGCAAGATTGGATTCTAAATGTGTTTCAAGGGTTAAGAAAGCAAAGCTACCCTCTTTTGTAAAGAATGTGCATAGGAGAATTAAGCTAGGAATGCATAGAAAGTGACAAAGATTCGCTTATAAACTAAGATAGGAATACAGTATGAAGCTGCGGACCTGGAATTAGCAGTAAAATGTCGATACGGCGCTGTCCTGCAAATTTGAGCAAAATTTGTCAGGACGATGGCGCCCGGCGCCACGGTCCTCCAAAAAATCCGTGAAATGAAGGGGGATCTGTTCGTCTCTGCACAAGGATTCCAGATCTTCAATCTCAGCCATGTACCTGCAACCTATACACAAAAAAGTGAAGATGATTGGGGGGTTAGGGATTAGGGGTTTGCCTTTAGGTCAAACCCCGGTTTTGGAATTAACCAAGAAATGAGCAAGAGCTGTAAATGTAAATGACTGTAAAACAAGTACTAATACCTTGTTCTAAGGATGTTTGTATCCTTATGTGCGAAGGTTTAGATGTTGTATGTTGTATGTTGTAGTAGTATGTGATCTCCTCTTCAATGGTTGAATCCTTGTCTTGAATGCAACACTTAGCCTTGAATGGAGATTTGAAATGATCAATTGCTTGAAGGAATGCTTGAATGCTTGAATGCTTGAATGCTTGAGTATAGTTTCCACACTTGTACACATATGTCCTTCCTCTTCCTCTTTTTTTTCAAATGGGAGAGGCAAATGTAGTTTATATACTTATCAATTAGGGTTGATAGACTGATTTTCTCGACCTTAGGCCGACCAGGAAAGTTAATTTCCAAATTGCAAACAAAAAGACCCGCAATCTCCTTAGGAGACCGGGCCCAAAATAGGACCCAGGGACTAGGGCACTGGGCGCCATGGTCCTGGGGACCAGGGCACTGGGCACCCTGGTCCTGAGGGACCAGGGCATTGGGCGCTCTGGTCCCACCTCCCGGGACAACAGGGTGCAAGGAGGTTCAGGCCAGGGTACTTGAAAAATGTAGTTTTCAGTGTCATAATCAGGTTTCGGGGTCTCCATTCAGGTTGCGTGTTGCGTCGCCATCGTGAAGACCGAAATGCAGTCGAAATTGCAAGTGTCACAATTTTAGGACGCTACACATCTAAAACTAACTGAATCCGTGAAACTGATACTTAATTGTGGAGAAGACAAAACTTTATTGCGGATTGGCGATACAAATGTTGCTTTATTGTGGATTGTGCATGGATAGACTAAAGAAAACTGGAAGAAACTATACTCCTTGAAACATGTGATGCTCTTAGTTCCACACCCATCACTAGACGTAGGATTTTCTTTAGCCACATATAGGAGCTGATTTATTATGAATGGAAAGGTTGTGAGTGTGTTCAAAGTGAAAGGATGAGGTTGAATCCTAAAGGAGGGAGGAGCAATGTCTCTACACATAGTGCCAGTAGCTTGGTTTTCACCATGGTACTTGCGCAGGGCACCACCGAAGTGGTTTTCACCATTGGATGAAATGTTTTTTTGTTTTCTAATTTTTATTTTGTGAAACAAGGTGCCTGTTTGCCAGGTTTTCACCAAGTAACGATTTTTCTTTTTTATGATTTTTTGTATTTTTGAATTTTCTGATTTTCCAATATTTTTGAATTAGGATATTCTAAAGAGCTATGTGTAAAACCTACGAAGGTGCATGTTGTTGATAAGATCCTACAAAGGTTCACCCTTTGTGGTTGAGAGCTGATATGCACTAGATCCATAGGCCGTTGTGATGATGTAAGGACCAAGCCAATTTGGTTCGAACTTGCCCTTCTTCTCTCTATCTTGATAATTCTTAGGATTTTCTTTGAGAACTAAGTCACCTACCTCAAATGTATGAGGATTCACTTTATGATTGTAATTGTGACTCATTCGTTGTTGGTAAGCCTTGAGATGATTAAAAGCAGTTTGTCTTTGCTCATCCAACAGTTCTAGTTCTTGCAAGCAAGAGACCCTGTAGTCCTCATCACTGATAATGTTTTGCAAAGAGACTCATAAAGATGGTAACTCAACCTCAATAGGCAAGATAGATTAAGTGCCATAGACTATTGAATAAGGTGTGGCTCTTATAGGTGTGTGAACACTTGTGCAATAAGACCAAAGTGCGGGATTAAGTTGGATATGCCAATTGTGGCCAATGTCATCGACTGTCTTTTTTAGGATTTTAAGAATGGTTTATTTAGATGCGTCAGCTTGACCATTACCTTGGGGGTAATAGGGTGTGGAGAAACGATGGGTAATATGGAAGCGATCACAAAGTTCACGAACATCTTGATTTTTGAAGGGACATCCATTATCGATGATTATGGAAATAGGAATACCCTACCAACAAATGATGTAGTTGAGAATGAATGTAGCAATCTATTTTCCAGTGACTTGTGTAAGAGGCATGAATTCGATCCATTTTGTGAAATACTCTGTGGCAGTGATGATGAATTTGTGGCCATTGGAAGAAGGAGGGTGAATCTTCCCTATGAGATTGATTCCCCATTGGAAAAAGGGCCAAGGAGTCATAATTAGTTGAAGTTCTTGTGCTGGCGCATGCATAAGGTCTCCATGAATTTGACATTGCTTGCATTTCTTGACAAACTGATATGAGTCTTTTTCCATATTGGGCCAATAATATCCAGTCCTGATGAGTTTCTTGGCTAAGGTAGGACCACTAGAATGTGGACAACATATCCCTTCATGAACTTCACGTAACGCAATCTGAACTTCATCCCTTTCTAAACATCTAAGAAGAGTGCCATCTAGACCTTGACGGTATAGGATATCAGCTAAAATGATGTATCAGGAAGTTTGGCGAATGAAAGTGCAACGTTGGTTGTTGGATAAGTCAAGAGGAAGGGTGTTATTATGAAGATATGTGAAAATAGAACTGTATAGCTGGGAATTAGGGCCAATGACACATATCATCTCAGTAGGAGTGATCTCATACGAGGGAATCAAAAGGTTATCCACCAAGAACTCATAGCGGGTTTCATTCTGTGGTAGATCTATCAGTGAAGCAATAGTAGCCATGGCATCTGCGGCTTGATTCTACTCTCTTGGTATCTGCTCAAAGGTTAACTTAATAAAATGTTGCTTTAGGTCATCCACCATTTTTTTGTAAGGCTTTAATTTTTCATCCTTTGTCTGGTAGTCATTAGTTGCTTGATGAATTACAAGTTAAGAGTCCTCGAAAACTTGAAGTTCCTGGATCTTCCACTGAACTGCAATCTGTAGTCCAGTTGTTAATGCCTTGTATTCTGCTATGTTATTAGTGCAAGGAAATGATAATCGATATGATTTTGGAATGGATTCTCCTTGAGGTGTGATGAAAAGGATGCTTGCACCTGCACCATGTTGTGTGTATGAGCCATCAAAATATAGTTGCCAAGGCTTTATGTGTGATACCATCAAGATGGATTCATCTAGAAATTCCGAAGTTAGAGGAGCATCATCTATCATGGGAGCATCTGCTAATTGATATGTGATAGCTTGTCCTTTTATTGCTTTTATATCTACATATTCAATGTCGAATTCACTCAAGAGCATCACCCATTTGGCCAGTCGACCAGTAAGCGTCCCTTTATTGAGAAGGTACTTCAATGGATTGATCCTTGCAACCAACTTAGTTTTATGAGTTAGCATGTAGTGTCACAAATTCTGTGAAGCAAAGACCACAGTGATACACGCACACTCAATTGGTGTGTAGTTTAGCTCATATCCTACCAAAGTACGACTGATGTAGTAGATTGCCTTTTCTTTGCCCTCAGTGTCTTGTTGTGCTAAGAGTGCCCCCAGTGCTATTGATGTAGCTAATATGTATAGTAATAGGGGTTGTTCTGGAACTAGTGGCATCAAGATTGGTGGATTCAGAAGATAATCTTTGAGCATCTGAAAATCATGTTGATAGTTATCATCCCTTTTGAATTTGATGTTTTTGTGTAGCAAGTGCTGTAAAGGATGACATTTATCTGCAAGTTGTGCTATGAATCTTCGTATGGACTGGAGTCTTCCTTGTAAAGATCAAAGTTGACTGATATTTCTCGGTGGTGGCATCTCTAGGATTGCCTTGAATTTTGCTAGATTGGCTTCAATTCCTCTTTTTGAGACAATGAATCCCAGGAGCTTGCTAGAGGTTACTCCAAAGACACATTTCTTGGGGTTTAATCTTACTTTGTATTTTTCCAACCGATCAAAAATGACTAAAAGTATGTCCAAATGTGTAGCTCTATCTATTGATTCTCCCAAGAGGTCATCAGCATAGTCTTCTATAGTTACGTGCATGAGATCATGAAAGATAGTAGTCATGGCTCTCTGATATGTGGCACCTGCATTCTTTAGCCCGAAGGGCATGACATTCCAGCAGAAAGTTCCTTAGGGACAAGTAAATGTTGTTTTGTGCTGATCCTCAAATGAGATTTTTATTTAATTATAGCCAGAGAATCCATCCATCAAAGATAACATCGCATGATCTGTTGTGAGATCTATGATCAAGTTGATATTTGGTAATGGAAAATCATCCTTAGGACAAGCTTTGTTGATGTCTCTGAAATCTGTGCATATTCTGATGCTACGATCTAGCTTTCTGATAGGTACTAAGTTGGAGATCCATTCAACATAATAAATTGGGCCTATGAATCTGACATCCAATAATTTTTCAAGCTCTATCTTGATTAATAATGCCACTTGTGGATGCATCTTTCTTAATTTCTATTTTAGTGGTTTTGCCCGCTATTTAACTGTCAAATGATGCATTACTAAATCTGGATCCAGTCCTGGCATATCAACATATGACCATGCAAAATTGATTTGTCGCTCTGTGAAGAAACTTATGAACTTTGGTCTCTCTGTCTCTATCAGAGATTATGCTAGGAATATGTTATGTGGAATTTCTTCTTTACTAATGTTTGTTTTGATGTTCTCCTCTACCAACATAGATGATTTTTCTTCATATGATACTGAGAGAATGTCAAGCCTTCCATCTTTGGGTGCCTCAGAGAGGTTTTTTCCCTTAGATACGTCCTTTCTTTTTACTTTTTTGGGGTCAGACAGTGCCACATTGTGGTTTTCACCATAAGACCCATGATTTGTTTTTATTTTTACATTTTTGCGACTAATAGGCCCAACACCCTCACCAAAATGTGCCATGTTGTTGAGTTCTATAGTGTATCCTGCCTTGTTGTCCCCAAGAGGAAGATCATCTCATATGCCTAAATAGTCAATAAAGGTTTCATCATTTTAAAATGTGTCGAACTGTACAAGACCTTCATGGTCCCAGTCAATAAGTTGGTGGTGAGCAAGGGGAAGGCCTTCAATGTTTTCAAACTCAGTGGGACTAAGGGTGAAGATGCAGTTATATTGAGGTATGCCAAGGTAGTTGTCGAGGTCATCGTTGGCCCTCTCCTCATCTATCTCGATCATGAATGAGTTCAACTTGTTATTACTAAAAGTGCATTTGGGGATGGGTGTCCTCATCCTTTGTGATTTCAACCTAGAACTTAGAGGCAAAGACTGTATGGGGTCCTGAAGGGTTATTTCTTGACCAACTTTGAATTTTTTATAAAATTCCTCTTCTTCTTTGGGTTTGCCTGGTTCTCTGAATGTTTTAGTGAGTTCATAGTCATTGGAGGATTTGTCTGAACCTCATTCCCATTCATTAGAGTCAGTGGAATAGCAGTTCTCTTGTTGATCTTTGGAAGCCTTGATTTGCAATGCTTCTTCTGCCTTTTGAGCATTTACCCTGGAAGATATGAAACCAAGCCCTTTCAAGCGCTCTTTTTTAAATGTCAATAATGGTTGCAAAGGTTGGATGATACCTTCCTTTCTTAAGCCGAGAGGAATTTTACGATCATACCCAAACTTTTGTAGGATCTTGAATCCTTTGCCATATTTTTCACATGGTATGTTGATGTGATCTTGTGTACCATCTTCAGAGTCTCTGTAAAGCATTTTGTATAAGTCTTCTTCTTCCATTTCACCCTACTTTTGGAAGATAGTAGGATCCCATTTGAGTGTAATGATAGATACCCACTTAAAAGGATGTGGTCATCCATATTCTTTTGGTGAACTCATAACTTGTTGTAAGCACATGGTTTGATTCAAGGTGTATTCACCCATGCCTTTGTCCTAATATTTCCCTTTAAGCTCACCTTGCTTTGATGTTGAAGGTTTTAATGATTCAGGGTCAATGTATGCAGAAGAAGGGATAGCTTCTCTATTACATGGAATGATTTTCTCAATTTTTGGTCTCAAGTAATTGTAATATATAAATGGATTAGGATCACCATTAACTGTTACTTCAACTCCAATGGAGGAAACTTAATGCATTGGTGGTATGTAGATGGGACTGCCCTCATCTCATGAATCCAAAGACATCCTAGCAATATTTTGTATGTGAGATCCAGGTCTAGGACTTGACAAACCACATCCTTTGTAACTGGCCCAACTCTGAGGGGCAAGGTGATTGTGCCCTTGGATGAACGCTCTTCATCATCATATGCTTTGATGGTAATTTTGTTTGTAGCGTTCACAAGTTTGTCTGAATATCCCAATTGTATTATTATGTGCAAAGTACATATATTGAGACCAACTCCTCCATCTATCATGATTCATTTTATTTGGTGCTTGTGTAGGAAGGCTTCAATGTGTAAACGTGCATTGTGTGGTTGACTTATGGAGGCATCGTCAGCTTCTATGAATGTAAGGGAATGTGGAATGGAAAGGTATCCCACCATGGCTTGAAACGGGTCCATGTTCAGATCAGGGACAAAAGTGTCTCTCAAAGTTTTTTCAAGAATGGCTTTATGTGTCAGGGATATGCGTAAAAGTTCAAGGATGGAGATAAGCATGGGTGTCTTCCCTAACTATTCTACAAGGTCATACTCAGGTTTGGTTGATGAGGAAGTGATGTTTTTAGCTAGAGCACCTTGCAAAGTGGCCTTTCTTCGATGAGTTGTAACATTACATTCAGAGGTAGGTTTGGAAGAACATCCAATGCCTTTTTGGACAACCTTGGGTCTTTGGGTAGAATATTCAGGCGTTTTGTCCTTGATGATAATGGTAGAGACATAATTGTCCATCGAAATGTGATTGACCATTGAATCATAGTTATAGGATGCTCTGGTATAGTTGGTTTTCTCATCTGTGGATTTGGCTTTTCCCTTGTCATGTTTTGGGAATGGTTCCTTAAACATCTCATGTTCTTGATTGGATGAATTCCCTTCAATCTCAATGTCACCTCTATCAATAAGGTCTTGTATGATGTTCTTCAGTCGATGACAATTTCCTATTTTATGGCCCTTGCTCTTGTGATATTCATAGTATTCATCGTCATTCCACCAATTTGGTTTTGAATTTTGGCTCATATGGACGCAAATCTAGAATTGTGTTTATCTTGTTTGCTACTAGCTTCTTGAAAGCTAACTCAAGTGGTTCTCCGAATGGGGTATACTTCCTTCATGATTTTGAAGTTGTTTGAGTATTCACCTAATTGTTTGTAGAGCTTGATCTGGAAAAAATATATTTGGGTCGTACTCTATTGGCATCAACAACACCATCACTGACTGTGTTTTTGTTTTTATTCCAAAATCTTGGCTTGTCTTTTCCTTTAAAGTCCTCTTTGTTTTCTTTGAATATTTTAATGATGCCTTGTTCAATTAGGACTTTCTCTGTTGCTAAGCCCTTTTCAATGACGTCCTTGAAGGTGGACAAACAAGCTATTCTCAGGTCATAACCAATGTCTTTGTTAAAATCATGGGTGAACATCTCTACCATTTGTTTTTGTGGAATTTCACAAGAGCATCTATTGGCTAGATTTATCCATCTTTGTAAAAATGATGAAAAAGATTCTCCATCCCTTTGCTTGGTGTTGCACAAAGTAGTGATTGATATGTCCGTCTCTATGTTATATGAGAAATGTTGGATAAATGCCTCTACTAAGTCACCCCATGACTTAATTCTAGGTGGGAGTTGGGAGAACCATTCCATAGCTTGATCACCTAAGCTCTGTGGGAATAATCTCACAAAATATGTCTCTTATGATGCTACCTCAATGCAAGATGTGAAAAATTGTCTTATATGTGCCTTAGGGTCTCCTTTGCCTTTGTATTTATCGAACTTAGGTGTCACAAAATGTGTAGGAAATGGAGGCATTGGAATGCTTTTGTCAAATGGATAGGGACATATGTCTCTCATTGTGTAAGTTGGCTTTGATGTATTTATGTCCTCCATTTTCTTTTGTAAGTCCTTAATTTGCTACTCCAAATTGTTCTTAGGTGGAGACTGACTTCTTAGACCATACCCCATGCCTAAACCACCAGGTGGAGGAGGAGCATGTTGCATATATGGATGGTATTGATCATACACATGTTCATATGGAGGAGGTCTATAATGATGTTGTGTATAGGTACCACCTAGCATAGAGTCATAATGAGGAATGGAATATCTACTTTGTCCATGTACATCATACTCCGTAAGCATGTCATGAGTTTGTTCTATTGTGTTTCCCCCAAATTTGACATGGGGTTTCCTTTTGTCCAAATTTTGAGCATGCCTTTGAATATCCAATTGCTTTGGTGGTTTCTCCTTAGCATTGGTATGTGATTTAGTATATTTTTCTGCATAAGACTTCCATAATGGTCTGTGAAGGTGAGTATCATATGCTTGACCATGTGTATGTGGGACCTCAGGTTTTTGAAACAAAGATGATGGTGATTTAGGAACAAGATGTGGTCCTCTATTGCCTCCACTACTAGGCCTCCTTTGATCCATGTTGAGGTGAGGTTGTTGCAAAGGTTGATGTTCCATTATTTGAGACATATCAAAATCATGAGGGATCTTGGCTCCACTTTGTGCCATCACTTGTAAGAAATATTGTCTATCTCTCCTCATTATTTCTTCAACCAATCGATTGAAACGAGATCCATAATGGAGTCTTCCACTTCTGCTGAATGTACGGAAAAGCTATCCATATTGTCATTGTTTGTATCATTGTTGTTTGTAGTGTCCATGTTCTCAACATTTGGAATGTTTCTATAGGCATCCATGTCAGGTAATGTGGTATGATCATAATTGAAAAAGACATCATTGTCATACTCATAGGTACTCATGTTCGCGGACTCTTGAGCCTCTTTAGCTTCTCTGCTAGATTTTTGGGAACGGGTTTCAACCATGAACTAGGTCTTGACCAAGATGTGTGAGACTAGATGAAAATGGAAAGACTATGGAAGACCAAGAGTTGGATGGAATGTAAATGAATCTAAAGTGTACTTGTAATGTCCAAAGTGTAAGACCAAGTATGTATGTAGTAGATTGGGTGTGGCTTCCAAAGAGATGATAGTTTCTCTTGATGAGGTAAGTTGACCTTGACTCTAAGTAAGACCAAATGACACCCAAAGGTGACAGACCTTGATGAGGGACCACTTAGCAAAATGTTGTTGTATGTAGTGTGTTGACAAAGAAAGATGAGGACAAGCAAGTGCCCTTTTGACTCAAGTTTAGACAAATGTGAATGTAATGCAAGGTGTAAAGAAATGACGAACTTTGTGAGACCCAAAAATAGGCTGAATCTAGATAAAAACCCAAAGAAATAACCTAGGAAGCTCAAGAATTTTGAAATTGACTGCTCTTGTTTGTTGGACTATAAATTTTTCCAATTTTGAATATAGACGTGCCTGTATACTTCACAGACGCGGTTAAATGATACATACATGGTTGAAAACTGCATAGACACGTTTATAAGATTTTTTGAATACAATTTTGCTTAAGAGAACACAAACATGTTTCTACCCTTCACAGATGTGGCTAAATGATACAAACGCGATTCTATCAGACACAAATGCGTTTATGAAAATTGAGTGCAAATTTTCCAATTTGTAAAGTTGTTTGTTGTGACCAAATCTGAATTCGTGACTATTTTTTGTAACAAGAGGACACAATGTTGCTGAAGATTCAATGTTTGTAAGTGTTTAGACTCAAAATGACTCAAAGAAAGTGTGTTGTTTGATGTACAAATGTTTTGCATACACTTGAAGATACAAAACACACAATGTTTCGATGTTTGATCTTGAATGTTTGAATGTTCAGAATATGATAAGCACAATTCTTATGGTTGGCCAAGACAATAGTTGTTGATTCCACATGGGGTTTCCCTCAAGGATATGCTATTCAAAATGGATACTTAGATGCTTGACCCCACTGGCTCCACCCTCGACACTCACTTCTCTAGGTCAGCCAAGCATCAGTCCCCACAAAAACTCCCCGTGGCGAACTTTGTATCTCTACTAAGAACCATATGTGTGTGGGTTGCTCGAGAGGTTCGACCTCTTGCCCCAACAACTAGAAGGTTTTTGGCTTTCTAAAACAAAAAGGTGCTAGTAAGGGCATCCACTTGTGTGGCCATGCATGCAAAACTTTCAGCTCTGTAAATACAGAAGGCTCCCAGCTGGCAGGGGTTATGCCCTACAAATGATCAAATAAATTTGATAAAACGGGTTTATGGGGAGACATAGTGTCAGTATGAACTAATTAGCACATGTTACCCATGCTTTCACCATGGATATAGTTGTTTATAGTGGTTCAAAAGAGGATGGCTTTTCCTCGATACCACTTGGGTCGTCCTCTCCTCACTAGTAGTCCTAATAGCCACACGGGGAGACAGGCCCTCTAGAGATTAAACAAAAGGAGCCTATTGCTCAAGACACAAAAGACATTCATTCAATTTTAGTGCACCAATTGAAGTGTTTTATAATCTATGAAAATAACGCACACGATAAAGATCAAAAGAAAACCCTTATCAAGATCTTGCAACAAAGATTTGTTAGTAGTTTAGATTGTTTCAAATGATTACCCCTTCCTACAAGCACACAAGTTAGGTAAATTTTAGATCCAAAAAGACTTTGTGAGATAGGGGCCTTTGACAAAATGATTTTCTTTCAAGCCAAGTTGCACCAATTTTGTTAGCTAGATCAGAAGATGTTAGCCCAAAATAAACCAGATTTGAAATCCAAATGACGAAATAAAGCCTCAAAACTAGATCAAAAACTAAAAATTCAAAATTTGAGACACAAACACGATTAAACCTAACACAGACAGGATAAAAAATCACAAACACATCTAAATTCATCTGAGACGTGCCTAAATCACAGAGACGTGGGTCCCAAATGTAGACACGACTGAGAGATTCACAAATGCAACCCTACAATCTGCAAAATAAGATAAAATGATGTCGAACGCAAACACGATTACGAAGATCACAAACGCAGAATAAAAGAAAAAAACGTGGTTACAGGATGCGCAAACGTGGAAATGTCGAAAGTTGTCAGAAATGTCAGATCTGTAACTTAAAAAACACAAAATATGCAACAAAAAATGTTAAATGCAAATGGGACAAGAGTCCCACTGGGCGTGCCAAAATGTTTATGGTAAAAATGGAAACAACAATATTGAAAGACTAAATAGATTCAACCACAAAACCCTAGCCTAACAACAACAAAGATCCACCATAACATATGAAGATTACCTAAGACAATGCAAATTAAAAAAAATCACAAAGATTATACCATCACATGTCCAATGGGGTTTGGATCTCCATTCTTCCTATCTCCATTGATCTTGCTTGATATATTTGCTCTCAGATTTTATGTGTGCACAAGATCTCAACAAAGAATGAAAATGTGGTTGCAAGTAGGCTTGATCGCATGTAAAAATTTGAAAGCATATTTGGGGGTTGATAATGAAGGAAGCATCTCCTTATATAGAAGACACTATAAGAAATGAAGGGATAAGATTGATGATGAGTTGAGACATTGTCATATTTTTATCCTTAGAACTCTTGAGCTTTTGTCGTATTTTGATTTACATAATAGTAATGTTGTTTCAGAAGTTTACTATATATATATTTCAGATGTTAGTCTGAACCTATTAAAGCATGTTTTGTCTTTGCTAGTTTATTCCTATAGCCATGTCATTTATTCCTGTTGCCATGTGGATTGTTTAGGGAAATATCATATGTGAAATTAATAGATGTCCTAATTAAATAAAATACATATGTATGTTCTTGTATGTTATTTCTTTTTGAAGTGCATGGAATAAATGATGTTGTGGTGGAAGCTAGCCTATCACGCCAATTGCAAGAAGAGATACTCAAGAAGATGACTGAAGGATCGAACAACATAAATGTTGAAAAGTGTAAGGAACAGCATAGGAGAAGCAATCAAGTGATACTACCGATGTCTAACTTAAGTGGACATTGAAGTTGTAAATACCGCCACGGTATGTTATGACTATGGCTCGGTTTAGATCCACATTTCCTATAGCATATCTCTAGCTATCTCCTTTCTCAATCAATTATCTACCTCTTCTCTTCGGCGTGATTTGTGTTGTCTGCAGTAGATGATTTCTTTTAAAAATAAGCTCTTTATCTCCTCTCGAAGTTAGATAGAAGGAGAAGGGAGAAAGCAGAGCAGAGGATTTTTCATAAGTAGACATTCTTGCATTGACTATTCCTGCAGCCACTGGAAACAAATCCACTGACTGTTCCTGTAGCCAAACCAAAACAAAGTAATTTCTGTTTATCAGCATTGAACTTAGCCAGTATTGTTTTATGAATTTATGCAGAAGTTTTCCTATAGCCTTTCAATAGTTTCAATTCTTGCTTATCTTTTCTACATAATGTTAGTTGTTGCAGTAATGCAGAGTAGCTATTGCAGGAACTTAGTGCAGACCCATTTCAAGTATTACATCCCTGGGTTGACAATCAAATGAACACTAGCTATGGAAATAATGACTTTACCAATTGAATGTCCAAACTTCAGGATGAGACTTCAACTAGAGTTATTATTCTTATTGTTGGGTTGAACAATTGAGAGGTGTACAATATAAATGGTCGGCTAGGATTATAGGGTAGGTAGAGAAAATAAGAAAATAATGTGAGGGTAGGTCGCGTAGGAATTAAGAGATGAATGACATGTGTCATGGGTAGAAAAGGCTAATGAATTAATTACATAAATAAAGATTTATTTAATTAATAGAGGAAGTGGGATCAATTAAATAAATAAAATATTTATTTAATTTAGGAAAAAGGATAATTTAATTAAATAAAAGTATTTATTTAAATGAGAAATAAGGCTAGAAGAGGATAACTGAATTAATTAAATAAATATAGATATTTATTTAATTAGACATGACAATTTTAGGTTTCTACAATGACAGTGGAAGATTAATAAGGAGAAAGGGCAAGAAGATGATGAGTTCAAAGCATTTCCCTAAGATACAGACTGAGCCTCTTCAGGGAGTCAAGATCATTGATCTTGAAGATTCGGACATAAGTCCTTTGCCATCAACTATATCTTTTTTGCCAATAAGGCAGGGTAAGGAATAAATGAAGATATGTTCATTACAACAAGTGCAAAAATGCAATTCGGTGTTCTTGCATTGCCTCCTAATTTGGAGTTGGATCTTACTCCCTTGGATGTCTAGGGTAAAGCCTTCAAATATGCAGGAAAGGAGGCATGTGATAAACTCCTTGAGGATGATGCTTTTGTAAGGAGCCCAACCTTTTTGCAGTTAGTATGAAAGACAAAGGTTGAGGAGTACAAAAGAAGAATTACTAAGAAGA
The DNA here is from genome assembly GCF_030272615.1 of Cryptomeria japonica. Classification (NCBI taxonomy): domain Eukaryota; kingdom Viridiplantae; phylum Streptophyta; class Pinopsida; order Cupressales; family Cupressaceae; genus Cryptomeria; species Cryptomeria japonica. The sequence continues at coordinate 282,529,716 of NC_081405.1, forward strand.
AGGCCCAAAGGCCAGATAGATCAGATCAAGAAAACAAAGAGGATGTAAAGAATGAAATGAAGGAAGAATTTAAAGAAATCACTGTTAATGAGGGCAGAAAAATTGTAAGTCGGGATGAAGTTTTGATCTTTCCAGAATGGGATGTAGTAGATGTAGTGGCGTTTGATACAATTAGGAAATCAAAGGGTCAACCTTCCAATCTAGAAGAAGAAGCAAGGTTAGCATTAAGAGGATCAGATTTTGTAGATGATTATGCAAAATATGGGCACTAGAGGAAGGATGTAGGAAGCCTAACATTAGCGATTTAAACCCCAACTTGAGGGGAAGCTTAATTATAAAAAGAGTATTTGACACATCAAGTGTAGATGCTACAAATTTAAATGTTGATGTTGCTAAACTCGCACATGAGAGCACAAAAAAGGAAGCTTTAGAGAAGGCTGAACTGATAAGAAAGTTTGACAAGATTTTTAATGATTATAATGAATCTCAAAAAATGTGTGTGGAGTTGCAAATGAGAGTGCAACTCCTTGAGAAGGGACAAATAAAGGTTTCCTATCCTGCACTTACAGGGCCATCTGAGCCATCGACATCTAGATCGCCACCTATGGTCCAAGGAGGAGAAGCAGTTCAACTGATACAAGTGTTGATGTCCTTGGTATGGCATTAGTCCCCTATGATGATGATGATGAGCCTGATACTACAAGATCAACTGAACCAAATGAGTCTCAACTTTTAGAAAGGATTGTTGAATTAGAAAATAAGCTGAAAGAATTAGAAAATCAATCAGTTGGGCAACAAAAGGATATAGTTAGCTCAGTGCTAAATCATTTAAATGAAAAATTTGATAGTAGGTTAAACAGTGTCCATGCCTTATATTCTTTTTTTTTCAATGCTATTCAAAAATTTAATGATGATAAAGAAGTAGCAATTCCCCTGTTTACAAAGTGGTTGCAAAGAGGAAATGCCCTCGGAATGATATCCATGGCCTCTAAATTTCATGCCGAGAGACCACATGCACTCCAACCAACATATTTTCTGGTAAAATCAATGCGGGAAGCCCAAATATTGCTAGAGAATATAGAAAGAAAGGTAAGGGAATTGATGAAGAATTTTAGTGAATTAGAACAAACACTTTTTCTAGCTATTGAAGATAGAGAAGGGCCAATCAAGCCTTTACAATTTTAGAAGGAAGAGGTAGAGAGAGTCATCAATGCCCAGGTAGAAATGATATATGAAGGGTTAAATATGGATATGCTGGAGGGTAGCATGGATAAAACAATTGCTACAGGATTATTTTTTAAAACTTTTGAAAGAGAGGCAAACCAAGTAGCCGTTAAGTATATTCCATATAGGGAAAAAGATGATGAAATCATGAATTTGAATTGGCCAATTTTTAAAAAATATAGTGTGTGGAGTAGCATGTATCTGAATGATGAATAAAGGTTGTAAACAATTTGCATAACTGTTTTTGTCTTCTAGTGGTAGATATTTTTGAACATGTATAACAAAATGATGGCAATTTTCATCATGAGTTTTAAAGAAGGTGGTTGCATACTTTGATCTTGTGTAAGCTAGTTCGAGGATGAATGTTTGTATAATACACTATAGTTATGTGTAATCATTCTGAGATGATAGGTGTCTCCTCTGGCCTGAAGCTTGTTTGCTCCCTTGTTTTTATATAAAAGGGAATTCAGGGCTATGAGACGGGGTTCGGATTTTTGGTCCCTAGAGTGTTTTGAATTTCTGTTTCCAAATAGAAAAATCTAGGTGAAACAAAAAAGTTGTAAGAGGTTATTTTACAAAGAAAAATAGAAAGAGTCTCATGTCTATAATTTTTGCAGGTTCTTGAAGGAGTTATGTATGGATTGTATTCTTATAGAGACAACTGAATTATTCAATAAATATATAATTCAAACCTACTTCTCTCTAGTGTATTGTTCTATCATGTTTTGAATGCATATTATCAAGGATTTTATCACTTGTTGCACTATTGTGGTGTATGCATTTTGTTCATGCTTTGGTCTAAGGGGCTAATTAAATGCTTGAATAAAATTGAAGAGTGATAGGGATATTTGCAGGGATTTCGATAAGTAGTTCTGGGTTGGGATTACAAATATGATGTATTGGAAGGCAATATTATCTTAGGTTATATGTTGTTAGATAAATTCTGTCGGAAATACAGTTTAATGCAGTATAAATTCATGTACCCAATGAAATAAGGCTTTGATCATAGTTAAGTGAATGCCTTGGTATTGATTTACTATTCGGGATCACCACTGGTTTGCTATAACCTATTGAATATCATAATATTTTCATTTACATGAATGTTGTCATGTGTATTAATTATCTCATGCCCCAAACTGGTTGAGGATCACTGAGGAATTTTCCATTCCTGAGCATTCTCCCTTATTGTTGAGTCTTTATATGAGATCATCTTCTTTGTTTCATGCAATATTTATGAGTGTGGTGTAAAATCACAAATTGGCATGGGGATCACCCTCCCTAGTTCTACATAAGGATCTTGCATCCTTTTTATTGTTGGTCCAAGTCTGAAGAATATTAAATAGTTGGAAGTGGCTTTCCATAGATATTTTAAAAGAAAACAACTTGGTCTTTGCCTTGAGTCAGTGTAAACTCATTTTTGGGCACCAATAGGAGATAGCGAAGGTAGTTGGTGTAGAGATAGAGTGTAGTTAGTGTTGCAATAGTCCTTCACCAGACCTACCATAAAACAATTGTACAGAGATATTTCACTAGATCCATTGTAGAGTTTGTGAATTGTGATTTGAGCTTAATCTTGGAAATGATCTCATGCATTTGGAGATAAAATACTTTTCAGTTCAACCTTTTCTGCTACAGTGAGTGTCTACCCCAACTATAATGACAATAATAATACCTCTAATTGAAATCTCAATCCGAAGTTTGGACATTCATATGGTAGAGTTTACTATTTTCATGGATGGTGTTCATTTAGTTGTCAATCCAGGAACGTAAAACTTGAAATGGGTCTACAATATATATGCACTAAGCTCCTTAAATAATTATTCTGCATTACTGTAGTGACTAATGTTATGCAGAAAGGAAAGGTAAGAATGGAAATCATAAAAGGCTAGATGAAAGCTTCACAAAACAATGCTGAAATGATCTAATTAAAATAATAGAAATCACACCATTTTGTTTTGGTTGCAGGAACATTCAACAGATCTATTTCCAATGGCTGTAGGAACAATCCAGTCATGAACTTCTACTACAACTAAGTAAAAACTAACTTCAATGATCATAAACACAAGATCACTCACCAAGTGGGCCCCCTTGGATGAGTGATGTAAAACTCTCAACAAAGTACTATTAATAGATCAAAACAACATATTCTTATTCATTTCTTCCTGAAAATGATTACATATTCTAAAAGAGAAAAATTCAGAATGCTTAATAAAACTCTACTCAATTCCTTTCCATTCTATCTAACTCTCAGAAAGAAAGAAGAGCTTATTATAAAGAAAAGATCAACTACAATGGACAACTCAAGTTATGCCCAGAAGAAGAGGTGGATAATTGTCAGATGAAGGAGATAACTGAGAGCTTGGTTGTAGGAACCATGGATCTGAAATCGAACCACAGTCTTTGCATGCCAAAGCAATATTTTGCGAATTCAATATGCACCAGAGTTAAACTCCAATGGTGAAGTACAACTGCTCCAATTATGCCATACATTGTGCTTGCTTGAATCTCCTTCAGTTTGACCTCTAGTTATCTGAACGTGATTCTCCAGTCCTTAGGCGCAAAAGAAAATCATCCACCGCAGCATCAATTATTATCTGCACTAAAACAAAAATAACATACAAGGACATGCATATGTATCTTACTTAATTAATACATTCATTAAATCACATATGAAATTATCCTAAATAATCTGCATATCACAGGGACAAATCATTTGGCTACAGGAATAAATTGGCATGGCTACAGGAATTAACCGACAAAGTTCAAACATGATTTCTTAAGTTCAGTTTTAAAACATGGATTACATATAGTCAATTCACAATACTTTACTATCACAATGCAACCCAAAAGATACCAAAAACCTAAGAGTCCTAATAAAAAAACATGTCAAAGCATCGACTGATCATGCCCCCCAACTTTAAGGGTTTGCTGCTCCTGCAGTAAAAGGAAAATTTCTGATTTTTGCTGAAACTCTGAAATCACCAACAATGTCCTATCCGGTTCCGTTGGAAGGGAAATTCCAATAAAATCCTTTCATTTTCTCCAACCTGGACCATCTAGCTATTTCCTCTACAATTGCTTCATAATTTTGTTTTGTTGGTCGGCATGCCAAAAGTGGCCACATAAGGATCGGAGGTTGAAAGATTAATGGCAACCAGTTATTGGATTTCTCCCTACCTAGCTGTATGTATCTAGAGGCTCTTTGTATAGCTGCATGAAAATTCTATAATGAGTAAGGCTCTCCTAGTTTTAAATGATCTGGTAGATGATTCTAGCATTGAGTTAGCCCTTCTAGTGCAGTTGTCCTATGGGTCTGAACCAAATGCTCATACGCTTGATAGACTTCCTCTCTCATTGGATGTACTATCTTACTAACATCATCTCTTATTAGCAACTTTTGCCAATCATAATACAGAACCCTTGCTGCTTCTAATTCCCTCCTCAATGGTAATGAACAGTCAAGTTCCAATTTTTCAAACTCCCTGGCTTGTGGTCCTATAATCATCTCATTTTGGATCCATGACATTAGAGCTATGAGATGGATATCCCCAATTTACAATAAAGGATTCCATTCTCTGTCTTGGGGTAAAACATAGTTATGTAAATATAATTCACATAACAAATTCCTTACAACATGTGGAGAGGTTTGATAAGCATGATAGAATTCCTCAGGTGCTTCCAAGGATGGATTAAGGTCCCCAATAATGCAGTTTAGTCTGAAATTCAGATACCACTCTTTCAAATGTACTGCATAAATTCTTGGGGGTGCCCTGCACTGCATTAACTCAGGAACCATACCATAAATCTCTTCTACCTTAGCTTCCAATTCTTTAATTCTATTATCTTTCTTTTCAATCTTTTTTTGTTGCTTATTAATTATCCCTTGCAACCTATCCTTCTCTATTTCCCATTGCCTAAAAAATGTTAAAGCAATTGATAAACTAGTTAGGGATAAAGGAGGTCTAATAGGTCCTACCTTAGACCATGGGATTTCTGCAACAAACTCCTCATTTTGAGTTAACATATCGCCCACATTTTCTTTAGGTTGTTGTAGAAAATCATCAACAAACTCTTCACATTGCAATGCCACTGAAGCAAGATTTGCTAGCTTATCCATTACAACTTCTTCCTGAATTTATTCTTGGATTTCTTCCTTTGCAAGGTTTTCTTGAATTTCCTCTTCCATAGGGTTTTCTTGAATTTCCTCTTCCACAGGGTTTTCTTGCATTTCCTTCTCTACAACATCTTCTTCTTCTGAAGTTTCTACTGCAATAACCTCTACTGGATTACTCACAGGTTGAGTCTTTTGTGTCCTCCTTCTTGTTTTCCTTACATACACTTTTGAAATAGATGCATGAGTTTTTGTTTTTGTTCGACGCCTCTTGGCTGTAGGAGGAATATGCGCTTCCTGTGGCTGAATAACAAATTCTTCATCTAATTATTTATTTTCCAATTCTTTTCCTTCCCTTTGCAAAATAGGTGAATCTCTTTGAAGAGAGGTAGAGGGTTGTCCTTCAATTGACTCTACTTCAATATTTCCTTCCATAATAATTGCGGCTCCTTTAGCAACAAGCAAACCCTCATCTTCACAAGAAAGATCTTCTACAACAATCTCTTCTTGAGCCGGTGGATTATTCACAATAGGGTCTTCATCAACCCTAAATTGTAGAATATCCTCAAACACACCCCATTCCATTTGTGAAACATCTCTCAGGGACCATTGTACAAGCAACTTCACCAGTCCACGATGGCTAACAGAGTGATTTCCATATTTTTTAGTCTCCTTAGCACTTATAGAAATGAGATGATACAAGAAATTTGGGACATTAACTCACTGGTCATGACGCAGATGACTAAGTAACTTGAAATGAGGTGAATGTAGATTTGAATACCATCCTTCACATGTAATATATTTCATAATATATAGAGCTACCTGAGGCCAATGTGCTGGCAAAGAAACCCTTCTAGTCCCTTGTCTATCCACCATTAAGGGTCTGCCAGTAGAAATTGTGAACTCTATCCTAGCACTCCTTGCATCCTTTGATTCTATAAAGAGTTCTCCTTCCTGCAGCAACCCTATGACCTCTGCAATTTGTTGCTTCGTAGAAATTACCCTCAACCCTTTAACTGTAGCTTCTCCTTCACCAAAAAAATGCATAAATTCTGCAGCTATTTCGTCATTGAAATCCCTGATTTTCAAGAAATAATACAGCCAGCCGTGGTTTTGGAAATAATGCACATAGACAACATCCTACAACAACCCTTCATGGACCATTGGCTCATGACAAATTAGATCACCACCCATCTTTTACTCTGATACTTCTGTAGCTTCACCAAAATGTTTGACAATTTCACAAAAACTAAAATCTACATATCTTAATTTTGGTGGCAGACCTTATTATTCACTCGCGTGAAATAATAATCATCATAAAAAATGTCAGTTAGGAAATCAATTTGGGATATCAAAAAACTGATAATAAATCTTATTGGGAAAAAGGACCATCAAGTACCCCCCCCCAACTTAACCTAGCACATGTCCACACAGGTTGACGAGATTTCGGATTTGGAGCAGATTTAAACAGGATAAAAATCATAATGAACTAATAAATGCATAATTAAAATAAAGTACAATATACACGCACCTGCAATTGGGCAAAAATGATGGCGAAATGAAATGAAGTGACAGGTAAGAAAGTGGAATGGAATGTAGTGGATGGAACTTTATGTACGGAGAACAATATTCCCATGGAAATATTTTATTATGATACGGTGAATAAGTTCACTGCAGAGGTTGGAGGAACATCACCTTTATCAACATGCTCAAGTGCAACAAGAAGCTCATGAATTGATACCGAATCATTGGTAGTTGCTGCAAGAACTTGTATTTCATTTTGGGGAGCAAACTACTACAGGAACTCTTCTCTAGTAGCTAGCTTGTGATAAAGTCGTAGTCGGTGTCCATTCACTAAGATTTTAAATCGAACAGGATCTATTGTGGACAACTAGACTACTCCATTCTGAAAAACTTCTTCTACCTCATAAGGACCTAACCACCTTGTTTGGAGTTTTCCCATAGCATCCTTATATCTATAATCATATAGTAGTGCCCAGTCACAAACTTTGAATTTCTTTTCTTTGATATATTTATCATGCCATCTGGCTCTTTGGTTTTGAATCAATTATGTTTGTTGAACAACTATCTTTCTCCATTCATCAAGAGAATTTAATTGTTGAATGCGTTCCTTTTGTGCTTCAGACAATGTCATATTCAGTTGCAGAGTTGTTCTCAAGGTTTTATGCTCAAATTCAATAGGCATCATTGTTGTTTTGCCATAAACCATCTCAAAAGGTGTGAATGCAATTGGTGTTTTCCATGTTGTTCTATATGCCAAGATTACCTCTGAAAGTCGATGAGACCAATCTTTCTTGTGGATAGACATTGTTTTGGTAAGAATAGCCTCAAGCTCTCTATTGGTAACTTCTACTTGGCCATTAGACTATGGATGATATGGAGTAGATTTCCTGTGTCTTATATTGTATTCATTGACCAAAGCTTTTATCAATGTTGATGTAAATTGAGGTCCCTGATCTGAGACAATTTCCCTTGGTACTCCATACCTTGTAAATATTTCTTCATAGAGAAACTCGGCCACCTTATTATCTCTTGCATGTTGAATAGCTCTAGCTTCTACCCATTTTGTCACATAGTCTGTACATACTAAGATATAAGATTTTCCATTAGAAGGTGGATCAATGGGGCCAACAAAATCTAATCCCCACTTGTCAAATGGTGTAATAGATATTTGAGGATATAGTGGCATCTCATCAGATTTTGTAGGTCTGCCCATTCACTGACATCTGTCACATTTCCTTGTGTACTGAGCTACATCCTTGTGTAATGTAGGCCAATAGTAACCGGTATTGAGTATTTTCAGTGTTGTCCTTTTGGCAGCAAAATGACCTCCACATGGCTCATCATGACATGCATGCAAGATGTCATATGTTTCATCCTCTCTGACACATCTTCGCATGACTTGGTCAGGTCTAGTATAAAATAAACAATCAGCAATCAATGAAAAGTTAAAACTTTTTTCGACTAGCAACCTTCTTTCCTTAGGAGAAAAAGAAATTGGCATCTTAGTTGTAGCTAAATAGTTGGCAATATCAGCATACCAAGGAGTATGAGCCTGTATGAGAAACAAATGCTCATCTGGAAAAGTGTCATCTATCATTGTAGAATCTTCCTGCAATTAAAGACGTGAGAGATAATCTGCAACAACATTAGACTTCCCTGGCTTATCAACAACTGTGATATCAAATTCCTGCATCAATAATAACTAGCGAGCCAGTCTACCGGTGATTGAAGGCTTATTCATGAGATATCTAATTGTAGTATGATCTGTATGCACAAATATGAGATACCTTGTAATATAGTGTCTAAACTTGTTAAGGGCATATATGACATTTAGCATTTCCTTTTTAGTAACTATATAATTCAATTCAGGTCCTTGAAAATTGTTGCTAATATAATATATTGCATTTTCCAACTTGTCAACTTTTTGTCCTAGCACTACTCCTATAGCATAATCAGATGCATCAGTATGAATTTGGAATGGTAGAGACCAATTAGGTCATTTTAGAACTGGTGCTTGAGTCAAAGCATACTTAAGCTTTAAAAAATCTTCATTGCATGCTTAGGTCCATTTAAATTCTGCATCTTTAGTAAGCAGTGTATATAAGGGACTTGCAATTTTGCTGAAATCTTTGATAAACCTTCTATATTATCCAGTATGGCCAAGAAAACTTCTCACATATTTCTACTTCATAGGGTCATTAATATGTTGAATAACCTCAGTCTTTGCTAGATCCACTTGTATGCCTTGTACAGATATATGATGACCAAGGACTATTCCTTCTTCCATCATAATGAAACACTTCACTGTTTAGAGACAAGTTGTAGTCTTCACATCGCTGCAAAACTTTCTTCAAATTACCTAATGCTTGATCAAATTCGGAACCATAAGTTGCAAAGTCACCATGTAAATTTCCATAATATCTTGAGAAACATCAGAAAAAATACTAATCACTGCCCTTTGAAAAGTGGCTGGAGCATTACACAACCCAAAAGGAAGAACAGAGTATGCATAAGTGCCCCATGGGCAAGTAAATGTTGTTTTCTCCTGATCCTCAGGAGCTATTTGTATCTGATTATAGCCACTAAATCCATCCAGGAATGAAAAATATCTCTTACCAGCAAGAGAATCCAATACTTGATCCACAAATGGTAGTGGAAATGATCCTTCCTTATGACTAAGTTCAAGGCTCTATAATCAACACATACCCTCCATTTGCCTCCCTTTTTAGGAACTATCACCAAAGGTGATACCCATTGACTGTCAGAGCTAGGATAGATAAACCCAGCTTTCAACAATTTCTACAATTCTTCTTTAACTATCTCCTTCAAGGCAGGATTGACTCTTCTTCGAGGTTGTCTGAGGGGGCAACACTCATCCTTTATGTAAATGCGATGAGTACAAACTACTAGATCAATTCCATTCATATCCATGTAATCCCATGCAAAAGCATTTCTATGGAGTTTCAGCAAATCCACTAGGCTATCCTTTTGAGTATCTGCTATATTCTTATTGATGTTCAAATATTTATTCAATTCAACCTATATCTTGATAGTAAGATCAATCTGATTTATATTAGAAATATAAGAATAAGATAATTCATGTGGCAATAAGGTATGCAAAATATCAGTGGCTGCAGGAAAGTCCAACCCTACAATATTTGAAACCAATTCCTACAATTCTTGGTCTTCTATTAATTCATTTATCAAGACCTTACAAAGGATTGATTCTTCATCATATAATTGCATGAGTGGCACTCGATTAATCATCATAAGGTGATTAATAGAGTCAATTTCTTCAGATTCCTCTCCCAAAATAGGCCAAACAGCCTACTGCTGCTCAAGCTGAGGTTGTACAGAGGAATACAAGGCTAATGTTTTTGTGGAACTGCCATCTGAAATAGTCATGTCTCTTGATCTACACCCAATATATGCATTAGTTGTGGCAAGCCATGGTCTTCCCAAATGACTAGATATCCCCCCAATGTTGCTTTTGGAGATAAAATCATAAAGTCTGCAGGATATTCCCAAGAATCTAGATTAACTACTATGTCCTCTATGATACCATCAGGTCTTACTGCAGAGCCATCAGCAAGTTGGAGAACTGTGGGTGTAGCCCTTAAACTATCTATCTCTAGATGTTTCATTACTTCCCTTGTCATTACATTAATGGCTACCCCTAGATCAACTAAAACATTTTTTATTTGACTGCCATTAATGACTATACTCACAACAGGACTACCTGGATCAGAATACTTTGGAATAGCAATTTTTTCTAACATAATATCAGCCAATTGACCCATAACATGAACTGTTTATGGATCCTTTTTCTTTCTGCCAGATTTTTTTAGGCATGTTTGTCTGAATGCCTTACCATATATTGGGACATCCTTTATTGCTTGCAACAATGGAATTTTAACACAAATATACTTCAGTTGATCAAGAATATCAAAGCTTTGTTGTTGTTCAGGGGAAACTTCTTTGTCTTTCTATCTATGGGGAAATGGTGGTAATATTTGATTATGAGGTATTACATCTTTAGGATTAGAGATTGGCTACTCTTCTTGTACCTCAGTAATAACTGGTTGAGAGGGATTAGGTAGAGTTGTGCTAGATCGAAGGTGAATATCATCTAGTGATAAAGAATAGGCTGAGTATTGATTAGCATCAGCTGAATAAGCTTGTTGTTGTTGCTAAGATTTGATATTTGGATTAGGCAACGGTTGAGTAGGCAGCTGTGTTGGCTTAGGAGGTGGTGTTGTAGCTATAGGAGGTGGCATTAAAGTAGGAGGTTGTGGCTATTGAGCAGGGGGCTGATATCTAGAAGATTGGGATGACCATGATGGGTTTCCCCTCCATTGAGAGGTAGGTTGCCAATTCCCTTGAAACTGGTTCCCTACACCTTGAGGTGGATACTAGTTCCTGGTGGTTGCTGCCACTGGGGGATTTGATTAGCAAATTGTTGTCCTTGGCCTTGTGATCCATACCAATGTGGATAATTACCAAAATTTTAAGAATACTGTGGTTACCATTGGTTATTTGGTGCATAAGAATTACCACTATAACCAGAAAAGGAAAATGGATCAGGTGGCATACCTTGTCTTTGAAAATTTGGTCTTCTTTGAGCAACATAGAAGACTTGTTCATCCTCACCTTGAATTGGTTTGAAATTAGGTACTTCAACATTTGCAACCATCTTACATCTGCAATCTTTCTTCTGTTGCTTATAATGAGGACAAAATTCTACGAGAAATGCATCAGCTTCCTCATGCTTCTTCTTAGCTGCCAATGTATCCAACTGAGTAGCAATATTGTTTATAATGTCCTCCTTGAAATCTTTTAACAAATGGTTATGTTCCAATCTAGAAACTCCAGTTTCAGATGATGATGATGGTGCCCCTGGCTTAAATCTCCTATTCTTCTTAGAAGTAGATCTGGAATACTTCTTGCAAATTTGTCCTATTTTAGCCCAAGTAGATTGTGTAATGTCACCTCCCCCCATGAGATCTAAGGAATCAGTGCATTCATCACTGATACCCCTCAAGAATATCAATTTGAGGGAATCTTCATTTAGAGTACTATGCTTGGACTTCTTGACACTAAACAAAAACCTTTTCAGATAATCCTCAAGGCTCTCATCTTCAGTTTGTGTCATTCTAAAGATATCATCCCCATGACGATCAGTGCCTCTACAATAATCTTTGTATTTTGCAAGAAACAACCATTTCATCTCATCCCATGTATTTATTGTGCTACTACCCAAGCTCATAAACCATCTCAAGGATGACTCCTTCAAAGTGGCTGAAATTTTTTTGAGTCTATGGGCATCTGTAGTATAGTCAAAATTGCTACAGAGAACATCAAACTCAAACAGAAATGTATCCGAATCCTTTGTCACCAACCCATAGAATTTAGGAAGTGAAGATGCTGGAATGTTCTTGAGGTTAGCATTATCATGGTGGTCAGAGATGGGAAACTCAAATGTTGGACCAAGTGGTGGTGGTGGATTATTTCCAATAGGAGGTGGGTTCCCTTGCATTGGACTTGTGGGGGTTATTACAATAGGCAATTCTTCTTCTTGTGGACCAAAAAAGAAGTGAAGACTACCTTCTAGAAATTTAGACTCAGGGTGATTCAAATTTTATGGGACTTGATACAGTTCAACAAAAGGGTTTATATCTAGAAAATTATCTTCTGCATGAGTAGTATAAGTGGGCAGAAATCTACCTCCGACATCTCTTCTTCTATTATGCATGCAGATTCATGAAATTTCAAACAATTAACTAAAAACTAAAATAATCATAAAAGGTTCTTAGCTTGACACCATCCCTGGCAATGGCACCAAAAATGTCTACCCCAACTATAATGACAATAATAATACCTCTAATTGAAATATCAATCTGAAGTTTGGACATTCATATGGTAGAGTTTACTATTTTCATGGCTGGTGTTCATTTAGTTGTCAATCCAGGAACGTATAACTTGAAATGGGTCTGCAATATATATGCACTAAGCTCCTTAAATGATTATTTTGCATTACTGCAGTGACTAACATTATGTAGAAAGGAAAGACAGGAATGGAAATCATAAAAGGCTACATAAAAGCTTCACAAAACAATGTTGAAATGATCTAATAAAAATAACAGAATTCACACCGTTCTGTCTTGGCTGCAGGAACAATCAACGGATCTATTTCCAGTGGCTGCAGGAACAATCCAGTCATGAACTTCTACTACAACTAAGTAAAAACTAACTTCAATGATCATAAACACAAGATCACTCACCAAGTGGGCCCCCTTCGATGAGTGATATCAAACTCTCAGCAAAGTACTATTAATAGATCAGAACAACATATTCTTATTCATTTCTTCCTGAAAATGATTACATATTCTAAAAGAGAAAAATTCAGAATGCTTAACAAAACTTTGCTCAATTCCTTTCCATTCTGTCTAACTCTTAGAAAGAAGGAAGATATTACTATAAAGAAAAGATCAACTACAATGGACAACTCAAGTTATGCCCAGAAGAAGAGGCAAATAATTGTCAGATGAAGGAGATAACTGAGAGCTTGGCTGCCGGAACCGTGGATCTGAAACCAAACCACAGTCTTTGCACACCAAAGCAATATTTTGCGAATTCAATATGCACCAGAGTTAAACTCCCATGGTGAAGTACAATTGCTTTGATTATTCCATACATTGCACTTTATTGAATCTCCTTCAGTTTGACCTCTAGTTATCTTAACGTGATTCTCCAGTCCTTAGGCATGAAAGAAAATCATCCACCGTAGCATCAATTATTATCTGCACTAAAACAAAAACAACATACAAGGATATGCATATGTATCTTACTTAATTAATACATTTATTAACTCACATATGACATTATCCTAAATAATCTGCATATCACAGGGACAAATCATTTGGCTGGAAGAATAAATTGGCATGGTTGTAGGAATTAACCAACAAAGTTCAAACATGATTTCTTAAGTTCAATTTTAAAACATGGATTACGTATAGTCAATTCACAATACTTTACTATCACAATGAAACCCAAAAGATACCAAAAACCTAAGAGTCCTGATAAAAAAACATGTCAAAGCATCGACTTATCAGTGAGCATTCCAATAGTGAGTCATCGTTTATATCTTTGCAGTGAGCAATCTGACTGTGAGTTAGTTTTTCAATCTGGCAGTGAGCCACCCCTTTTGTAAAACACCATAAAACTAGTTATATTCTCATGATAGTTAACACTCTCCATGGTTTTTTCCATTTGGGTTTTCCACGTATAAAATCCGGTGTCTCTCTTATAGCTATGTTTTTATGTTTTTTCTACATTTGTTGTTTTATATCTATTAAGCATGATTGATGAAGTTTAATATTTCAGAAAAAAGATTATAGTTTGATAAAAAAATTGTAATCTATGGGAATACTAATTCATCCCCCCTCTTAGTATTCCAGTCCTTTCAACCTAGTCAACAAGAAACATACTTAGTAGTGGGTTGAGTGATTTTTTTCTCTTCAAGGTCATGTCTTGCAAGATTGCAAAGGAAATTTGGGAGAAGCTAAGAAAAATTTATGAGGCAGATCAAAAGATCAAGCAAGTCAAGATGCATATTTTGAAGTATAAATTTGAGACTTTGAGGATGTCTAAAGATGAGAAAATTGATAGTTACTTGCATTGAGTAAATGAGATAGAAGGTGCAATTAGAGGTGTTGCCAGAAACATGGAAGAAAATGAAGATGTGAGAAAAATAATGAGAACATTTAATAGATCCTATCGACCTAAGCTATATGCTATTGCAGAAAGTCATAATATGGATACATATACCTTGGATCATTTTTATGGATCAATCTCTACTTTTGAGATATCAAAGTTTGAAGATCATCACAATGTAACTAAGAATGATGTTGCATTCAAAGCTACCAAGATGATTGAAGATGTACTTGAAACAAGAATTGGTCTAGATGATGAGGAAGCAAACTTTATGAGAAGACTAAAGAAAGGATCTGAAATTTAAAAAAAAAAAAGAAGGAAATTTGCTCTTTAAATGTCTTAATTTTGGAAGAATTGGTCATTATGCTACAAGATGTACTTTCAAGGAAGATAACTATAACTATAAGAAACCTGATGATGATACCAAGGGAAAGGACAATTATAGAAGCAATGACACAAATAAAAGAATAGATGAATTAGACATGCCTAAGAATTTTTTTTATTCAATGGAGACCCATTCATCTAAAGATGAAGATTATGATGACTCAAATTATTTTTAGCCATAAAGAAGAGGACAATGAAAGGTCTAGTACTCCATATAATGAATAGAACAGTGAACGATCAATGATTGCAAGGACTGAACTACATGCAAAAGAAGACCCTAAAGCTTGGATAATTGATTTAGAATGTTCAAATCATATGATAGGTGACAAAAGGAAGTTCCTTGACTTTGAAAATTATAATGGTGGACCAATGAAGTATGTTGCCGAAGAGGATGCACCTATATGTGGTAAAGGAACAATATCCATTGATGGTAAGCATAAGGAAGATGATGTTTAAGGATTTAAGACATAATCTTTTGAGTGTGAGTTAGATGTGTAGTAAAGGTTAGAAGCTCATATTTTATGGGTTTAGACGTGAAATAAAAAAATTTGATTCCATAAGTTTAGTTGCAGAAGGTATAGGAACAAATGGCAATGTCTATTACATAAAGAAAAACACAGGAAGTAGTTGTTTGTTGGTGTAGAGCAGTGAATGTTGGTTGTGGCACAAAAGGATGGGATAAATTAATTTTGATATCGTGGTGAAGATTATATCTACTCAAGTAGTGAGATAATTTCCAAATATTATCATATTGGGAAAACTATTGTTAGTGTTTACATATTTATTAGAAACATAGGCTACATAGAAAAATATTTGTTAGTTTGTTTAGGAGCTTGTTAGTTTGGTTATTTTCTATCCCTTGATATAAGGGATTTGTTACAAGAGTTATCCTATAATATAGGAGATCTAATTCCTATATATTGGCATATGTATCTTTGATTGGAAACTTAGTGGAATAAATATTATCATGTGTTGTGAGCTACTCCAAAATTTAATATGGTATCAGAATGAGGTTCAGTTTTTCATTCCCATGTTAAGGAGGAAATATTGGCAATTCAAATGTCTTGGATATCATAGCATATAATAGCTTTATTGGTAGTTTGAGCTATGTGCAAGCTTACGAGGATTCTGCGTGGCTTTGTCAAATCTTATATGTGTGATGTTGTTGTCAAATGTGGGGTCAACTTTAAGTTGATCATATAAACATTTTAGGGAATAGAATCTATTTTGACAAGCATATAAAGCATGATCCAAGTCTTTTGAAGGCACATGTGGTGGTCGATGATTTCAATCCTCCAATTTGTTAGGTGTCTGCAATCATTCCATTTTCTTGGAGATATCTTCATACATTGATATTCTAACAAGGTTGATCAACACATAGAGAGATCAGAGGTCTAGTGATTGATGAGACTGGGCTTTATTAGTTTCTAGCGATTAGTGGATCAATATTTGACGTTTACTGAGGTTCATGTTTCTATTTCATGAATTAATGTTATGCATTATCGGAGGTGTATGCTGTTAGTACTTGGATCCATATCCTTTTACCAACCATGACGTCTTTTATCAGAGATTTTTAACTTTGATCAGTCTCTTGGTTTGTAGGCATGATGAAGAATTGGTTTGATTTGGTATGCTGTGATATTAATTCTATGCCGCTACAATTTTCTCAGAAGCTTCTTGTAGACGTCTAAAAATGGTCAACACTTGCGGAGTCATACTTTAACATTGACGCATTGCCTTATTTTAGAGTTTTTGCATCGCATTAACATTTCTCCTATGACTCACACTTGGTCTTTATCATTTGTGAGCATCAAGTCCTTCTTCTGCATTCTTCATTTATCTCGTGGTCGAATTTGGTCTTGTCAACAACAATCTTCAGTCATGATTTTGGTCAATCTTATCTTGTCGCATCAATGTGCATGCTCATTTGTCATATTTTGACATCATCAATTTGATTTCATTTTGGACATCATCAATCCTAATCAATGATGGAGTTAGGGTTTTGTCCTCTTATCAATCTTGTCATCTTGCGATCGATTTGTCATTGATCGTTGTCATTTTCAATCTTATCATCATGCGATCAATTTGTCATCGATTGTTGTCATTTTCAATCTTGTCATTTTGCAATCTATTTGTCATCGATCATTGTCATTTTCAATCTTGTCATCTTGCGATCGATTTGTCATCGAACGTGGTCATTTTCAATCTTGTCGTTTTGCAATCTATTTTGTCATCGATCATTGTCGTTTTTGTCATTTTGCGATCAATTT
Source organism: Cryptomeria japonica (assembly GCF_030272615.1). NCBI lineage: Eukaryota > Viridiplantae > Streptophyta > Pinopsida > Cupressales > Cupressaceae > Cryptomeria > Cryptomeria japonica. Next base: position 282,546,942 of record NC_081405.1, read on the forward strand.
GACATCAATCATTGTCCTTCTCAATCATGTCAATTTGGATCAATTAGTCATTGTTCCTCGTCAATTGGTTCATTTATCAATCAAATCACTTATTAGTATTGGTCCTTTATTAGTCAGAATCATGATCAAATCGAATCGATATCAATTATCTTTTGTCAAGACCTAATTGTTGTCCTTGCATTTTCTAGGGTTTCATGATTTATTCATTTAACCTTGTTTGTCATTTCTCCCTCTAGGTTAAATAATTTATTTATTTATCCTAAGTCTTCTTGTCACAATTAAATATTTATTTAATTGGCTAACTAATTCCTCCTCTCTTTGTGAGTTAATTAATGAATGAAAAATTATTAATTAATTTACCTAATTTTCCAATTTACTAATTTCTCCTAATTCCTAATTTTCTAATTTTCATCAATTTTCTAATTCTCTAATTTATAATTCATCTAATTTCTCCTATATTTCTCCTAATTTCATGGGAATGACATAGCAAATTTGTCATAATTTGTCATAATTGACAATCAATCAATTTTGACATAGCAATTTGTCAAAATTGTCAATCAATCAATTTCGCATAGAAAGTGTCAATTTGTCATAATTTGTCATATTTGTCATTCTTGATTTGAAATTTCCATTCGAATCAAATTCATGCTAATCTTGTCATCTCTCCAATTTTTCTATAAATTGGATGAATTTCTTCAATCAAAAGGTCGAATCAATCACGCTTCTAGTACCCTTATGCTGTCGTCTCGTCTTGCTTTCATATTATACTTATGCACTTGAAGGTGAGATCCACAAAACAAAAGCTATTTGAAGGAGAAAGAAGGACAATGGAGCCACATGAAGGAGACATCTGCATTTGTTTTGCTTAGATTTCATTTTGAATGTCTTGTTTTCATGTTTTCATTGAATGTAATTAGGATTGGTCATTGCAATTGAGTTTTCATGATTGAACTAGGCTAATGTTAACATTGCTTTGATGATTCCACATTTCCTATCTACACTTCTTATTTATATTTTACATTTACTTAAGGAATAGTATTAATAGGATATATGTATTAAAAAGGTAATCAAGTATAGTTGTATTCCTGTTTAGTGTCTTAATAGTTCTTATAGAGATTTTTGTCTCATATTTTAAAAGTCATAGTGTAAATGTTTTATTAAATTAGTTGTCCTTGTGTCAAAGTGTTATAGTCAAGGTGCATTATCAATTGAGCCTGACACCTTTGATTAAAAGAGTAGTCATGGATAAATTAAGTTTCATCAATAAATTCAATGGTAGAGACTTTCATACATGATAGATACAAATGCAACAACACTTGACAGTAAAATATCTTTGGGATGTTGTCAAAACAAACTCAGTCATACCAACTAATGAAAATGAACTAGTGAAATGGAATATCATAGATAAAAAAGCTTTGGGAACTATTGGTCTCAGCGTATCAAAAGCATTTTTACACCATGTGGATTTTGTGGAATCGACAAAAGAGATTTAGGAGTCATTAAACAAGCTCTTTGAATCTGAAGCAACAAATTTGAAGATAACATTGAAGCAGAGATTGTATGGATTGAAGATGGAAAAAGGTCCAGAAATGGTAGATTATATTAATAAATTTTACTCTCTCCTAAATTAGCTAGTTGGGATTAATGAGAAATTAAAAGATGATGATGCCAAAGCAATACTTCTAAATAGTTTGCCTAAAAATATGTTTGGAATTATGTTCACATTATGCAAGGTAATCATTAGCCTTGAAGGATTAATATCTACTCTACTTGATCATAATGAAGACTTAGAATTTGAAGAGGTATTATTTGTACATAACAAAGAAAGAAAAGGAAAGTACAAATCCAAGTATATTCCTTCAAAAGGAAAAATCAAATGCTTCTATTGTAATGAAATATGACATGCAATTTTGAATTCTAAAAAGAGGGCACAAGGTCTACCAGATGATAAATTTCATCATCATGCTTCCTTAGCTAAAGATATTGATTGGGAAAACCATGACAATGATAGGAAGGAGGACAATCAACATCCTCTCGTCAGTCACCAGTGACAAGCCCACTTATCAGCTCGGGTGGTATTTGATTTTATATTGTAATGTGTGCTTCTATTTTCTATGTTTCTAATAATTGTAAATTTAACATAATGGGGAGGAATATAGAATCAATATTGTATCTCCAATTGCAGTGAAAGTTTCCTTTGTTGTTGGAGATCGAGTTGCATGATTATCAATAATTTCTTTGTGTGGGTTATTTTCTCATGTAGTTCCCCCGGAGCAAAATATTGTAATGAATAAAAGAACTAGTGTAATGTAGTTCATGGATATTGAAAGGGTTCATGGGAGGATCCATAAAATCACATGAGGTGAACAAATGAGTAGGCCTCTATTCATGTCTAGGTTTTTGGTAAACCTGTGTGAAAACCATGAAAGGTTGATGGGAGGTGCCTTTCATTTTGAATCAATTTCATGACCCACAAGAGTTATGCTTACTGAAAATGAAGGGTTTGAGTTCTTACCACGTTCACACTAAGGGGGGGAATGTTGGTTATGTGTAGGATCATGGTGAGCCAAATAGGCCCTTAAGTGGCAATGAAAATCTGGAAAAACAAAGTTAGGCAACTTGATGTAAAAATTTGAATAAGTTACCAACATTATTTCAAAAATATGTAAGAATATAGTCTATAAAAAATTGAATGTAGTTTCTAAGATACTAGTTGTAATCTAAAAAAAAATATCTATTTGACGAAAATTTGAAATTTCAATGTAGTAGTACAAAAATTTTAGGGAAAAGATAAGAAGCAGTTGCCTACCTGACCACCCTAATCACAATCAAATCATAAATTATTTAATTTTTAAGATTTTAGATATAAATAGAAGACTCGTGTCTAGATGTGACACGTATTTTTTTCTATTTTTAAAAATAAATAATTAATTATGATTTTTTTACTACAACTTCTTCAAAAATATAAAAAAACTCGTATGTCTAACCACTATAACCTGGCCAAAACTTTATGAAATTCAATTTTATTTTTTTAATCCTATAGTATATGAAGCATAGAATGTGATGCATGTTTTAGATTCAAAAATGCGATATCGTTTAATAGTTATAGATATTTTTCAATCAGCCTATCAATCAAGACTTTAGTAAGGATATCACCACTTTTTTGTCCCTCGTGATCCTACACATACCCTGTTGGGAGAAATATTGTCAGTGTTTACATGTTTTTTATAATTATAGGCTACATAGAAAAATATTGTTAGTGTGTTTAGGAGCTTGGTAGTTTGGTTATTTGTTATCCCTTGATGTAACAAATTTATTACAATAGTTCCCCAATAATATAGGAGATCAAATTCCTATATATTGGCATATGCCTCATTGATTGGAGAGTGAGTGGAACAAATATTATCATGTGTTATGAGCTTCTCCAAAATTTATTATATCCAACCTATCAATTCAATGTGGAAGTAATGTCACATGGGAAAGCCAAGAAGGAAAAAGTTCAAGAAAAATGAGTATTCTACTACAAAACCATTGGAGTTGATTCATACAGACTTGTGTGGACCTACAAGGACAAGAGGAATAAATGGTGAAAGGTATTTTATGTTTCTCATTGATGATTATTCTAGAATGACATGGGTTACTTTCTTAAAAGAAAAATCAGAAGTCCTAGATAGATTTAAAGTATTCAAATCTATGATTGAAAATCAAGTAGAAACTAAGATCAAATGTCTAAGGTCTATTAAAGGTGGAGAATTTACATCGAATGAGTTTGATAGATTTTGTGAAAAGAACAATATTAGAAAATAGTTGTCAGCATATCTCCACAACTAAATAGAACTGGTGAAAGGAAAAATAGAACTATTTTCTATTAAGGATTAAACAGGTTTTGAGGGGACCCAAAACCCCTTGCAATAAGTTTTGAAGGGACCTAAAACCCTCTAATTTTAATTGGATCTAAAAACCAAATGATAAGACTGTAAAAAAATACAACAAAGGCAACTAGCAGCCCATCCATACCCTTACATCAAAGATTAAACATTAAAGAACCAACTAAAAGAGAGAAAGGTCAAAGATAGACACCAAAAGATTCAGACAAACATGAGCATAGGGTTTTTCCAAGCTCCCTCAACCTTAACACTGGGTTTTAGCAAGGTGCCCATAACATTAACTTTGAGAATGAACAATAATGAGAACACCTTACCCTTCAATATCTCCACCTCATTAGGAGAGAAGGGAAAAAGGTCAGTAATAAGGCAATGACAACTCCCTTACAACCAAGAAACAAGGTGCTATCAACACCCCAACAACACCTCCTGACATCACTAGAACCATCCAACTCCACCTCAATAGGAGATAGGTAATTTCTAGCAACATTTATCTTCACCTCAATAGAAGATAAGACCACATCTAAAGGAAAAAATAGAGACAACTAAAGATTCTTGTTAGTTCAAAATAATGGATGTTACACACATCTTAGTACTCAACTTAGAGAGACAAGTTCCTTACTGAGAAGCTATCCAAACCCCACTACCTTGACTCATTTATCTTATCAGTATAAGGATGCACAACTTTAAATGGGATGACAAAATATATGCACCAAGAGTGTTTAGAAACAAATATATCCTACTTTAAGGAAATGGAAATACTAAACAAATCTTCATAGGAAAGGAACTTGCTTTAAAATCATAACTCAGAAAGATTATAATTAACTTCTACCATAAAAATGTAAATTCTTCCAAGTTATATATAAATTATTGGATATTGGTTGATATGTTATCATTAATGTTAACATATGTGGAGATTGTTGATGAGGAGATGGTTGGAAAGTATTGTGTGTACTCCAGTATTGCAGTTCAATTGGATGAGTTGGTTTAGCATATGTGTTGCAATTGAGCTAATGCAATTTAAAGGGTTTCTGGTATGTTGTTTGTAGATGGTTCATTCCCATTTTTAGAGGTCTGCATTAAGTTATTATTAAGTTATGAGATTCGGTATTGGAGATGTTATGTAGTTGTTTATGTTATTCAGTATTCTAGTTTGTGCTTTGTATTGCTCCGAAATTGTTATATCTTTAGTTGCGGATGTGTGGGATGTGTTATGGATGTTCATGTGTGTCTTAAATTCAATTGGTTCATCATTTAGAAATTCAAAAGAAAATCTTTTAGGTTGATATTCAGGTATGTTAATGTTCTTGAGCTCCGATAGAGAGATGATTGATTATTATGCACGTTATTGAAGATTTTCCTTATCCAATGATGTTCTTCATGTTATGTGACATTCTTGGTAGATGTAGCGTGTTATGGATGATCGAGGTATTATTGATTTGGGTCTAGAATATGTCTTCATTGACATCTTTTTGGTCTGCATGTATTGTTGTAGCATGTGAGTATATTATTTTGTAATTTGTATTGAGGGTTTAGTTGACGTCAATTTTAAGGGTTGGGGGTTTGTATAAATAAATGTAATAATCATGTGAGATGCATGTCTGCGAATGTCTACATTATATCTGCAAGTGTGTGATTGATTTGGATGTGCGAACAAGTGATTTGATACTTTGAAAGTGTGAAAGAGAAGTGTTGCAGAGCAGACTATGTGCTTAACCGAAACTATACTCAATAAAATGGAGATGCTATTTTCACAGTTCATGTGATCCAGATTGTAGTTTTAATGTTTTTGTAAGTCAGTGAGACTTCCTGTAAGGCAATGATCCTTCCCTAAAGGTTGTACCCTTTTTGGGTTTCTTATTTTGAGCAGTGAACTCTAGGCAGTGTGCCTAAATGCATGTGCATTCCCCATTGTAATATTTACATATACTCCTAGTAGGGTATTATCTCATTGTGGGTAGGTTCCTGTCGTGGTTTTTCCCTTAAATGGGTTTTCCAAATTAAATATTGGTGTTATTGATGTGGTGTTGTTTTATGCTTTAAATGTTAATTATAATCAGATATGTTTTGTGGTTTAAGTTGCAGTAAGTTTTTGTGCAAACTCATTCACCCCCCCTCTCAGTTTGTTGCATTGTTGGCAACAATTGGTATCAGAGCTAGATCCTCCAAAAGAATCTTGACCGCTTGAGGAGATCTGAGATGGCAACCTTTTTTTTCAAGAAGGATAGTTTTCAATATTTGATGGAATGAACTACACTCTCTAGAAGAGCTAGATGAAATGTCATTTGAGATGCATTAGAGAAGAGTACTAGATGATTACAAAGAATGTATATAATGTTTCACAGAATGGTCCTACTACCCCGAATGGGATAAAAGAAGTAGAATTCAATATTAGAGCCAAGGAAGAATTGTTGAGTGCCTTGTCAAATTTTGAAATGACTAATGTGATGGACTTAGAGACCGCTCATGAAATCTAGGTAAAATTGGAGACCTTGCATGAAGGAAAAATTCATGTGAAGATTTCTAAGTTAAAGAGCTTGAAGGGTAAATATGAGAACTTGAAGATGAGTGAAGATGAGAACATTACCTATTTTATGCATAAAGTGAATGAGCTTGTGTGTGGAATCAGATGTGTTGGTGGAGTTTTAGAAGAGATTTGATATTGTTGATAAAGTGTTGAGATCCTTTCCTCACGCTTACAAACATAAAGCTACTACTATTGATGATATCTGGACTGTGACAAATGTGACAAAAGACATGTTAATTGGTAAACTTGTTGCTTTTGAGCTGAGTGAGTTTGGAGACTCTCTTCCTAAGACTGAATCTACATTCAATGCTGCTATTTTGGGGAAGTAGAGATATGATCTGGGAGAAAATTCTATAAGAGTAGCTAGATATGAGAAAGAGATGAAAGAGATGGAAGATGAATTAAGAGAGCTTGAGGAGGTTGAAGCACTTATTTCTAGAAGATTGTCTAAAGGGGTTGACAAGTATGAAGGGAAGTTACCTCTTAAATGTTTTTCATATAATAAGATAGGACATTTTGAATCAAGATTTCCAGAAAGAGATAAAAATCCTAAGAAACCATTTAAGCCATATAAGCCTAAATATCAAAACAAGTGTTATTATGTTGCTAATGAAGGTGTGACAAATGATGAGTCGAATAAGGGTAATTCAGGAGATGAATTTGTGTTCATTGCTATCAAGAAAGATGATCTTGTAACTACATATTCTACAAGATGCATTAATGAAGAGAAAGATTTAGCTACTAAAGTTGAGAAGAAAGATGAATGGGTAGTTGACAGTGGTTTCTCTCATCATATGACAGGTGATAAGAGTAAATTTGTAAACTTAAAAAGGTATGATGGCGGTATAGTAAGATTTGGTGATAACAAAGGTTGTGTAATCCATGGTAGAGGTTCTATTTCTCTTGATGGTAAGCATAATATTGATGATGTGTTGTATGTTGAAGGTTTAAAGCATAGTCTTTTGAATGTTGGTTAGATGGTTGATAAGGGATATAACTTGCAATTCAAGAATGATAAATGTGAGATCTTGAGTAGCTTCGAAACTGAGATTGTATAAGGGACACATACTAAAGGTAATATATTTCACTTGAATGCAGGTGGTAAAAGTTGTCTGATTGCTCAGATTGATGAAAGCTAGTTATGGCATAAAAGGATGTGTCATAAGTTCTACTCGAGCAGTGAGAGATCTACCAAAGTTAATAAAGCCTTCTAATCTGGTATGTAAGGAATGCCAATTAGGGAAGCATACAAGAGTTACTTATAAGAGCACATAATATAATTCTAATGGATTGTTGGATCTCATGCATACTGATCTATATTGTCCTTCTAGAGTGAGAAGCTTGTAGGATGACATGTATTTCATGTTGCTGATTGATAACTATCAAAGGATGATGCGGGTTACCTTCTTAAGGGAGAAGTCTGAAGTATTGGAGAAGTTCAAGATTTTTAATGCTAGAGTTGAAATTGAGACTAGATTGAAGCTAAAGTGTTTGAGATCTGATAGAGGTGGATAATTCACTTCTGGTGAGTTTAATACATATTGTGAAGAGCATAGAGTTAAGAGACAATTATCTGCTCCTAGGACACCATAGCAAAATGGTGTTATGGAGAGAAAGAATAGAATAGTTCAAGAAGATGCTAGAACCATGATAATTGAAGAAAATGTTTTAAATGTATTTTGGAGAGAAGATGTGAGTACTGCAGTATACGCTCTTAACCGAGTAAATGTCAAAGGTAATACTGGTAAGACTCCTTATGAGTTATGGTTTGGTCATGCTCCTACTGTTAGATATTTTAGAATTTTTGGTAGTAAATACTATATCAAAAGAGATGAAGATCTTGGAAAGTTTGATGCTAGATGTGATGAAGGAATATTTCTTGGTTATTCTACTAAAAGTAAGGCCTACTGATGTTATAATATTCGATTGAGAAAGATGGTTGAAAGTGCTAATGTGAGATAGATTAGATCTTGCATATATGATTCTAATGATCAGGATGCTAGTTTAGATAAAGGAAAGCTATTGCAGACCCAAAATCAGGTTCAGATTGCTACGGAAAAGTCTGAGAATGAAGGTGCAGAGGTTAATGAAGAAGAAAGAGTTTAAGAACCTAAAAAATAAAGAAAATCCAAAAACCCATAGGTATGTAAGGTTGAATCATTCAGAAAATCAGATTATTGGTGATAAGAATAAAGGTTTGATGGCTAGGAGAAGACTTGCCGAAGAAATTTGTTTGATTTCTAAGATTGAACCTAAGAATATTGATGAAGCATGCAAAGATGAAAATTGGATTAAAGCTATGGAAGAAGAATTGAATTAGATTGAGAAAAATAATACATGGATTCTTGTTCCTAGACCTAAGGATAAAAATGTAATTGGAAATAAATGGGTACTCTAGAATAAGTTAAATGAACAAATTGAAGTTGTCTTAAATGAAGCTAGACTTGTTGTAAGGGTTATTCATAGATGGAAGGAATTGACTATGAGGAGACTTTTACTTCAGTAGCTAGAATTGAAGTTATTAGAGTATTTCTTTCTTGTGTTGCTCACAAATATTTCAAGGTTTATCAGATGGATGTCAAATCAACCTTTCTTAATGGTGAATTGGAAGAAGAAGTTTACATTGAGAAACCAGATGGATTTCAACTAATAGATGAAAAGGACATGGTTTGTTGGTTGAAGAAAGTAGTGTATGGATTGAAGCAATCCCCTAGAGCCTGGTATGCTAGATTGGATAAGTATTTGATGAAGCTTAGATTAGATAAAGGTACTACTAACAACAATTTTTATTTCAAGATTGATCAGAATAACATTTTGATTATTGAAGTTTTTGTTGACAAACTTATCTTTGGAGGAAATGATTGTCTATGTAAGAAATTTGCTGAAGAAATGCAAAAATGAATTTGAGATGTCTATGATTGGTGAAATGAAATTAGTTTTGGGATTGCAAATTATTCAATTGGAAAATTGCATTTTCATATCTCAGTCTAAATATGTGAAGGAATTGTTGAAAAAATTTGGTCTTGAAGATTCTAAACCTGTTAGTACACTTATGGTGACCAGATGTAACCTGTCAAAAGATGATGACTCTCTGAAAGCTTATCAGACCAGATATAGATCTATGATTGGTGGTTTGTTGTATTTGACTCAGATTAGACTGGATATAATGAATGTTGTGTGTCATGTTGCTAGATTTCAAGTTGATCCTAAGGAATCTCATGTTATTGCTACAAAAAAGATATCCACATATTTGAAAGGGACAGTTGATTTTGGTTTGTGGTACTCTAAGAATGATGACTTTACATTGATTGCTTTTATAGATGTTGATTTGGTAGATGATGTTCATGACTGGAAAAGTACTATAAGTGGTGCATTCTTTTTGGGAAAGAAGCTGGTCCCCTTGGGCACTTAAGAAGAAGAATGCTATTTCCTTATCTACTACAAAAGCTGAATATATTGTTGCTGCTAGCAATTGTACTCAAGTAATTTGGATGAAGTAGATGTGTTAGGTCCCATAGACAACTAAGGGGGGGGGGGTGAATCAGTTGTCAAATAAATTCAAACCAAAAACAACTTAACCAACTTAATTCTTAATACCGTTAAACTAGTTCAATATGTCGGTAGACACTTTTAACAGTTAATTGCTATATCGGTAAGGATTAGTGCATGAAACATAAAGACAAAGTCATCCACAACACATAAGACCAATATTTGTATGTGGAAACCCTGTAAGGGGAAAAACCATGGTGAGAAATCTTACCCACAATCAGATGATACTACTGCAGATAGTAAGTGTACATAAATGGGGTCTGCACATGCAGAAAGGCCAAGCGCCTAGAGCTCACTGCTCAATCACAAAATGGGAGTCACACTGACTACAATTGGATGGTCAAATCCAATAAGAATATACTGCTAAAATTAACATCTTCCTATGCTAGATTCAATACTAGTGTAGTTTTGATTGTCTTCACAAAAACCCTCCTTCAATCTTCAAATGATGTCTGCGTGTATAGCTCTAGTTATTCTCGCATATACCTTCACACAATCCTTTTTCACATTCCACGCTTGATCTTACAAATAAGATCTTACATTTATACCATAACCTAAAACCAATTTTAGTAGGTCGGCTCTACAAGATATTACAATAAAATTAATTTACATATCAATTAATACCCAATGCAATAACCGATTCAATATGTTAGCTTAATGCATTTACAACAATAATAAGTTATCTCCATAGTGTGCCATGCTGATCTGGAAAAGATAAACCTACCAGTGTAACTTGGACCTATTTGCTGGTAACAACAAATATGCAAATGCTAATGTACCAATAAACAAAACTCCAAGACAAAGTGTCCACACAACGTCTTCGACATAGCCAAGTGTTTTCCATATCATTCCAAGTGCCAGTGATCATTATATCTTGCCGGTGTACCAAATACCGATGACTATGCATGAGTCACTTGCTTGTTGGTGAATGTTGCTGATTCTCCAAAGTGCTAGAGTTGATAAGTGTTTAGTAGGTGTTGACATCAATGACAAAACCATACCAAAATACCAACAAGATGTTGAAGGACATTGGAGTTATTTATGATGAGCCTATTGCTATATACTATGACAATTCACGTGCTTTCAATATCTCAAAGAATCCAGTGTTGCATTCCAAGAAAAAGCATATATCAATCGAGTTTCCTTTCATGTGAGAGAAGGTGAATGAGAAAGAAGTCAGATTGGAGTATGTATCTACAAAGGAATAGATAGAAGATATCTCTACGATGCCTTTTTTCTAAAGATACTTTTGAGTATCTCATAGAGAAGTTAGGGGTGATTTCCCCTCCTAATGCGAACTAATATGCATGAATTTGCATCAGTGCAATGAACTTCACAGAGATAATTTATGCTCTGGATTGATGAGTGCTGCTACTACTCAGGGGGAGTAGTCAATGTTGGTGTTTCAGATGTTCATATTTGTGAAGCTAATTTAGTGGGAGAAAATTGTGATTCTTGAGCCTTTGCCATTGATATCAAAGAGGGAGAGAAGCATGTGAAAAACTCTATAAGAGATTAGAGCATTTTGAGATTTGAATTGTTTGTCAAAGGGGGAGATGATCCTTGTGATTTTGAGGGAGATTGCTGAGAGTTGATTTCTTTTTTTGCATTGATTGTTTTTCACATTCATACATTTCCATCAATGCCAAAGGGGGATATTATTGGATACTAGATGATATGTTGTCATTGATGTCAACATATGTGGAGATTGTTGATGAGGATATGGTTGGAAATTTTTCTGTGTATTCCAATATTGTAGTTTGATTGGATGATTTGGTTTAGCCCATGTGTTGTAGTTGAGCTAATGCAGTTTAAAGGGTTTTTGGTATGTTTTCTGTAGATGGTTCATTCCCATTTACAAAGGTTGGCATACTGTCATAATGAAGTTATGAGATCCTATATTGGGTATGTTATGCAATTGTTCATGCTATTCAATATTCTAGTTTGTGTTTTGTATTGCTCTGGAATTGCTGTATCCTTAGTTATGGATATGTGGGATGTGTTATGGATGTTGATCTGTGTCCTCAGTTTGATTGGTTCATGATTTGGAAATCCACAAGAAAATCTTTCAGGTTGACAATCAGTTATGTTGATGTTCTTAAGCTGTGGTAGAGAGATGATGACGGTCCTGGTAATTTGAGTTGTTGTGGTTGTTGTGATGCAATTCACATTACTTATGAATGTCTCTAGATCATTTTATATGCGTATTGGTGGTCTACATTGATTATTGTGTGCACTATTGAATATTTTCCTTGTCCGGTGATGTTCTTCATGTTATGCAAAATTCTTGGTGGTTGTAGCATGTTGTGAATGATCTAGGCGTAATTGTTAGAGGTGTTGTGTGTTTGTGGAATTGATTTGAGTCTAGAATATGTCTTAGCCAACATATTTTTGGTTTGCATGTATTGTTGTAGTGTGTGAGGATTTTATTTTATAATTTGTATTGAGTGTTTAGCTGACCTCTATTTCATGGGTTGAGGGTTTGTATAAATAAATATAATAATCATATGAGATGGATGTCTATGAATGTCTACATTGTATCTATGAGTGTGTGATCAAGTCAGAAATGTGAACAAGTGATTTGATCCTTCGGAAGTGTGAAAGAGAAGTGTTGCAAATCAAAATATGTACTTAATCAAAACCATACTCAACCATATGGAGATGCTACTTTCACAGTTCATGTTATCTGGATTGTAGTTTGAATGTTTTTGTAAGTCAGCGAGACTTCTTGTAAGGCACCAAGCCTTCCCTAAAGGTTGTAGCCTTTTTGGGTTTCTTATTTTGAGCAGTGAGATCTAGGTAGTGTGCCTGAATGCATGTGCATTCCCTATTGTAATATTCACGTTTACTCCTAATAGGGTATTATCTCATTATGGGTAGGTTCCCACCATTTTTTTTCCCTTAACTAGGTTTTCCATGTCAAAAATCTTAGTGTTATTGATTTGGTGTTGTTTCATGCTTTAACTATTAATTATCAGATCTGTTTTATGGTTTAAGTTGCAGTAAGTTTTTGTGAAAACTGATTCACCGCCCCTCTCAGTTTGTTGCATTGTTGCCAATACAAATAACTATTCTGCTATGTCTTGGCTAGAAGAATAGACACAAATTAACAGTCCATGGCTGCAAGAGTAGACAATGAGAAATTTAACAAGACAAAATTAGATAACTTGAAAGATAAAGTGCATAAAAGATAACCAGACAAAATCCTCACCAAGTGGACCCCCTTGGGTGAGTCTTTTGGAATGAAAGTTACAACAAAAACTAACTTATTAAGCTTGCATAGCCATATTAAAACACCATAAGCTTATTCAAAAAGTAGATATAATCTCTATTTAGAAATCAGTTGAACAACATAACATTGCTTGATACAAAAATAGTAACTAACTATCTAAGAAACACGCGAAGGATTTTAACATCCATTCTTGTAGCAGTTTCCATAAGAGAGGCTCCACTTCCTAATATCTAGGTGGAGGATTTTATTTAGACTATGAAATCTAGGAAAACTAAGATAATTAGGACTCTATATCATCCTTGATGATTTTCAAATCTTCCCTAAATATACTCTAACATCGATCATGACTATTAACAAAACTATTAATGAATCATGGTTGTTCTGAAGATTCCTTAATGAGCTTGGATAGCTAGTGCCCGAGTTGCAACAATCCTTGACCCCTTCATGCCTTTCTATCTAGTCTTGTCCATGTTGGCATGCTGCTATAAATGAAGCCTTGTTTCATCATAAAGAATTTTTCCACATAGTTGCAACACCAAGATTGAACCAAGCATTCCCATCAACATTTCATGATCATCCATTGCAACACATTCATCAATCACACAAAGACAATAAATACGTTATAGTTGCATTCGTAAAGTTCATGGTTTTGTCAAAATAAAGCTCTCAAACTATAGGTAACATAAATATCAAATAGGTCCATAAAGTTGGTTAAAGCATGATATAAAGCCCATCAATAAATATATAAAAGTCCTAAGCATAGAAAAATGTCTGCAAATAAAAGCATAAAACTAAGGCTCATCAATGTTGAACCTAATGCATAAAGGCCAAGGTCAGAGAAACAAGAAGGGGGAGGATGACCAAACCCCCCAAAAAGAGAGGCATAGGAGATGAAAGAAATAAATATAAAGATGTAGCCTCTAGCACCACAAAGATCTCACAACCAATCAGTTTAAAATAAACCCTCAACAAAATAACCTCTCTCATAAGAACAAGAAGAACAAAGAAGCGTAGGGAGATATGAGGGAGAGAGAAACCACCATAGAACCAACACAAGGGAAAGACAACATCACCATTGATAACCACCTTGAAAGCCTCATCATTGCCTTCCTCATCAATAGGAACCTTAGATCTGCTCCCATCACTCACGCCTTTCCTTGACCTAGAAAGCTACCACCAAAAAATGGCATAGGGAACACCAAATAAGGAGGGGAAAACCCCCACATCCCATACAACCCCACAACTAGGCACAAGGCACACCATACATAGAGGAGATAGAACCCCACCACAAGAAACACCAACAAATAAGACCACAGAGTGACACAAGCAAGAAGGAAACATAGGAAATGGCAAAACCCTTGCGCTGCACCAACAACCAAGCCCACAAATAGATAGAAAGAAAGGAACAAAGCCATAACCCCAGCCATAGCCCACAACCACAAGGAAGAAAAGGATCTCACCAAACAACTCAACACGAGCAGAAACAAAGAAGCCCAAGAAAGGTGAGCCAAAGCTCCAAAAAACATTTGCTTCATCCACAAAGACACCCTGAGAGATGTCATGAGAAATACCACCCACTCCAAACACCCAAGCGCAGATCGCACCTCTAACCCCAAAACTGGCATTCAAAAAAATGACCATGACCTTATAACCTATGAGGGAGACATCTATTCAATTGGTTGAATAGACATAAATATTGAGAGGGGGGGGTGAATCAATATTCCCATAATATCTAAAACTTTTACTAATATATTAATTCCATCAATTAAGTTCATCTACATGAAACAACAAATGCATAATAAGGAAATAACACAACCACAAATTGAATACTGGATATTATATGTGGAAAACCCAAATCAAAGAAACCACAAAGAGTGTTATCTCTCAAGACAATATAATTGGTTATATGGTGTTTGCAAAAGGGTGTCTCACTACCGGATTAGAAAAGCAACTCACTATTAGAATGCTCACTGCAATAGAAAGAAGTTGAGTTGAGGAAAATTTCATCCCCTAATGCATGGGGTCAGTTCCATATTAAGCTCAAATAACAACTCACAAAACTCACCGCAGATCCTGTAAAGGATCACTATATCATTGTCCACAATCACCTACAACAAGTCTAGAAAGGAATTACTATACTCCTTTGCCAAACCAAACACTTGCAATAGATCTGGTAAAGGATTACTATAGCACTGTATGCACTATGACTCTTCTATATATTCCTTCACTCATAAAATCACTTCTCTTACTGCAACTGCTTTCCTATCTACAACTCGCATTCCTCCAACTTTTCTAAATCATACACATGCTACACTCTCATCCATCACACCATTTTCATCTACTAAATGCACACACACACACACATACCAAAAAGCTCATACACCAAGATAATATGTTGGCCAAACATAAATGATTTACACAATATTAAACTGCTTAGATCAACACATTATCCAATAAAGCCTTGACCAAAAACACAATAATAAAATTGGCCTTCACTTGTTCTCCTATTGCTTCTTTCACACATTTCATTTACCGATGTATACACCTTAATTACTTAGACAAAATAGGGGTCTACCAGACCCATAGATACAGACCCATAAGCACAAAAATCCAAGCACAACAATTCCTAACTCCAAGATACAAATACCACAAATGATAAAACACAACTCATGATAGATACAACAAATACAAAGCTGATATGATTGATACCATTGATACCAAACCACACACAACCAATACCAGAACAAGATATAAACCAAATGAGCACAACACAAGATTCCAGAGATGAGGATCATCTAAAAATAACTCTAGTAGATCATCTATGCCTTACTTCTTTATATCTCATACCTATCTTTCATTGATGCTCGACCACCAATACCAAAACTACTTCCAACAACATACCACATATAGTCCTAACCAGATAACGAGGTTTGACAACAATGAAAATATTCACACAAATCTATTAACATCATTGACATCATCTTCCTTTGTGCCTTCACCTACCTCTTCATCTCGATTGTTGCTACTTGTAGAAACCCTCATTCCTGTTTCTACTCAAAATGGAAGAATAGAACTATGTTAAAATATGCTAACTTGCCTAATGTGTATTGGAAATAAGTTGTGCGTATTGTTGTCTATATTCTTAACAGGGTATAAGTGAGAGTGAATCATACAAAGACACCTTATAAGCTATGGTATGGAAGATAAACTATGGTCAAATATTTGAGAATCTTTGGTAGTAAGTGCTACATTAGAAGAGATGAATAAGGTTTAGGAAATTTTTATGGAAGATTTGATGAAGGAATATATTTAGAATACTCTACAAAGAGCAATGCATACCGGTGATACAACATGAGGCTAAAGAGAATTATGGAAAGTACAAATGTTAGAGTAAGTGAAGAGTAGAATTAGGTCATACTAGAATCTAAGATTGAGATAGAAAATACCCCCATTACTACAGAAGATAAGGAACCTAAACAATCACCTAAGACACGTGTAAAGTATGTGCAAAAGAATCATTTAGAAGATTAGATCATTAGAGATAATAAAAAAGGAGTTTGAACAAGATGAAGACTAGCGAATGTTAGTGAATAAGAATTTTTTAATTTCTTATCTAAGGTGGAGCTAAAGACCTTTGCAGAGACCTACAAATATGATGGATGGATGAAGAAAATGGAAGAAGAACTGAATCAGATAGAAACGAATCAAACATGTGAATCGGTACCTAAACTTGTGGATAAGTATGTGATCAGAACAAATTGGGTGTTTCGAACAAGTTGATGAAGATAAAGAAGTCACAAGAAACAAGGCTAGATTGGTTTGTAAAGCCTATTCACAAGTTGAAGGTATGGACTTTGAGGAGACTTTTACACCAATAGCTAGGATGGAAGTGTTGGAGTACAATAGCACTGAGAGGAGGGGGGGGGGGGATGAATCAGTGGTATACAAATTCCAAATGATCTTGGAATAACTTTTCAAAAATTTTAAACACAACTACCATGAGGATAGATACACCAGAGTCAAGAACTTTGGGGAACATTATTGACTCAAGACTATAACTCAAACTTTTAACAAGACTAACTTGAACAACATAGGAACTTCGAATGAACTGAGATGAGGCATCATATATGAACATCATGACAACTTCAACTAACTTGATATGGGCATCATGACAACTAAAACTGACAAATTAATATCAGAGATGCACCAATACAATATTATCAAGTAATTTAGGATAAACTTTAACTTATGAGTATATGACTTAAGTACAAGAAATAACACTCTAGGTAGTGGTACAAGATTCATATGTAATCATGTAAACCAATCAAACTATAGATAAAGTGATGACATAACACAATATTTCCTAAGTGAAAAACCATCATGGGGTAGAAAAACCACTTGTAAAATTGTCTCACTAGCTTAATCAAAAAATGCCTCACTAGCTTACAAATATGTTATAGCCTCACTGGCCCGAGAATCTCATTGATTACAAATATGCCTCATTGAAAACAAGAGTGCCTCACTGACAACAAGAATGCCTCACTGGCATGCACAAAGAGGTCAATATGTCTCACTGACAAGACCTTCACAAACTTAACAATTTTGAAAGAATTAATACAGAGGGCACTACTCCATTTCCTTGAAGCACATTCCAGTTCTTATACAAACATGCTCTATACCTCATAGACTTCATTGTCAAAATCTCACCAAAAATAAAACATATTCACACAAAAATTGATTTTCAATAGTACATCAATTTCATATAATATTTACAATAGATTCAACGCAAGTCACACAAAATAACAACTTGTATTAGAGCACACAAGTTACAAGTTCTTCCTTTTTTACACTTGTCTCAGAAAGATGAGTTTTTAGAACAAAAGAACCCCATTTGTAATAAAAGAAAAAAATCAAATTCTCATATGCTTTCTTCACTTCCAAAATTTCCTTTTTCAGAAAAAATAAAACCCTATTTAAAGAGCTTCCAAAACTGCATTTTCAAATACACCAAAACCATAGACAGTAACTGTTATTTTTAACTAAAATTTGAAACCAATTTTGACTATTATGGAACAAAGAATTTTATGAAACAGAGCATAAAGAGTCTTTATATAGTCAACCAAGGAATCGTCTTCATATTTACCATAGTTGACAATCAGAAAAAACTACCTTTTTTAAACCAAGAAATTGAAACAAGATTAATGGATACATGAAGTTTGTCCAACTGCCATGCTCCATGATCTAACACAAAGTCCAAACTGTCACTATTAATCCAATGTGAGCTCAATTATGCTATGGTGGTTGTGCCCAAGCTCAAACATACCATGGCATTTTGTAGCTAGGGTTTCATGGAAACCAAAAATAACAAAAACAAAAATGCCCCACAAACTTAAAAGTTACAAAATTAGGGCAACAAAGAACTTTTGAATCTCTACAAAGCTGTTGAATATTCCACAATAATGTTGTTGCTAATACCCATGCCACAAAGATAATAATGTCTTCTCACTTGTTTGTTACTCAAAGAAAATTCTAACCAAAGTTTAATCACCATTGTGCCATGTGATATTCAATTCAATATTACGTAATGACTTTATGTTTGCTAATGATATTATCCCCTACATAATGATCATTTAATCAAGTATGTCAATACCTCCTTTTTACATGGTACCAAGCTGTTTGCACATGCTTTTTATGAGTTTTTCAAACTCATACACAACATTAAAAATATGACCACTTTTAATAATAATGATACCACATATGCCATGATCATAGAATAAAACCTTGGTTTTTTGCCACTGGGGATATTATAGTCAAATATGCTGAGGTGGATAAAAAATGCCTTCAAGCTCTCATTATTTGATATTTATATATCTCATAGGCATTAGACTACTAATTACTTATAGTCTTGCTTTAACAATCCATCAATATCTTATCATAAAACATTGATTTGGTATCAATCTCTTATTAAACACAAAACATATGAGACATTAACAACTAATGCAAAAAAAGATGCATAAAGTATCAAATAGAAAAACTTGTCCAAAAAACTATTCATTGACAATATGAAAGAGAACCAAATAGCAAGCTGTCCAAAGTCTTGAGAATACCTTCTAATGATCACAATTCCAACACATGAATATCAAGCCTTTTCATGTTATCATTAAGTGCAAATACAACCTATTATGGAATGATCCTCATGAAAAACTGTATGATGAAACTTGTATGAGCATATCACTATCAAGAGTAAATCAAGAGCATATCATACCACAAAATAATAGCATATCACTATCAATCATGATCACTGAAACCAATCAAGCTACATGTCAATATATGGCAATATCAACCCATGTCAACCTGTTGTGCCAATACTGTAAATGCTAAAACAATCCTTGACATTGTTGGTTCCCAAATCAACAAATCCCCAAACCCTAAATATTTAGCCACTTTCTTATCTACAAGTTAGAGGTTATATTTATCCAATGAATGAGTTTCAACCTCAGGACTGAATACTCCTACACTTTTGTCTCTATAAAACCAAGGCAGGTAGACCTTAACAATGCCTTAAGATACTAAACATACACACTGGTTGACATTGTTATGATAAGAAGATTTATCAATGAAAATATACCAAGGAAATCATCAACACCTCAAATTTTGGCTATAATCTTGGCATGCTAACTCTCACTCAACAATTGAGACTGGTTTAAAACTATTTCTACTCTTACTCCTATTGCAGAAATATAAAAGGTGAAATAAGAATGATTCTAAAAATGTGAATATGACTAGTGCCTATTGTGGTTAAACAGAGTCCAATCTGTAGATAAACAACACTTTCTATGACATATATTCAATAAACACTTTTGAACATATTATGACTTGCACAACTTGTTCAGAAAAGCATAATAGAATGACTAATACTTCAATCAGGCACACATTGTAGTAATCTTGAAAATAGACTTTAACTCTTTCATTAAAAGAGACCCACATCCAAAATCACACATTCCTACTTGAGGAGGATAAATTCATATGTCATTAACATAAAAATTCATACAACATGTGGACATAAAGCATGAGATAATCTAAGAATGATCCTATTAAACTAGCTCCTATTACATACTACTTAGAAATGTTTCCAAAATCCTCTCAAAATGGCCCTAAATTACCTTTGATAATAGAAAGGGAGAAACACAAGATTTGGGCCATGAATGACACATGTCAAAATGTCATTTGATTATATCTTTCAAAAAATGCTACAAAGAATCTTCAAGTCAACTTTCCGTGCAAATCCCATGGTTCATTAATTGCAAATATCTACAAGGGTTGCATCTCGGAACTAGAGCTGCATATTTGATAAGTTCATTAGGTGGTCCCTTTTGTACATGTACTTGCTATGATAGGATCTTGGATCCTAGAGCTAGAGAAGGTGCACTAGGACAGGTACAAGGTATTTGATTGCTCCAATAAACATGTCCAAAAATGGAGACCTGCATAGAAAAGATAATCAAAAGCATACCAAAATGGATACAACATTAATTATTATTCATCCCCAGGCTGATCCTCTTCCAATGAGAAATATTTCTTGTGCCACCCCTCCACTTCATCTATTGGCCAAGCAAAATATTTTAAATTTTACAATTTATTCATATCCTCTTTGGTTCTCAGGGCAGGTACAGTTACAACCTCTACAATAAATTTGTGATATAGCAGATCTAAATCAAGAATTTTGTCAATATTTAAGTGATATGAATCTTTCTTATCAGGTCCCCAATAAGCAATTTCAAGACTGTATAACCTAACCCTTAAAATTTGTCCGCTATTTGTCCTTCGCCTGTCAAAATTGAATGGATATCATCCTTTTGTAAACCCTTGAAAGAGTCTAGCTTCTCTTGCAACTTCTTGTTCTCCTCTTCCACTTGTGGAAACTCCTTAATCATTAAATTATTTTTTTCCCATGTGGCACTCATAGCTGGAGGAACATCAAGCATATTTTTTACTTCCAAGAGAATCTCCTTGAGTATAGGGCCTTTAGGGAACCATGTGACCCTTAATGGGAAAATGAATGAAATAATTTCATCCAATTGGGCCTTTAATTGGACCACACAAGAATAAGAAGGATGCACTTCATCTAATTTGGAGATAACTTTATTTGCCATCTGCAAAATTGTTGCCTTCTTTGTTTCCAAAAATCTATTTGCAATTTCCTCCTTTATCCCTTGAAACTCCTCTTGCATTTTTTGCATCTCCTCTAATTGTTGTTGTAGACACCCAAATCTGTCCACTTGATTAAATGAATTGTATATTTGTTTAATTACCATTCATCCAACTATCAATTAAATTCACATTTAATTAATCCTTTATTTAATTAAAATCCCCAAATCCTATCTCTCACATTTAAATAAATTAATGTTTATTTAAATCCCTAAAATCCCCTTTCTCACATTTAAATAAATTAATAATTCTTAAAATCCCTCCCCCACTAGTACTTTCTAGAAAATGCAAGTTGCAAGTTAACCTTTTTCCTAATCATGTCTAAACCTTTATTATTAGCCTAATCACCCTTTAATGATTTGCACATTCCTAAACCAAGGTTAACCCAAAACCCATCAACTCAAGCCTTTAATGGCTTTCTCTAAAGTCTTCAAAGCTTTAATGATTTCATTCTAGATACTTCTCAATACTTTAATGGTTTCCCTCAAAGTCTTCAAGCCTTGAATGATTTCCTTCTAGAGTCTTCTTAAGCCTTTAATGACTTCCTTCAAGTCTTCAAGCATTTAATTCTTTATTCTCCTTTTCTTCATTTAAATAAATTAAGATTTATTTAAAGAAAATCCAAAATTCATATTCACATTTAAATAAATCGATATTTATATAAATATCTATCCAAATGCAAGGTGCACCAATAATTGAAATAAATGAATTTTATTTTAATTAAAATCCTAAAATCCAACCCACTTTCATTCTCCCACAAATACACATGCATGTCTAATCCATGCTAATTATCCTAATTATCCCTTAAACATTTTCACATTCCTTAAGAAAAAGTCACTTCTCAAAATATGCAAAGTCTTCATAAAGCATTAAAATCTTTATTTCTTCAACAAGATAACTTCCAAATTCTTCCAAAATTGTAAGGCTCTTACATAACCATTAATAGTTAACTCAACCTTGACCCTTGGTTAGAGAATTTCTCTCTAACTTAACCATTACTTTAACCCATGGGTTTCTTCAATCATGCATTGCTTTGACCATGGTTATCCCTTTAACTCTTTCACAAGATTTTATCCTTTGGATAAAAGCTTTTTCCACTAACTCATCCCTAACCCAAACCCCTAGGGTAACCATCATGTCCCTTCAGGCATTTAATGCCTCTTCTATCTCCTCTCAATCCTTCTCATGGTGACACTTGCCAACATGAGATTGGGTTGAAATTATCACATGGATTGAGGATCATTCAATCCTAGCCCTTGTTAAGATAATTTAATCTTATCCATCCAATTCCCCATTTCTTCTATAAATAGGCCTCATTTCTCTCATTATCCATCATCCAGGTTTCATGCATCCAAATTATACTCTATTTCATCAAGCTTTGCCTCTCTTTATTTAATCATAATCTTTGACATTTAGAAGCATTTAATATCATTAACATAGCATAGTCATGTTAGTATAGCTTAATATCCATATCATAGCATAGTTAGTTTCATTATCATGGCATGATATCTCATCTTAGTAAGCTTTGTTAATCATCATATAGATCTTAGTGGCTTTGCATATAGATCATCTTATCACACATCACTCGTTCTTGGAGTTGTCATTTCAAGAGTCAATTTCTTAATGATATGAGAGCAATCATGACTCAAGGAATCCTATGAGATAGAGAACAATGGAACGTCTTGGAGGGATTATCTATTTAACTTGTTTTGTTCATTAAATCCTTTACATATAATGTTTCATTGGTATGTTCATTATCTTGTTGTTATTTAACTAGAACCACCTTTACAGGTATACAATTTCTTAGTCAAATTTGTGGCTTCCCCTACAACTACTACTTTTTTCAATTTAATGTGGTTAGATTGCAAGGCTACATGCATTCTCTTAAGATTATCATGCTTCCTTTCTAAATCCTCTGATGCCTATCTTGCAAATTGTGCAACATGCATAGATATTATTGCAACTTCCAATGTTTTTGTATCTGCTAGGGTTCTGACAATGGCATCCCCCACCTTAATTTCAACCCCTTGCAAAGCAATTGGCTTATCAATATTTGGGGCTTTTGTCCATAATGCAAATGCTCTAATATTGGGGTTAAACCCAAACCCATGCTCACCAAATTCTTGAGCATAAATAGGGTCATTCTTCCTCATTACCAGATCTAACACAAAAATATTTTCAGAATCCCATCCCGTAATAAGCATCATGCCACTATTTTTTACAAGATCCCTCCCCTCTTGTGGGGTGCATCTAATACTTCTCTTATCAAAAATTTGAATTTCTTCCTCTGATAAATCTCTCAACTTCTCCCTCATCCCAAATGATTTAAATTCTGGAGTATTTACAAAATTGTCATCCTCCATGAATTGAA
Source organism: Cryptomeria japonica (assembly GCF_030272615.1). Classification (NCBI taxonomy): domain Eukaryota; kingdom Viridiplantae; phylum Streptophyta; class Pinopsida; order Cupressales; family Cupressaceae; genus Cryptomeria; species Cryptomeria japonica. The sequence continues at coordinate 282,570,713 of NC_081405.1, forward strand.
TTGATGCAATTATCCTTTCATCATTGGCATCCTCCTTTGGGATAACATCTAGGAGAGTTGTTCAGTTTAGGTCCATGAGGACCTCAACAACATCCTCATCTCTGAATGTATCTCTAGGATGAGAAGGGGGTTGCACTTCTATATCAACTTCAACTCCAATTATATCTACAAAATCTGAGATTTTGTCTTTACCTTTTTCAATTCTCCTTATGTACATTGTTGTAGACTACTCACCTTGAGTAAGAGGCTATGAAGGGACATTTTGAGGAGATTCCTCAGTCAAAATTGCCTTGCCCTTTGAGTTTGAGGATATAGGAGATTCATAGGTGTGTCTTTCTTCAATAATTTTACCAGGTCGCCTTGTTTCTTTTCTCTTTTGCTCTGAAACAACAATTTGTTTAAAAGACCTCATTTTGCACAACATCTTGGTAAAATCATTTTGTATGTTGTAGCAGAATCCCTTGAACTCAGGGTCCTCCTCTCCCCTTTCCCTTTCCAATTTGTACAGATATTCCCATTTTCCCCTTCTTTCCATAGCTTTAGAGGGATTGGTATTTTAATTACATCCTCCCGCTCATCAAAATGATGGGAATAGCCCCTTTGAGTTTTTGGGTTCTCAATTCGTTTATGTAACACTTTGGATCAAAATTTCTTGCTTGGCTCACTTTGAGTCGATAATTGTTCACTAAAAATTATTGCACCTTCTCTAGATAATCACTTCCTAAATAGAATTCTTCAAAATTGGTCATCCATGGGAGATGTTGTCCCTTCTTCTCTGATCTAACTATCTCCTTCTCCATCCACATTATCTTCCACATGAATTCTATAAAAGCAAGCCTTGGGGAGATTGTTATGGGTAGGATATGAGGAGCTTGTGGGCACCCATAAATTCTGATTAGTGTACAATAAGAATAGAAAAAGAAGACATCAAAATTATGGGAGAATACCCCCTCTAGATACTCTATATTTTCTACCTTGACACTCCTTACTCTCATGACTTTGATGATATGCATTGGCAATCTTGGTAGAGTTGTTCCCAACATCTCAAGAACTTTTACTACAAAAGAATCAAAGAATTTTGTATAGTCAAAATACTTTGTTTCTTTATCCCATATTTGTGTCCAGTTTTGGACTAGCCACTTCTACCCTGTTCTTGGATCAAATTCTTTTATTTTCAATGCCTCATCCCACACTTTCCTATTCTCAAAAAGAATTAGATGGAAAATCAAAGCATAGTCTCTAATCTTCAAGTTTTCCTTTTCATTTTTGGCCTCAATTAGGCTCTCATGCAACTTCTCCTAAAGAAGTGTGGCAAAATAATACAATTCATTAGTGTCTGAATGCTGGATTTTGCATGCCATCATTATGTTTTTAGTGGGGATTTGGGTTAGTCCATAATCTTCTCCCAAAATTTAACATAAGGCATAGTAGGTCTTTACAAAATAGTCTTCAAACAATGCTATGTTGAATGAATCAATAGCCATTAACTAACTTTGTCTGCCCTTATATATTCTCTTAAAAAAATGTGGAAAAATATATTCCCTTATAACCCTTTCTTGAAGCATATTATGCCTACAATTTCCTTTTGTCAATGCTATTAAGAGCACTCTTATCCAATTCAAAACATTGAATTATTGATTCTTTTGTTACATCCAACATACAATATCCACTAGCCATCCTCATTGTCATGCTCAAGGGGTGGCAATGTTTTGCTAGCTCCCAGATTAGCATAGGCTCAATAAACACATTTGGGACAACTAGCTTCCCCTAGTTTAAATTCCAGAGATTTGAGACTAGAAAAGCCTTATCCATGTTAACATAAAAGTAGAAAAATATGTCCCAACCTTTGTGACTGGTATGGGCATCCCTGTAGTTAGAATTGGAATCTATGAAGATTGTTTTGTACGATTCATGCATGTTTGACCCAAGGAAAAGTTCCAAAAGATCTTGACTAAGGCTCCTAGTTTCCTTCTTCTTTCTTTTTTCTGCCTCCTCCAACTTTTCCTCTACTTATTTCTCAATTTCTTTCGTACTCTTGTCTAGGATTGAGGAGGATGGATCTTCCGCAGGGTTCTCTTGTTGAGCAAGAGATGGATTTTCTTCAATAGGGAGAGTTTGTTCTAGTGCATCAATGGTTTCAGGTTTAGCCTTTTTGGTAGAAACCCTTTTCCTTTTGGGCTTAGCGGAGCCCTCTTGTAGATTTGATGCTTCACCCTGAGGGTTTTTAGTGGTAGGGTAAGTTTGCATGGAATATTCTCCAGATGGCTTCTTAGGAGTAGCTTTCCTCTTCTTAGGAGGAAGCTTTCTAGCTTTGGGGGGAGGATTTGGTTCATCAGACTCTCCATTATCAAAAGAGACAACAACAACCTTCTTAGGAGTCCTCTTTCTTTTTTGATTTGCAGATACCTTTGGAGAGGGCACACTTGTTTTATCAGTTGGGGGAACTTATAGGGTATCTCGTGGAATAGATTGGCTTGACCCAATAGTTGGTTTGTCCACAATCACATGGACAAGAGGGACAAAGTAAAAGAGGGATAGCATGAGTTATTTTAGGTTGAGCAGACCTATCTCCCACTTCAAGAGTCTTTACAGTAGTGGGATAAATAGCTCATCCTTAGTAGGGGAGGCCAGTTTCTTGCTTCAAGCTTGAAATTGATGAAATTTGTAACAGATAAAACCCTTCCCTTACACCTAGGGAAAAACTATGAATATTTTTTCATAGAAACCCCCCCCCACAAACACCTAGAATTTTCCTATTAAAGCACATAGAGAGATTTTTCAACTAACTTACTATTTTTTGCAAGCCTTTAATCGCAATTATGGCTCTAAAAATACTCAGGGTTGCCTTTGGATGCTCGAAATTCGCTCTTGGGTTTCTTTGGAATGGCAAGATGAACAATAATGTTTCAAATTTTTGCCTTTATTGCTTCTAGCAGGGTTGCCATTACTCCATATGTGCATGCTTCAACAAGTTGGTGGCTTGAAGTTTAAAATCAAACGTAGATCATGAATCAGATGACAAAGATTACACTTTGACATCTTTGACCGCTGATGTGGCATCCTTAATCTATTTCTCCACCACCTTTAATATTTCATTTATCTCTAAAGTTTCAATTTTAATGAAACACTTGCAGGATGGCGAGGCCCTTTCATCTCATTTCTATTTGTCATCCCGCAAGGTCATTTTCTTGCCCTGTTCCATCATGCGGGATAGTGGGTTTTTTCATTTCTTCTCTCTGTTACTACCCCGCGAGGTTTCTTTTCTACCTCTTTTTAGCCCATAGGATAGTGGGACTCCATCAATTTTGTTTTCTTATTTATACAACATGTTGATTTTCCCTTTGCATTTTTCTCATGAGGTAGCGGGATATGCACTGTACACTGATCCCACTATCCTACATCCATCTTCACTAATAGTCTCCACCCTCATGGGGTGACACTATGTCCAGGCCTCAAATGCCTCCTGCTAGCCTACTAGGTCCTTTTCCTTATTATTCTTTCTCATTTAAAACAAACCATCACCTCTTCTTTATTCATGCTTCCCCTCTCGCAAGATGGCGGGACCACTTCTATTCTATCGCTCCTTTTGGCCCACAATAAAAATATGCCTATGATATTATTCTGTAGGGTGGTGAGGTCTTTACTACGCATTCATCCCACTACCCTGCTTAATATCTCATATGATCAACTAGTCTTGCAAGGCAAGCCTCTCTTCGTCTCTCCAACACATTGATAGACTTATAAAGCACTAAGAGGGGGGGTGAATCAGTGATAGCAACAACAATAACACTTTAAACCCAGACCGGTAAAAATAATTAACCAGTTTACTTAAGACTTTGCATGCAATCCAAAGTGTTATAATAGCATTCATAGTAAGTAAAACATTCACCATTATACATGGAAAACCTAATTGGGAAAAACCACGGTGATATGGGACTCACAAGTTAACTATCTGCAGTAATAGGTAACTGATCGGTTAAGGTCTAAAAAGTGCTCTATTAGGAGTGGATCTTGTTAAAGATCCCAAAGCCTTGTTAGGAGCTATACCTAGTTAAAGGCAACCTCAGTGGAGGATTTAGATCCAAGTTAATGAATCACCTTGTTAGAGGATTTGTACAATGAAGCTTGTTAGAGCTTACCTAGTTAGGGGATTTAATTGTTGTAGTAATTAAAAAACAACAGGTGGTATGATCTAGAAATAGCACATCTTGCTTGTATAAATCCTTTTCTGCTCACTTAATACTACATCATCGACATACTATGCGACTCCTTCAATAGATCGCATCAAATATAACTCATAACACAACTCGTATCTTGCATATCAAAATAAATCATCTCAATGCCTCTTTATAGACATTAGATTTCATATCATCTTCAAGAACCTCAACATAATTTCCTAGGTTCAGTGTATCTAGATAATCTTTCATAGCACATCACAAATCATCACCAAAAATATTGGTTAGAGATAACACATCATGACCAGTGATAAATCATCACATAATCTATGAAACCGGTTTGAACACTGATATCGGTTTAGTGTTCACCTCATCAAACTCATATATCGATTGTCTCCATGTGCCTCCTTGTCGCTCTTCACTGCATCTTAAAACTGGTAACAATGGAATTGATCAAAATCAATTAGCTTACCTACATATACTAGTTGTCAACATATACTGGTTTAGACACCTTCATACCAGTTGGACTTCTGTATACATATGATACCGATTTACAATATGAAGACTTAGGAGTAGTACCAGTTTAACTAAACCAAGGTGACTATGACAATATGAACATATGTGTGTGTGTGTGTGTATGTGTGCCATCAATGACAACACATAAAGTCATCCAATACAAAAATCATCATCAAGCCAAAAATATCCCCCTTTCACATTTGATGGCAACAATTAGAATTTTCTTGAGAAAACTAAGTCTGCTTACAAAAATGTACAGACTCCCCCTTGATAGTACATACAAAATTTTACATCACATACATATTTGTACTCCCCCTTTGAAAAAAATGCTAAATTGAAAAGTAAAATACAATATATTACATCAAATTTTGCATCAAAAAACTACATATATAAATATAAGAGTTTTTACAATGGAAGCCCTACGAAAATGTCACTGAAATGAAAATTTAGTTCTTTGAGATCATTATCCCATGTCTCTAACAATGTTTCAGTGATCTCAACATTTGTCAAAACCTGTGCAGTAAATTCTTCCATAACATCCACTGTGCTCATCTCTGGTGTAGCCAAAACTGCTTCAGAATCGTTATATGCCCTTTGTAGAATTTCAAGTTTTGGGATCAACTAGTTCTTCAGTTCTTTCAAGGATCTGATTCTCTTAACCTATTCAAAATCATAGACATCTAACAGATGTTGCAAAGTATTAACCGATTTGCCAAAATCTAAATCTGAATCTTGTACAAGGTTATATGCATCACTTATCTTCTATAGTTCTTTCTCTGTTTCTTCACGCTTTTGCTTCAAATTAGAATAGAAGAAATAAACTTTAGATATATTAGCCAAAATTTTACCTCCATTTTCTATAATAGTTCTTAATAGATCTTTATTCACAGATAAAGAAATCTTGGCTTTATCAATATCTGAAAGTAATTGCTCACCCCTTTTCTTTCTATAATATTTTTTGGTTAAGGTATGTGTTCCTCTTCAATTGATTTCAGTTGGTTAGTATCATCAGTAACTAGTTATCCAAGCTTGGCAATAGGGGTAGACAAATTACCAATGTCAATCTCTAGTAGAAGAATTGACAAAATGTCAATGACAATCTGTATTGTTTCTGCTTCTTTTCTATGCTATTTCAATCTTTTCTTTTGAGCCCTAGATTGCATAACATAAGAAATCTCCATAAGTTCATATGTGCTCAACTTGTCCACTTCAATTGGTCCTTGTATGTTGATTGAGTCATCATCATCATTAGTTTGTTGCTTCACCTTTTCTTTTTCCTTTTCATCATTTTTATCTATTGTCTTCTCCTCTATTTTCTCTTTCTCTGATTGATCCTTCAGAGTGGTTGTAATTACCAATGGTAGTTGTTTTTCAGCAGTGTGTCCATTGACCGTGTTGGCAATTGATACTTAATTGGTTGGTTTCACTATGTTGTCATTGATGGCAATATGGTATGGTATTCTAGCTTCATGTTTTGGTTCAGTTGTGTACCAACAGGAACTTCACAGACACTACACCGGCACTGATAGGACAAAAGGATTTCTTTGGTTACTGACAATGTAGGCCGACATGGTTTAGAATATGGTTATCGGTATTGGAGGCCGACATCTCTTGGATCTGGCATTGACAATTGTTTTTAATATTTATGCATTTATGTTATATGGTTGACATGTAAATTGATATTGTATATATATTTGTAAGCTGACATAAGGCATGATAAGTTGTATAGGGTATATAGGTTGGTTTGATTAGATCATTTTGATATGGACATGAAAAAGGAGATTATGGATAAGAGAATGTAATATGATGTGACATATATCAGAGAGATTATGTATGTAAGGATATTTATGTAAGGGTTATTCTAGTAAAGGGTTTAGGGTTTTAGACCGGAATAGATAGAGCTTAAATCAGAACTATATTCAAACATAGAAGATGATATCTTAGCAGTTCAACACTTTTCCAGATTGTAGTTTGGATTTATATGTAATCAGTGAGGCTCCTTTTGTGATTGAGCAGTGTGCTTTAGGTTGTAAGCCTTCCCACAAGTGCAAGCCCCTTATATTTTGTAATATCTCTTCATATGGCCAATGGATTGATATTGTAGGACACAAATCCCACCATGGTTTTTCCTCTTTGAGGTTTTCCATGTATAATTCTATGTTATGGTTCTCATTTATGTGATTGGCTTAGTGGTTGCTTTACTTATTTCAATTATGTATGTACCGATATACCGGTTGGTGTATGCATGTTTTAATAAGGCTAAAATTAATCATTCTGGTATAAAATTGATTCACCCCCCCACCCCCCCCTCTTAGTGTTATTGGATTCCAACAATTGGTATCAGAGCCTTGTGCCTCAGAGGAAGATCCTGAATCCGAAATTCATTGATATGGCTTTAGAGAAGCAACTTGAGATGGCACTTGAAGATTATGATGCTGAAAGGTTGAAGAACTTAAAGATACAAGATGAATTGAATTCTGCTAAGAAATTCATTCTTGTCCTACAAGAGAGGTTGTCATCTATTCAAGCCAGGAGAAAGAAACTTTTGCAAAATCGGGATGATGAAGAGAAAGATGCACTTAAGGAACAATGTCAAAAATTGAGTCAGGAGAAAATCATTATGAAAAATAAAATGAAAATTATAACTATGAGAATGTCTAAAGAGATTGAGGACAAGAAGAAAAAGGAAGAAAATCTTGTTGTATCCTTGAAGAACAAATTTGAAGAATGTGGTAGGTTGGTTCATGAGAATGATATGTTGAGAACTGATTTGGTACAATCCTAGAGTAATGAACAAGAGCTTGAGAGAGAAATGATAATTCTGAGAGAAGATTTAACTATTGCAAGTGAGTATAAAGAAACATTCAAGATTAGCTCAGCATAGCTAGATGAGTTATTGAAGAGACAAAGGCAAATTGAAGACTCCAATGGACTTGGATTTGTGCAAGGACAGAGTTTCAGTACTGCTAATGAAGATCAAAACCATAAGGCACCGGTAAGGCAATTTAATACTTATAAGTTTAATGGTAGATGTTTTGTTTGCAATAGATTTGGTCACATGGCTAGACAATGTAGAAACAGAACAAATCAAAACCATGATTCTACTCCTAGTAAATGTTCTAAATGCAATGAGTATGGTCATAAGACAAAAGATTGCAGAATGAATGTTAAATGCTATGCATGTGGAAAATTTGGACATATAGCTAATCAGTGCAGGTCAAGAAATTTCACTGGTTTTAGTAAAGCAATTCAAAGGAACAATGTTACATATTATGCATGTAATGAGGTTGGACATATTGCTAAATTCTGTAGAAGCCAAAATTCACTGGTTGGTAATGGAGGATCAAATGAGAAAGGAAAAGAGAAGGCTAGTGAAATCCGGCAAGATTGTACTCAGAGATGGGTTAGGAAGACTGAAGAACAATCGTCAGATGGAAATGTCCCAGTTACTTATCCGATAGAAGAGGTTGCTCCTGCACTGGTAGGTAGCTCATCTGGTAATTGAGGTAGATGCCTTAGGGGTAGGAAAAATTCATGAATATGTTGCATATGCCCCGGAAAGAGGTTCTGAAAGATGTTCTAGATATTGGAGATGATTATCTGGCATGGATATGTTTTGTGCGAGATTTGGTATCTTTCATGAGCATTCATTTATGTCAATGGAAGATTAGGGTTTTTCTCAAAGGTTAAAAGTTTAAATTGACTTCATTATTGATCACTTTGCATTCGGAGCGATTAAGAGCAATCAGATTTACTCTTGAGTGATTTCATTGGTGTCTAGAAGAATTTGTTGAAGGTTTTCACCGAGAGCAATCAAAAGGTATTTATCTTTAAACATGGAAGTGAGATCATCATTTATTCCTTATTTTGTTGCAAACCTGACTATAGTAGAGGTCAAGGACCACCCGAGACCAATTTTTGTTGGCAAATGCACACTCCAATGAGATATTGTAGGTGATTGAAGGTATTGTAATTGATGGTAACCTCACAATCATGTGATACCGGTAGGCAGACACAAGCACCAACACCGACAGACTCTACACTGGCATACAGAACACCGACACCGAAAAGGAAGAATACCGACACCCTGGCTGACAACAATTTTGTATTAATGTATTTTGTAATTAATTGTAAAATCTTTTGTAAGCCAACATGGAGGATTGTAATATGACTCATATATGTATGAGATCATTGCAGATCATTTAAAAATGAGAAGATGTGAAATATGAATAGAAGCTAGCAAACCTATTATGTGAATTGTTGGATAAGGGTTTATGTATGTAGTAGAGCTTAAACTAGTACTGAATCTAGCATAGTAGATGCTAATCTGAAGCAGTACAAAACATTGGATTAGTATAATCCATTTTTGTAAGTCAATGTGACTTCTTTTGTAATTGAGCAGTGAGCTCTAAGCACTTGGCCTTCCGGCATGTGTAGGCCCCTATTGTAGCAGTAATATTCTCTTATTGGCCAGTAAGTGAATATTGTAGGTCACAAATCCCACCAAGGTTTTTCCCACACCGGGTTTCCTCGTTAAAATATTGTGTTATGGTGTGTTTTTTATGTTGTGGTTGCTATTCTTATTTGCTGCATTATTTCTAATTTACCAGTACATAGTTTTAATATGCTTTTCATGTTATAAGTTAAGAAAATATTATTACCAGTCAGATACTAATTCACCCCCCCTCTCAGTATCTTTGGGAATCCTAACAATTGGTATCAGAGCCTGGTCCTCTATTTTCAGAAGCCTAATAGCTTGAGGAAGATCTTGTCACCGGTAGAGATGGAAAATTTGAGAAAGCAATTCGAGACAACTCTTTCAGACTATGATGTAGAAAAGGTGAAGAATATCAAATTTGAGGATGATCTGAAGGCTGCTCAAGATATCATTCAAGCACTTCAAAGAAATTACACTATAGCAAGGAATAAAAGAAGAGAACTTTGTGAGAAGATGTAGAAATAGGAAGATGAAAAGGAAACTCTTAATGATTTGGTAAACAAGCTAAGACAAGAAATTAGTACAACAAAGAATGAGATGCAAGATATGACTCTGAGATTTTGTAAAGAAATTGAAGATAGAAAGAAGAATGAAGAAGACTTGGTTAGAAGAATAAATGATGCTGGAAATGAAAACACAAGACTCAGTCATGAAAATGATATGTTGAAGATAGATTTGATGCACACACAAAATGACATTACTGAACTCACGAGACAGAAAGGAATCTTGGAGAATGAGTGAACTACTGCAAATCAACACAAGGAGAAATTCAAGAAAAGTTCAGAAGAACTTGTTGAGATGCTAAAGAATCAAAAACCTAATGGTGATACAAATGGCCTTGGCTTTGAAACTGGTAAAAGCTTCGGTACAACAAACAATCATGATTATAGCAAACTGGTAAGACAACCTAATGCATACAAATTTAATGGGAAATGCTTTAACTGTAACAAGTATGGTCATAGAGAAAATCAGTGTAGATCTAAAAATTATCAGAACACTAATACACCCACCGGTCAATGTTCTAAATGCAATAAAGTTGGTCATAATTCAGAAAATTGCAGAATGAATGTAAGATATTATGTTTGTGGAAGATTTGGGCATCTATCTAATCAATGCAGAACACATACCGACATAGGATATGGGAAAGCTATTTAGAAAAACAATGTGACTTGTTATGCTTGTAACAAAATTGGACATATTGTAAAATTTTGTAGAAGCAAGTCCCCACTGGCAAATAACAAAGGTCCTAGTTTGAAAGGTAAAGAAAAGGTTGAAGATGTAAAGCAAGAATTATCAAAACAATGGATCAGAAAGTCAGATCAGAATGTTGATGGGAATACTCCTCCACCAGTAGAACAGAGTATCACTCCACCGGTAGGACACTCTTCATCTAACTGAAGGAAAATCCTTTGGGGTTTAGCAACAAAATGAAAAACATGCTATTATTCCCTTGGTTGATGATGGCAAGTTGAAATTACTTCTATACCGGTAGATGAGTTAAGTTGTGACTTAACCGGCAAGCATTAAATGTGGTAGTTGGAGAAAATATCATTATAAAGCAAGTGTTTTGGCTCCTTTTTCATTCACCAAGCATTCAAACCTTCAAGAGCATGAAAATTCCCCAGCGAAGGCATCCTTAGCAAAAAAGTGAAGCAGTTCATCAAAGCACTCATCCTAAAGGCAGATTGATGTATTTATAACTATGGCTTCTTCATCCTCTCCTGAATTTATTGCAAACCCTATTGTGATTGAAGTAGTTAAGTGCCCTAGACCCGTATTCAAACTGGTTCCTGAAATAGTGAAGAAAGATGATAGCATAGGTGCATTCTCTCAAATTCCTAAGGGAGTAGTATATGCTGAAGACCGTAGGATGTATATACATTGTAATATAGAGGAATTAGGTGATGATGAGATCAAAAACATGTATAGTACTATGATTTGTGATGAATCTGGAAATATCAAGCCAGAACATAAGATAGTGGAAACCTTAGGTTTTACTGAAATCCTTAGTGTCCCCGATTTTCCCAAGGATATTATAAGGATTGTGCTAAGAAGAGTTCATGGTGAATTCTTCTAGCTGGATACAATTCATAAAATCACAAAGGAAGTCATTAAGGCAATAATAGGGTTACCTTCCACCGATAGCAGACCTAACAGAACAAAGAAGGTTTCAAATGACACAGTGATAAACCTAACCGATGCAACATTCGACAAAAGATCTAAGGGTAAATGATGTAAAGGACATAAATGTGAGATTTATCAGTATGATATTACGCTAAAAAGCTACACATGCAAATAGGTTGAACTCAGTTTCTAGCCTATGTATTAAAAGTGCTTATGACATGGTTAATGATAATACAAGAATAGATGTATGTGAATGGCTCAAAGATGAATTGATAGACAATCTGGGGAAGATTAAAGGAGATAAGAAAGAAACATTTAGATTTGGAAATTTGCTTGTTTATCTAATGTTGTACATAACTAAACAAGTACCCGGTATTGGTGCAAGAGATTTTGGCTTTGACATTCTGGTAGGAAAGCAACTATTGGATCTATTGAACAACATGGGAGAAAATAGGGAGAAAAACTTAAATGAATATTTTCAAGCATTGGAAGCTTGAATGAAAACTAGAGTAAGACTATCACAAGCTATTGTGGACAAATATCAGAAAGAAATTTGTTTTGTAATCAAGAAAGATGAAATCTAGATGGAGGCAGTTGTCCCTAGAACTATCTGGGTAACTAAAATGGGCTATGAAATAGATGACAATATTATTGAAACTTATGCAAAAGCCCTCCTTGAAGCACCAAAGGAACCCACTAAGAAAGTTTTTGGAAATGTTGAAACAATTGAGAGTGTAATTCAGTCTAGAAAAAGGGTTAAGAAGGTCGAAGAAATAGTAAGAAAAGGAACCCGACAGGCTAAAACAATTAAGGAAGATGTTTTGAAACAAACTGGTATAAAGGAAAGCGAGTTGGAAGGACTTCAACCAGAAGCTCATCTTTCACTAGTTGGAACCTCCTCTGAGAGTGATATGCCATCAGTATTTAAAAGGGTAGAAAGGAAAAGAAAACTCTCATCGGTACCCTCACCTACACCCAAGAAAACAAGGCAAAAGCAACAGGCAATGAGGCCTCCAGTGAAAAAGAAGTTGACTCCTAAGAAGAAAAGGAAGGTAAAACAAGATATTGCTCCACTGGATAAACTCTTAAGTGAAATAACTGAAGATGGTAAATTGAAAAACATCAGCAAAATATACAACACACTATCTACAGATGATAAGGAAAGCATAGAGAACAGTATAATTTTACACTTAGATATATATAAGAAATTTTTGATGGAAGCTGTTGATGAAATACCAAATGATCTGTATAGGAGATTAGAAGCTAGAAGGTTAGCCATCATTGAGCTAGACAAGAAAATCAAGATTAAGAAATTACTTGCAGTACATCCAGTTAACTCACCTAATGAGATAGATAAATTAATCAGTGAAGCAAACCGGACAGTATTTTCAACTGATCACGAGCATGTAGCACTGATGGCAGGTAGATTAAATGAAGTCTCTAAGGAAACAACAGATGCATGGGATATATTCTTTGTGGAAAAAGAAAAATAGGAAAAATTACTCAGACCAAAGACTATTAAAGTATATCAAAAGGACAAGGATAAGGGGAAAGGTAAGGTAGGTGGACCTCCTAGCCTTAAAATAACTGATAATGTGCCCCCACCTCCTTTGGTAGATACTACAGATAGTCAACCATCTACTGAGAGTATGGAGACTCCATTAGAGGATACAAATCCTAAGTCTGAAGTTTTGTACACAGTGAATATAGATACTCAAGAAGTAAATGTTGTGGTTGATAGAGAAACCACAGAGGACAAGAAGATAAATGTGACTACTGAGTCACTGACTACAGATGCTGAGGTTGAGGTAAATGAAACTATAAATATAAACACAGAAAAACCTACTCAGATAGAGCAACCGACAGAGGATACCACTTGTAAACCATTAGAGAAACTGGTAGATACAACTGAAAAACAATCAAGAGAACCGACAATGGACAGTGCAGAGGTACAAACAGAGAAACTGGAAGTGCATACAGAGACACGGATTGAGAAACCAGTTATCGAGAGCCCAAAGAAACCTTCTGAGATACAGATTAAAAAACTAGAACAGAAGCAAGTTGAGACACAAGTTGAGACATAAATAGTGCCACCGGCTAAAACTAAAAAACCTTTACTACAAACACAGACTGGCCTACCAGAGGTCAAATCAAGCAAGTTGATTACTACAACTAGTAGCAAGGCTATTATAAAGACAGTTGGATGAACATCTGGTACTTCTATGGCAGAATTTTGACCTACAAATGTAACAGAGGTCTTATTGGATTCAATAAAGAAGATCATAGAATGTAATGCACAAGCCTATAAGGCTATTGATGATACAATCCCTATTCTTAAACTGGTAGCAACTAAGTGCATTGTAGATAACAAAGATTCTTTAGGTCAACTAGCCACATTGTCTAAGTTCATCACCGACAACATTTTGATAGTTGATTAAATAAATAAGGATACATTTAAAGAGAAATTGATTAAGGAAAAAGAGAAATTCTTTGAGGAAATTGTGAAGAAGAACAAGGAGAAAATGGACACCTTGTTACCCGATCTAGGAAAAACAATTTTGGGTTTTAAGAAAATATACAAGGATACTTGCAAAACAGACATCTTGACACAAGATATAGATTTGGAGATCAGCAAAACTCAAACTGAAATAAACAATGTTGTTGACAATTTGATAGGTACATTTGATTCATTTTTGGAGATAGAAAAGAAAATTGGAGATCTAGAAGAAAAAATTGAGAAGTTAGAGAAGGACAAAGAAAAGATTAAGGATAAGGTAAAGAACTTGAAATGTAGACTTGGTCTCAAACTAGATTACCTCATTTCTTTGAGAAAAGAATTTTTTGAGGCTCTAGTTCCCGGACTTAAGACACTGGAAGAGAAAATGCACATACTCACTAGTACAATTCAGAGAAACCAAGAGGCATTACAGGAAAGCACAAGATTCAGTGACAGCCTAAAACTAATTTTGATATATATATTTCAAATTGTAACCCACTAGTTACAAGAATCTAGGCAGGACTCCACTGACAACGAATGACAACCTTTGTCATTGATGTCAAAGGGGGAGTAGTAGAGATGAGAAAAATCAAAAAGTAGAGATCATCTACTCAGGGGGAGCACACATCTGGTACAATTTTTGGTACAATTTTTGGCAAGATTTTTGGACTTCAATTTTTGGATACATTCTTGAATTTTTCTCATGAGTGTTTCCATCAATGCCAAAGGGGGAGATTGTTGGCAAATTCACACTCCAATGAGATATTGTAGGTGATTGAAGGTATTGTCATTGATGGCAACCTTACAATCATGTGATACCAGGAGGCAGACACAAGCATCAACACTAACAGACTCTACACCGGCATACAGAACACCGACACCGAAAAGGAAGAATACCAGCTCCTTGGCCGATAGCAATTTTGTATTAATGTATTTTGTAATTAATTGTAAAATATTTTGTAAGCCGACATGGCGGATTGTAATATGACTCATATATGTATGAGATCATTGCAGATCATTTAAAAATGAGAAGATGCAAAATATGAATAGAAGGTAGCAAACCTATTATGCGAATTATTGGATAAGAGTTTATGTATGTAGCAGAGCTTAAACCGGTACTGAATCTGGCATAGTGGATGCTAATCTGAAGCAGTACAAGACACTAGATTAGTGTAATCCATTTTTTTAAGTCAGTGTGACTTCTTTTGTAATTGAGCAGTGAGGTCTAGGCCCTTCATGGCCTTCTTGCATGTGTAGGCCCCTATTGTAGTAGTAATATTCTCTTATTGGCCAGTAAGTGAATATTGTGGGTCACAAATCCCACTGAGGTTTTTCCCACACCGGGTTTCCTCATTAAAATATTGTGTTATAGTGTTCTTTTCATGTTGTGGTTGTTAATCTTTTTTGCTGCATTATTTCTGGTTTATCGATACACAGTTTTAATATGCTTTTCATGTTATAGGTTAAGCAAATATTATTACCGGTCAGATACTAATTCACCCCCCCCTCTCAGTATCTTTGGTAATCCTAACAATTTTCAAGTGGTATTCACATGTGGCTACCCTAGAATATTTGGTTGGAGCATTTTCTCAGGTTTCGAAGGGAGTTGTCTATGTAGAAGATGTTAGGGCATATATTCACTATCACATTGAGGACTTGAGAACTTCTGAAGTTAAGGGCATGTATATGAGTGAGTTGATGGAAGAATCTGGAAAGATCAAACTGACATACAAGCATATTGAAGACTTAGGGTTTACTGGTATTCTAGATATTCTAGAATTTGAAGATGAGATAATTAGGTATGTTTTAAGCAAAGCACATGGGAAATTTATATGGTTAGACAGACCTTACAAAATCACCAAGGAAGTCATCCAGGCAATCACTAGTTTACCATTAGTTGGGCAACATCTTGACAAGAAGGTTTCTGATGATTTTGTGAAAAAGATCACTAGTACGACATCTGATAGGAGATCTATGAGAGTGAGCACTATTACTGACATGGACATCAGATTCGGTAGCATGATCATCAGGTATAAGGTAACTTAGTCAAACCCACTGAATTCTATTTCTAGTTCCTGCATTTTAGCTACATATAAAATGATGAGAGAGAATGTAAAATTGGATCTATGTGGTTGGATGCTAGATGAGTTGTTAATAAAGCTAGGAAAAATTAAGGGTGAAAAGAAGAGAACCTTCCAGTATGGCAACTTGATAGTTTGCTTGATGTTTTCATGAATGATACACCCATTTTTGGTAAAAGGCAATGGGCATTTGACATCTCGGTAGGGAGACAATTGAAATAGTCAATTGCTTCTTTAGGAAGTCAAAGAGATGATAAAGTTTGGGGATATTTCAAGGCATTCCAAAAATCTATGAAGTCTAGGGTAAGGGTACCTAAGCATATTGTAAAACAATATTCAACTGACATATGCTTCATGGTGAAGAAGGATGAAACACTTATGGAAGTAGTTAAGCCATGAAAGGTTTGGTTCGAGGAAATGGGATATGAGGTGGATGCACAGATTCTTGATGCCTATGCAAAAATGTTGATTGAAGCACCTATTGATGAGGTAGAGAAGCCCTGTGGTACTGCACAACAGAAAACACATGAGGTTGAAATAGAGTTCAACTAGAAGAAAAGAGAGAAGCAGGAAGGAAATGCTAGCAAATTTGTGGAGAATGTCTCACGGGACATCAAAGCATTAATTGATGCTATCCCAGAGAAAGGCAGGAAGAGGAATAATCCAAAAGTACACATTGAGCTTGTTATAGCAGAGTCTAAATCTGAGGATGACACACCATTGACATTCAAGAGGGTTGTAAGGAAGAAAATAGAGGAAACAAAGGTAGAATCTAAAATGCAACCAATTAGGAAGGTTACACTCACAATATCGGCAAAGAAGCAAGCACCAAAAGTAATCACTTCAGTTGCATCTGGTACTGCAAAGAGGAAGAAGAAGAATGGCACTGATATAACTATTCAATCTGGTAATATGAATATCATTCCACCTAAAACTTGTGTATAATTCATAGATGAAATCACTAAGGATGGCATGTTGAAGAATGTACAATTTTATTATGATCATTTAGAGGGTTATGAACAAAGAGAGGTAGAGGAAGTAGTCTTATTATATTTGGATATTTATAAGAAAGCCTTAATAGAAATAGAAAATCAAATACTGGCTAAGTTGTATAATATGTTAGATGCTAGAAGACTATTAGCTATGCAAGAAGATAAGCATATTAAAATTCAAGAGCTATTATCTATTTGTGTTACTATTTCTTCACATGAAATGGAAAAGACACTTAAGGTGGTAGATAGAAAAGTCTTTAATAACAAACACAAAATAACTAGTCTGATGCTAGGAAGGGTAGATGAAATAATAAAGGAGACTCAAAAAGCATGGGTTAAATTCCTTGGAGAGAACAGAGGATTCTTTACTTCACCAGAAACCAAGATAGACACTGTAAACACCCTGATTGAACCCCGGTTGAAGGAAAATGAAAGGAGATTATGGGTAATTCACCCCCAGTTTTGAAAAATATTAAGATAGTGGAAATTAAGCCCCTGGTAAACATAGATGTATAGACAAATATTGAGATACTGGTTAATACATAGAGTGAACAAGTTAATGTTGTACAAGATACTAATATTGAGGATAATAGTCCTCCAGATACAAATGTACATGTTGAGGTTACAGTTCCTACAGAGGAATCAGTAGTTACACAGACTGCACCAAGTGGCAAAGCCACCAGTGCAAGTGAGGAAGCTATAAAGGATAAATCTTCAGAGGAGAAGAAAGGGGAATCTGGCAGGGGACCAGTAGTTGGTCCATCATTTCTGTCAATTGACACCTCACAGGTCAAAAAGAAAAACATAACAAAGATGAGTCCTACTAAACTCATGATGATGGTAGCACAAAAACTAATGAAGGAGGGATCTATAGATAAAGGGATTATTGATCAGTCAATCACTGTTCTACACAGACTAGTCCTAGAGTGCAAGATTGACAATGAAGCGAGCCCATATGACAAGCTTAAGATAATTACTAAGCATATTTCAAAGGATTTTCAATCCTTGAATCGAATTTCAAATCGGAAAGCATTGGAGAGGTTTACTCAAGCTAAGAGAGCTGCATTTGATCAGGTAATTGAATCTAAGAAGAAGAAGATTGATGAGAAGTTGAAACTAATAGAGAATTCCTTAAAGAAATGTACAAATATTTATAGGGTATGTTGTAACACTGGTGTACTTATAGCTAATGTGGATAAGAAGATAAAATAACTTCAGGAGAAAATTGCAAATATAGCTAATTCTTTTGACGGATTGATTTCATTGACTACATCAATTGATGGTCAAATTTTGATTTTGGAAAACCAAATTTATGTTCTTGAGAAGGAAAGGGACAAAATTATAAGAGGAGCCAGAAGTTTGAGAGGCTTGGTGAGTCCCCAGTTGGATTCACTCAGTGTACATAAAAAAGAGTGTATGGATATGGTGGGAAAGCCCACACCAACAGAGGTAAATGAGATAGAGTCATTTGCACATATACTGAATGGACTTGTATCCATTGCTGGCACTTCCAAAGCAGGTTGGGATACCTATCTTGAGCTATTGGAGAAGGCTTATCCAAAAAATTTAAAATTTGTTAAGCTCCGATAAGATATTTTTGGGATATTCATTGTACAACTTTTTGAATCTTTGACATTCTTTTTTAGAATTTTTTATGGCATTGATGTCAAAGGGGGAGTGATATAGATGTGAAAAAGAATAGGAATTGTATACATATTCAGATCAGGGGGAGCAGGTAGGATGAAACCGATAGATGAAACCTTGACCATTTTTCACATGAGTGTTGCCATCAATGCCAAAGGGGGAGATTGTTGGCAATTGACACTCAATTGGTTGGTTTCACTATGTTTTCATTAATGGAAACATGGTATGGTATTTTGGCTTCATGTTTTGATTTAGTTGTGTATTGACAGGAACTTCACAGACACTATACCGACACCGGCATGACAAAAGGATTACTTTGGTTATCGACAATGCAAGCCGACATGGTTTATAATATGGTTATTGATATTGGAGGCTAACATCTCAGATCCGGCATCGGCAATTATTTTTAATATTTATGAATTTATTTTATCTAGCTGACATATAAATTGATATTGTATATATCTTTGTAAGCCGACGTAATGCGTGATAACTTGTATAGGGTATATAGGTTAGTTGGATTAGATCATTTTTATATGGACATGAAAAAGGAGATTATGGATTAGCGAATGTAATAAGATGCAAAATATATCATAGAAATTATGTATGTGAGGATATTTATGTAAGGGTTGTTCTCGTAAAGGGTTTAGGGTTTTAGACGAGAATAGACAAAGCTTAAACTGGAATTGTATTTAGCCATAGAAGATCTTATCTTAGCAGTTCAACACTTCTTCAGATTGTACTCTAGATTTATATGTATTCATTGAGGCTCCTTTTGTGATTGAGCAGTGTGCTCTAGGCTATAAGCCTTTCTGCAAGTGCAGGCCCCTTATATTTTTTAATATCTCTTCATATGGCCAGTGGATTGATATTGTGGGTCACAAATCCCACCATGGTTTTTCCTCTTTGATGTTTTCCATGTATAATTATGTGTGTTATGGTTCTCATTTATGTGATTGCCTTAGTGGTTGCTTTACTTCTTTCAATTTTGTATGTATCGGTATACCAGTTGGTGTATGCATGTTTTAATAAGACTAAAATTAATCATTATGGTATAACACTAATTCACACCCCCCTCTCAGTGTTATTGGATTCCAACAAACTAGTGGTGGTTGAATATCCACACTTGATTCTATAGTCAGTGTTTCAGTTACTTCATGTGTATCAGTAATGTTCAGTTGCTGTTTAATTTTATTAATAGGTTCAACGTCATTGTCAATTAGAGAAATAGTATCATCAATATCTTCAACTTCATCCACTCAGAATATGACCGGTGTGGAACTTGTTTCATCCTTATTCTTGACAGGATATACAACATTCGGTGTCATTATGTTTTCTATTTCCAGCTCCGATGGAGCTCCGATCTTAGTCTAACTAGGTTTATTATCATATCCTTTCAATAGTGCATTCATCCTTTCAATATATTGAGCTATACTATGAGTATCATCTTCAACGAGTTGAAAATTTCCATCCAATAAGCTCAGTCTCCTTGATTTAGAATGAAACTGCCCTTTGTACTTAGCAAGCAATGCTAATAATTCATCTTCAGACAACTCACGAAAATATTGAACAAAAACTCTATCAATAATTTTGTGATCCTGATCTACAACCATTTTCCATTTATTTTCAAGAATTGAATATAAAGAATCAGAAATATCCTTTTTAATATCTTGTGTTAACCGATTGTATTGACACAGGTAATTGATTACCTCTTTTACCACTTCTTGTTTCTAACCTTTATCAAATGAATCAAAAAATTCTTTTACATTATCAAACCATTTCCTCCCTAACATTTTTAAAGTCTTCTCAAAATCACTCATTGGTTTGAAAGTTGAAACACTAATAGGAGTACTTTTTTTAGAAATGTTTCCTACTGGTTTGGATTTCTTACCAGTCACTTTCATCTTCTTTGTTTCTTCTTCAATATCAGTTTCCTCATATTCCTCTTGAAGAATGAGATGTCTTCCTCTCTTCCTTGTTGAAATTGTGTCTTTTCATATACCTTGGGTACTGGTTCCTTCTTGATTTGAATACTTCTAGTCACCCTTGTACATGTGGTCACAGAAGCTAGTTGATCAACTTTCTTCTTTTTCTCCTTGAAACTACTGGGTTGAGAAGGTGCAATCCTTTCCTGATAAGTTCCCAATCTTTTCTTCTTTGTATCCTTAGGAGATGCCAAAATTTTGTTTGCATAACCGATTAGTAAGTCATAGCTGACTTCATAGCTCATTTCTTCCATTTCTTCTTCTCTGGGTTCAATGGCCTCCATAAGGCAAAAGTCATTCATTACAGTGAAACAAATATCTTTTTAAAAGTGCTTTACTACTTCATCTGATAACCTTCATCTCATGCTCATCTTCTTTTGAAACTCATTAAAATATTTGTTCATGGAAACAGGAAATGTGTTCTTCACAACCTTAAT
The DNA here is from genome assembly GCF_030272615.1 of Cryptomeria japonica. Classification (NCBI taxonomy): domain Eukaryota; kingdom Viridiplantae; phylum Streptophyta; class Pinopsida; order Cupressales; family Cupressaceae; genus Cryptomeria; species Cryptomeria japonica. Next base: position 282,591,659 of record NC_081405.1, read on the forward strand.
GCTATTCTTGATTTGGGTTGTCACTGGTATGTCCTTAGACCATTGTATGTCACCAATTCTTGGGATAAAATTATGAAAGTAGAAAAACAAACCAATCAACAGTTGACCATAGTTAATTTTTTTATCGTTGTCCTTCTTAATTGATTCTAAGTTTAACATCAATTGACTTCTCATTGCCTCACACAAATCATAATTTGCATCCTCTATCATTTGATGAATACTAAGGGGGGGTGAATTAGTATACCAATAAATACTAAACTCAAACACTTAAATAGTCTAGCAGTTAAGCGATATAGTAGATTTACTAACAAACCGGTTAAGACAAATGCAAACCAAACAATAAATAAAGCATTCACCCACAAGAGATTTTGACGTGGAAACCCAAATGGGAAAAACCACAGTGAGATGAAACTCACAAGTAACTATCTGCAGACTAGTTAAGGTCAAACCGGTTAAGGTCATACAATGTTCTTCACTAGAACAGATCCTGTTAGGAATCTAGATCTCTGTTAGTAGATAAGTCCTGTTAAAGACTACCTTGTGAGAGGATTTCAGATCCACAGTTGTGAACCACCTTGTTAGAGGATTTACAAAGGCTTTTCCAGGCCTACCCGGTTAAGGGTTTTAGACTTGTCGAAGATGTGAGTAATCAACAAGTGAGTGATCTAGATACTAGCACAGTATGCTTGGTTAGATCCTTGATAGCTCATTGTTAATGCATTTCACCATTACTTAACTCTTCAATATCTCCACACTCTATTTCTTCACACAGACCTAATCTTCTTCTATGATCGCACATACAAAAACCTCATCAATCACCTTAAACCCTCATAACTTCTAAAACCCTAGACATGATGTCCTTATAAAGGCGGTCCAATAGGATTACATTGCAAGTTCCTAGGTGCAGTGCATCTGAAAACATTTGGTAACATAGCACAAAGTCACCGCCAAAGTGTCGGTGGATGATAATTCATCACAAAGTAATACCGGTTCATACAATTAACCGATTACCGGTTCATACATTTTACCAATTACTTGTTTGTCAAAATGAATACTGGGAAAAAGGAAAACTACCGCTCTATTCCTTCATTCTGCTTGAGATCCTCAAACTGCTTGAGATCCTCGAACCACTTGAGGTCTTCATATCGCTTGGGTCTTCATACCGCTTGAGATCGGTAAACACTTTCTACAAAACACCGATAGTCTAAAGACTATAATACATAATACCGGTTGGAATAAATACAGGTTGAGCATAACTCATACATACAAAAAGTGATCTCAAAACAAGTGTGTCCATCAATGACAATCACAACATCATCAAAATGCCAGCAATCTCCCCCTTTGGCATTGATGGCAACACTTAGGAAAATTTTGACCTCTAAGTGTTTTTCAACAAAAATATGCCATAATCAAAATTACCCCCCCTAAGCATATACACTATCCCTTTTGCAGAAATTACAATGTATACTACTCCCTTAAAGAGATAAACATGAAAGTATACATAACATTCACCAAAAAATTTGATACTACTCCCCCTTTGCCAACAATGACAAAGTACTGCATAATAACCCCTATTTCTCATTATCATTAAAATAACAAATGTTTATGACAATAATGAGTGAAACTTATCAAAAACCAATTTAAAATCCTACATAAAAGTCTTCATGGATAAAGACCATGACTCAATTAATGAGGTAGAAACATCACTTTCTGTTTGCATTTGAGATACCTATTCTTCCATGACATCAATTGTGATCATCTCTTGAGTGACCGTTAAAGCTTCCAGACTGAGAAAGCACTTCTGAAGTATTTGCAATCTGGGTAGTAAAACCAATTGAAGTTCCTATAGATCTCTAGTCCAGTTGCTAATCTCTAACTCTATCCTGGCCGATTGGAGCTGAAACCGGTGAACAGTTTGCCCATATGTAGTAAAATAATCATAGGGCATCTTAAAGGTGCTTATGTATGCCTGCAAATCATATTGTAGTTTTTCCTTTTGTGCAAGCATATCATCACAAAATAGATGGGGTTGGCTGATTTTTCTTAACAATAGCTTGCCCTCATCCATAGCATCTCTTATGTTCTTCTATTGTTTTAGAAGTTTAGACCAGAGCTCGTTGATTTTCTTCACTAAGGCAGTGTTTAGTGCCTTTTGGTGCGTCTTCTATGCATTAGCTTTAGCAACTTCTTCTAGACATTGTACCCGGTCCTCTACAACTGTACATAGAAGTTTTAGTTGGGCCAAAGAGGAATCGGTATTGGGGAGGTTAGTACTGGGAATCAAACTGGTAAGATTGTCAACCACAGTTTGAATAACATCTTGCTCCTTTTTCCTCCTTAATGCTTCCATTCACTCTTGTGCAAGCTTAATGCTTTGGAGCAGCTTTGATTCATTTGTAGATTGGAGGTCAAGAGGACTGGTGATGTCAACCAGTTTGGCTTGACCATCGGTTGCCTTTAGGGTCTCCACTTGTGTGCTCTTTGTCACTTCCTTCTTCTCTTTGGCTCTTTTCTTTTCCTCTTCTTCCTTCTTTTTCTCCTCTTCTTCTTTCTTTTTCTTCTCTTCTTCCTTCTTGCTTTCTTCTTCCTTCTTCTTCTCCTCATTTTGTTTCCTCTTCTCCTCTTCTCTCTGCTTCTCCTCTTCTTTCCGCATCTCCTCTTCTTTCTTTTTCTCCTCTGCTTTCTTTTTCTCTTCCTCTTTCTTCTTTTCCTCTTCCTTCCTTTTCTCTTCTTCTTTCCTCTTTTCTTCTTCTTTCCTTTTCTCCTCTTCTTTTCTCTTTTCTTCTTTTTTCGCTTTCTCTTTGTCAGCCTTTTCTTTGTCTAGCTTTTGCTTCTCTTCTTTTTCTTTATCTTGCTCTTCCTTATTTGTCTTTTCTTTATTAGCCTTTTCCTTTGCTGCATCTGGAGTGAGATCTTCACCATCCAAATCATCAATGTCAATAGTGTCCATCTGTTCAGTAACTGATTCTCCTTCACTGTCATATACCTCATCCAGTTTTTTGGTTTCCGATTCTTGTTCAGCCTTCTTGTTAGCCTCAGACACTTGGTGCAATCTCAGAGCAGCTTTGGCATGGGAGTGTGTATCTTTCACCACTTTAGAGACTTTGCCTTCCAGTAAAAAGAGTCTTCTTCTTCTCATGAAGAAGAGGCCTTTGTAATTATCAATGATTTCATAGAGCTCAGAATTTGACACATCAAGAAAATATTGTGCAAAGATTTCCTCTCTTATTTCCTATTCCTTTTCAATGGCAATGCACCATTTGTTATCTAAATAATTGTATAAAGAATCTGGTGTCACCAATCTAATTTATGATGGCGACCGGTCATTAATACATAGATATCAGATGACTTCCTGTTCAACTTCCTCTTTTTCATTATCATTAAAATCATCAAAGTGATCTAATAAATCACTTAGCACTTTTCTCCTAACATTCTTGATAGTCCTTTGACAATGTGTCAAAGGTTTGTAAGAGGAAATGTCTATATTTACTGTTGTTGATGATGCCAGTTCATTGTTGGTTGTCTTTGCCTTCTTCCCTGTTTTCCTAGTCTTCTTAGGCTACACTTTAGGTTTTGTATCCTCGGAATTTGGTGAGTTTCTCTTAGTCTTCCGCTTTCTTTCAAAAACCTTAGCAGGTGCAACTTCCAGTTTCTTTTTGGCTGGTGACCGCTTGGTCACTTTAGGACTTGCTGAGGTAGCTGGTGTCGATACTGATGGCACTGTCTTTCCCTTCTTCACTGAAGGTTCTTCAATTGGTTTTATCCTTTCCAAGTAGGTGTCAGTTCTCTTCTTCTTCGGCTCAAGAGGCGAGGCAAGTAGGGTAGAGGCATACCCATCTAGCATGTCATACATCACCTCATATCCCATGGGTTCAACTTTTTCTTTTCTGGGCTCCACCACCTCCATTATGTAGTCACCTACTCTGATGATAAAGCAGATGTCCTCTTCATACTTCTTAACAATATTGCCAGATATCCTCATCCATTGGCTCATCTTCCGCTTGAATTCATCAAAATATTTATTCAAGACTTTAGGATACCTAGTTCCCACCGCTTGAAGAGTTTCTCTGATTTGTTTGGTAATCGGTTGGTTAGCAGACCATTGAATATCACTGACTCTAAAAAATAGCCTTGAAAGTAGAAAAACAGACCTACCAAAAGTTGTCCAAATTTGAATCTCGGGGCATTGTCTTGTTTGATAGACTTTAGGTTTATTAGAAGTTATTTCTGCATACAGGTGCATAGATCAAATGACGCATCTTCCATGATCATTCTGTAGGTAGCATTTACCACAACAGTAGAGATAGAGTTTAGTCTACTAGCATAGAACACTTGGTATTCGATCACCATGCAAGAATACTTGACCAAATCATTCTTTATGGTGTTGACGGTCATTCCCCATTGGTCACTCATAGAACTGGTGAGCTTAGTCATTTTAGTCTTGATGACTTTTCTTAGGGTTGGCACCTCACCAGTGTTATAGAAACTAGTGACCGCATGAATGGCTTCAGGTGTAATATCAAGTGTCCTCTTGAGATACATCTTGTCATCATGCACTCTGCTCAGGATGATGCGGATGTGATCTTTCGTAAATTCTTCAAGAATGTACACCACATTGTGAAGTTTCTTCCTCTCCAGGATGTTGTATTCTGGTTTGATCTTTTTGTCATCCCCACAGAACAAACCTAGCTGGGAATGGATCACTAGAGATCCTAGGTCTTCCAATTTACAATCAGTGTACCCTGAAATATCATCTTCCACTATGACTCCAACGGGTATCTGTGATAGGGCATTGTATTTCATCTTCGGTTGGATAAAATCTGCTGAATCAATAGGTGTACTAGGACTAGAGTGCAATGCAGAAGTCATGATTAACTGAAAAAAAAAGAATTTTGAGAAATACGTTCAGAATTTCAAAATTTGGGGTTTGTCAATACAGTGCACACTTCACCACTTTGATTGTTTGAATACTGCTTAGTGTTCTTCACTGATAGGTTGTAAGTACCTCAGATTTGTTCAGCAAGATTTTAATTCACTCTGAATCGCAAGTCGAATTGCCTGTGGTCACTCTGCACTTGAAAATTTCTTTGCTCACAAATTGATAAGTGAAAATGACTTGAAAATCCCTTTTAAACAAATTCTTCACCTACCATAATAAATGCTCCACCATTGGGGTATAAACCCTAATTTTTCCTTTTACAATTTGCGGTCTTCTACCGATTGACAGGTAACACATACTGGTTAAGGTCTTTTATCGATGTAAACCGGGGGTTCAAAATGTTTCACCGATTTGTTCCCCCTAAGCTTTTCTGAAGCTTAGTTTGCCAGTTCAGCGACTTCCACACTAGGTGCAGAAACCAGTTCTTCTTGTGACACTTCTTCAGGTTTCTTCTTCCATGTTGTCTTCATATCCGCTTGAACAGTTTCAACGTTAATCTTTCCTTCCAGAGTGACTGGTATGTCATCTGATAGGTTCTTTCTCATTTTGCAGGTTCTGGCAAAGTGTCCCGGTTTGTTGCAATGATAGTATACCATTCTAGGTGTTCTCCATGGTCCATTGTTCATTATACCATTCTTCCTCCTACATGTTGCAGCAGTGTGACCGCTACCTTGGCAAATCAAACAAGTTGCTCTCCAATCAGTTGCCGCTTGATAGCCACCACCACCTAACTAATGGTCATAGGCATTATACCGGTTTGGATTCCGGTTCATAGAGGATTTAAGAAAAACTCCTTGACTCCTTTGAGGATATCTTCCAATGTTGTGTATAACAGACCTGCATTCAAATGCTCTATGCCCAAAATTTTTGCATGCATAACAGTTACCATTGAATCTATTGGATCTAGGCTGATTGTTTAGAAAGTAAGGAAAATTATTGTAAGCCTTATTTCTACATACATTAGTAGTATGTCCTTCCTTGAGACAAATAAAGCAAATAGTTTTAAACTTTTGCTTACCTTTATCCTTTGGAGCCGGTTGCTTCTTTGATGCTCCATCTTTTGTTCCAAAAGTCTCACCTTCCTTATAACCAGAAAAACCAAGTCCAATGGTATTCTTTACCGGTTTTGCTGATTCAAGCTTTTGTTCTAGCTTAATAGTACTCTTATTGAATTTGGCAAGTATTTCCTTTGACTCAGTGTGTTCCTTGGAAATAGAAGCATTGAATTCCTTCAAGGTAGCATTCTCAGAAATAGGCATATTTAGTTCGCCTTGCATTTCTTCTTTTTCCACTTTACTCTCTTGGAGATGAGCAGTAAGGGCACTGATTTCTTGCTTTAGCTTGGAGATCTCATGATCTTTTTCTTTTACTAGATCTTCAGCTTTCCTTCGGTTCTCAAGCTCTTGGCACATTCTAATAGTTAGTCCTTCCAGTTCCCTTCTCAGGTTAGCATTAGATTCATTCAGTTTTTTAAATTCTTCAACTGGTGCTTCCATGTCTGCTTCATCAGAACAACTATTTTTAGTAAGCTCAATCAGTTTCTCAGCATGCTCTCTTCTCTTTGCTAGAGAGGTTTTATATTTGACTTTAAGTTTATCAAAGGCTTTCTTAGTTTGAGTGAGACAATGAGTAAGCTCCCTCATAGTGTATTCCCCCATATCTCCTTTCAAGTGGTTAAACCTATAGAAAGGTTGGCTCTGATACCAATTGATGAATACTAAGAGAGGGGGTGAATTAGTATACCAGTAAATACTGAACTCAAACACTTAAATAGTCTAGCAGTTAACCGGTATAGCAGATTTAATAACAAACTGATTAAGACAAATGCAAACCAAACAACAAATAAAGCATTCCCCCACAAGAGCACAATCACCATAACACAAGAGATTTTGACGTGGAAACCCAAATGGGAAAAACCATGGTGAGATGAAACTCACAAGTAACTATCCACAGAATAGTAACCAGACCAGTTAAGGTCATACAATATTCTTCACCAGAATAGATCCTGTTAGGAATCTAGATCTTTGTTAGGAGATAAGTCCTGTTAAAGACTACCTTGTGAGAGGATTTCAGATCCATATTTGTGAACCACCTTGTTAGAGGATTTAAAAAAGGCTTTGCTAGGCCTACTCGGTTAAGGGTTTTAGACTTGTCGAAGATGTGAGTAATCAACAAGTGGTGATCTAGATACTAGCATAGTATGCTTGGTTAGATCCTTGATAGCTCATTGTTAATGCATTTCAGCATTACTTCAGTCTTCAATATCTCCACACTTTGTTTCTTCACATAGACCTAATCTTCTTCTATGATCGCACATACAAAAACCTCATCAATCACCTTAAACCCTCATAACTTCTAAAACCCTAGACATGATGTCCTTATAAAGGAATCTGATATCATGTCGGTCCAATAGGATTACATTGCAAGTTCCTAGGTTCAGTGCATTTGGACACATTTGCTAACATGGCACAAAATCACCACCAAAGTGTCTGTGGATGATAACTCATCACAGAGTAATACCGGTTCATATAATTAACCGATTACTGGCTCATACATTTTACTAATTATTGGTTTGTCAAAATGAAGACTGGGAAAAAAGATCACTGCTGCTTTATTCCTTCATTCTGCTTGAGATCCTCAAACCGCTTGAGGTCTTCATACCGCTTGGGTCTTCATACCGCTTGAGATCATGAAACACTTTCTGCAAAAC